>NW_015505270.1:3639522-3693809 GCF_001515645.1 Sinocyclocheilus grahami | reverse complement strand
CCGCACAGCGGGGAGATGGTGGGCTGGGCTCTGGGTCCAGAGTGGATCTGGCGAGATCATCCTCAGGAGTGATGGTGAGAGGCGATCCGTTTCTCACCAGAATCCACTCCACAAACACTGTGAAATCCACATGATCCTGACATTCACACTGTCATGAGAAAAACAGATCTGAGTCACATGTGAGCAAAAAAAATCAGATTTGGGCCACATTTGCCTGCAGTGTGAATGTAGCCTTTTGGTGCTAAATCCGAGTCAGGTCAGATGTGCAATGCAACCTCAGTCTGAATGGTCAAATCGGATTTAATGCGACTTTTATGCCACTATAGATCGACATTTGTCATAATTCTGCTCTGACAGGATTCACTCTAAAGATTTTACATACCGGTAGTTCTTTGTTCACTCTGTGAGTATGACACACAGTTGTGGAGAGACAGTGAGGTGTTTTTTTACTGTGTATTAGAGAGACAGCTCAATACAAGCTAAACTTAAGGGGTCGTACTATAAATATTAAAAATCTTTGCTCTATTTCCCCTCATTTTCATCCTTTTTATCACCTGCTCACAAATTTGCTTGCTTCCGTGACATATCAGTTATAAATAAACGCTAAAAAGCTTAATTCAGTGGCCTCAGTGTTTATGTTTACTTCCGTATGACAGTGCGCTTCATGCTGTCTTGTTATCGTTTTGCACATGCGGGTCAGTTCCGGACCGTCATTCATTCACACTGGAATCTGATATTGGCCACAATGGGGTAGGGTTAAGGGATGTAGAATATGGTCATTCAGAATAAGGCATTAATATGTGCTTTATAAGTACTGATAAACAGCCAATATGCTAGTAATATGCATGCTAATAAGCAACTAGTTAATAGTGAGAATTGGTCCCTTGCGCTGCCAAGCAAGTTTACTAAAGCAGAAAATCCATGCACATACAGCTGAATATGTGATATCCATATTAAAATATATTGGTTTAGAAATCATGCACTATGGTAAAGGTATTTTAAGGTGATAGCAAAGTATTGTGCAAAGAAGTGGAATGAAAATAAGTCCTTGTTAATTGATTTTCTGGTAATCATAATTTGTGTGAAAAGGAATACATTTTTTTGGTGTTTTACTGCCTCCAGTGTTCAAAATTCAACTGGAAACTGCACTGCGTTCAACATATAGTTACGTATTTGAAGTTTTGTACATGATTTGCGATGAACCTGTGTTGGTATTACATGGCTTTTAGCTCTTTACTGAAGATTTTTTGAAATCCCTATTAAGAAATGAATAAGAACCAACGATGGTGAAAAAATGGACGGCAACTGTTATGCTCTTGCTCAGTATTAAATTTCACTTCACTCAGTTTTTGTTTTTTTTCCTTTCCACAATTGCTTCAAAGTTTCACATAGTCGAAGCCTTCAAAGCATTTACCATATCTCTCCTTCTCTATCACACATTGCTTAAAACAGTGTTTCCCATCCCTGTTCCTGGAGGCACATGAACACTGAATTAAATTAAAGCTCTGTGATCCATTTGCTGTTTATCTGTCTTTTTCTTACATGGCTCCCTGTTTTATACCAAATCAGGTTCCTTCGTGTCCACATGGGTGAAGTACTACTGCATCTATCACCGAGAGCCCAAACGCATGACCATGATGCTGTTTGATCAGAAATCTGGGGCCAAAAATGTAAGTAGTTATTTTTTCTCTTTCTCGGTCACATACAATCCCTCTCGTGCCCTTTCACTCAACAGTATGTGTAACCTTTGGATTGGAGAGTGGATGCTGGCACAGGCCACAAGTTTGTTCCCCATGCTGACAAGACTCTGATCTTGGCACGAGAAGCTGCGTATCGCATCGTTAAGCTGGCACCAGTATCGGCACCTGGCTCTGTGCCCGTCTCACTCTCCACTGCCACACACGCAGGGTCAATAGCACGACTCTCGCACCAGGGACTGCATGCGGCCTGATTACATTCCGACCACACACTACCACCCCTCTGGTAAACACACAAACCTGCCAATCGCAAGAGAAAAGCAAACAGAAACCGTGTTTTATTGTGATTATAAATTGAATGCAGAGTTATATTGTTTCGTGGTTTGCATGGTTTATGTTATTGCTGACATATTTACAAGGAAATGCACAATCTGTTGAAACAAAAGGCTTTTAATTTAATGTAGGTAAATTTCCGACTTAAACAATTTCTTTTGATTCTTGAGTTGGAATTTGAACCGTTACACAGCAAAATGCAAAACTGGGACGCTTCATTCAGTGACGCGCTTCACTCGGCATTCGCTAAAACCAGCAGTGCATACTTACTTGCTGGCAACCCGCCAAAATAAAAGCTTGCTGATTTTAGGTTTGAAAATGTTGAAAATTCATATAATAAATAAAAAAGGAAAAAAGAAGGAAAAAAATGTAAATGTAAATATTAGCATTGTATTTTTTAAGTGTACTATAAAATAATTTTATTTTTTATTTAATACTCACTTTTAATAAAAAAATATAATAGTATTATCACACTTTATTTATTACTTTGTTTATTTTATTTTTAAAAATTAACTAAATAAAGTGCAATAATACTATTATTCATTATTTTAGTTTTTTTAATAGTTATATTTAATGGGTAACACTATTGCAGTGTGAGCACCAAACCAAATCTCCAGGTGTTTTCATGAGAACCAGACTGAACACACACTATGTACACACACACACACACATATTGTCCCAGCTTAATAAAGATTAACAATAAACATTCTATACATCATAAAAGTTTTCAAATTTTTCATTTATTATTCTGGGGTTTTTTTCAACCCAATATTTATGTATTGCATCTTTGACATGCCAGTTACAGCAGTCATTTCAGCTCATCCTTCAGATGGTTAAAATGAACATGTTTACAGTAAATAGACTTATACTGGAGGCTTAGCAGGCGAATGGACCAGAGGGATTACAAGCAGGAATTACAAACTCATATTTTTAAGCACACGGTGGAAACTAATTGTCAGATAACAAATTGACTGCCTGTCCACTAATCTTCAACATATTTTCATGAGCGAGCTATATAAACTGATCAGCCACAACATTAAAACCACTGACAGGTGAAGTGAATAACATTGGGTCACACTTTAGCTTGGGGACCAATTCTCAAAAATTAGTAAGGTAGTTGTTACCTACCAAAAGTGGTGCAAAAAAGGACAACCGATGAACTGGCATCAGGATCTGTGCCCCCAAGGCTCATTGATGCACATGGGGAGCGAAGACTAGCCCATATGGTCCGATCAAACAGAAGAGCAAATTGCTGAAAAACTTCATAGAAAGATGTCCGAACACACAGCGCATCACAGTTTGCTGTGTATGGGATTGCATAGCCGCAGAGGACACTTACGCCCCCTGTCCACTGCTGAAAGCACCTACAATGGGCACGTGAGCATTAGAACTAGACCATGGAGCCTGGTCTGATGAATCACATTTTCTTTTAGATGAGGTGGATGGCCGGGTGCGTGTGCATGGTTTAACTTGGGAAGAGATAGCGGCAGGATGCACATGTGAAGTGCCTGGTTTAAATGTGAATACCTGAATGCTTTTAGAACTGAAAACATGACTTTGTTCCAAATGGTACACTTACTGTGTACATGCAGTCTTGCAGATTTAGTGTAGACTAGACCACAGAGTCCCTTTGGTCAGTTTTAGTTTCATGTGCGTACTCCCAGGCACCCTTGTTTCACATTTCCAGACATTGCATTCTGTAAGCGTACACAGTTTGTTTAGTACCTAGTCCTTGCGCTAGCATAATGCTGTCACCTTTTCTGGAATGTGAAGAGAGTGAAAAAAAAACTAGAGAGAAGTCACTCCGCAGGGTGATGTGATAGAAACAATTAGACTGTAAGTGAAGAGGACACTGCAGGAGAGAACGACAACGCTCTGGTAATGAACTCCAGAGGCATGCGTGTAATGTGTTGCTAGTCGGCAAAGGAGTTTTGAAGTGTTGGAATAAAAATAGCTGACCGCATTTGAACACCCATTCCTTGGCCACACTTTGCAAGAAGATAGGGAGTGACTTGACACTTTATTATATCATTTATGTGATGACAGTGTAGCTGGTAAATATAGAACATCTAGTCACATTTGACACATCGGCCGTCCAGGCTCACATAAAAATAAGTGAAATAAGTGAAACACTGAAAATGTGGTGGCAAAATGTGGGCTTTTAGTAAACCATGTTTTTCTTTTCAGGGAGATGAGGAAAGCTTTACGCTCAAATCTTGCACCAGAAGGAAAACAGACTCCATTGAGAAAAGGTTCTGTTTTGACATTGAAGCCGTGGACCGGTGAGTTGACTGTGTGCATACCTGCCACCTGATGGCGCTTTGGTCCTCGTAACATTCAGCGGGAGACACACTTCCTGGCTGCTGCTCAGGAAAGGAGGTGGAGATTTGAACTAGGACTGCCAGGCATGAAGAGAGTGCAGTGTAGATACTAGCTTCGACCTGTTAAAACTGTTGCAGTAACTAGGAGGGGAGAGATAAAGTGGCCATCTTATGGGTTTTAGGCGGAGGAAGGGAGCTGATTACTTTACACTTAACCTTTAGGCCAAAAGATGCTCTAAGCCCTGATGACACAGTGTTGTAATGCTGGGTTTACATCACGCTTTGCACATTGCAGCAAAAGAAAAAAAAAAAAATCTTAGTCTTGATTCCCAGCAAAAGTGTGTCACATAATAAGATTTATCTCCAGAGAATATATCTTAAATTAATATTGTTTCTTTCCCCACTACGATTCGAATTTTAAGCATAAAACTTACTAAATTCTGTTAAATTTGCATTTTTAAAACAAGTAGGGTAAGAGAAATTATAATCCAGGATATATATACATTGTTGGTCAAAAGTTTACCAAAACTGTGTTTATTCAAAAGTGATAGTTAAGACATTTATATTACAAAAGGTTTCTATTTCAAATAAATGCTGTTCTTTTGAACTGTCTTTTAATCAAAGAATTAAAAAAAAAAATGTATCACAGTTTAAAAAAACATTTTTTTTTTAAGATTTATATTAATAAGAACCAATATTCATAACTGAGCTCAAATAATGATTGATGATAAGCACCAAATCAGCTTATTGGAATGATTTCTGAAGGATCATGTGTCACTGAAGTCTGATGTAATGGCTGCTGAAAATTCAGCTTTGCGTCACAGGAATAAATGACATTTTAAAACATATTAAAACAGAACCTTTATTTAAAAAAGTTATTTTAAATTGCAATAATATTTAAAAAAATATTGCTGTTTACTGTATTTTTGATCAAACAAATGCAGCAAAAACATTCAAATGTCCTAATAATTCAACACTTTTGACCAGTGGAGTATAATTTCAGAACGTTTTAATTTATGTAGTTTTAGTTCTCTCTCTCTCTCTCTCTCTCTCTCTCTCTCTATATATATATATATATATATATATATTTATGTTTTAATTTGACTGAAAACAAGAAAAATCAGACTTTTATACACCTAATGCAAAGCAAATGTGCATGTGGTTTGAAATCCTTTTAAAAATTCTTCTTAATAAAAATTTAGCTGGATTTTCAGAAAATATGTCTCAGTATAAAGAGTCACATTCAGATTCAGGTGTTCTAAGTGGATATGTCAAAACATTATATAATGTGCAGTACACTGAACATCATATCTCTCTCTATATATATATATATATATATATATATATATATTTATGTTTTAATTTGACTGAAAACAAGAAAAATCAGACTTTTATACACCTAATGCAAAGCAAATGTGCATGTGGTTTGAAATCCTTTTAAAAATTCTTCTTAATAAAAATTTAGCTGGATTTTCAGAAAATATGTCTCAGTATAAAGAGTCACATTCAGATTCAGGTGTTCTAAGTGGATGTCAAAACATTATATAATGTGCAGTACACTGAACATCATATATATATATATATATATAGGGTTTTTACTTGTTTTCAGGTGAAAACATTTATTCAAATATTTTTAAAAAGAAAATAATCACGTTTAGACAAAATAGTAATTAAGAATAGGGTAATGCTATGTAGTGTCTATAGCTGTGAGTGAATTCACTCATTTTACTTTGGCCATTTAGTGAGGGACATTTTCAGACACTGCATGCACATGAATGTGTATAACACATCAATGCCTTCGTGGCTTATGTTGCCTTATGATTCAGTGTCGATGTGTCATGATGAAGTTGGAAAAATATCTAGTTAACTATTCACAAATGTATTTTACACAAAACACGTTGCAATTTTGCAATAGCCTCCTGCTTTTGCCCTCCACAGCAGCAGTGTACTACCACATCGTAAGTCTATCAGGCTTTCCTGTGCACAAACTCAATTAAACAGGCACCGTTTTATTACCATAACTCTTCCTGCCCTGGCATGGCCTAACCTTCAGTTGTCACACAAGTTAATGGTGTGTGAGTGTGTGTACTACTGATTTACTGATAGAGCTGCCATACTGAAATATTAAAAGGTTTACCAACACACAGCATATACTGGCTCTTACATTGTTATATGCTAAATGTTATATACCTATCAATAGGACTGAATTGTCTGTACTGTCATTTTGCAAGTCATGAAATACTATCCATTTGTTCAAATAACATCTTCATTATCTGGTATATCTACGTTTGTTAGCATGGTAATGACTTATGTGTGTTTCTTTAACTATGAATGCTTTTGCAATTGTGAAACAGAAGTACAATACACTTTAGCATACTTTTAAAAAGGGTATTCATTATGGAAATACTGTAGTTTAAAATAATACATTGTTTCCAAACACTTAATTGCATGTTATTTAGTTGAAAGAGTTCATCAGTTGAACTTAATTGCTTTTAAGTTAAACCCAGTTGAAATTATAATCAAGTACTTTAGATGTGCTTTAATGTTCAACACATCAAAACAAGTGTACTTCTTTAAAACATGACAAAATATTATTAAAACATAATCATTTAAATTGTTCTTTAAATTACAACTTTTACATTGACATTATTACTTTTAGAAATGAACTCTTTAAGTGCATTTTAAGTCCAAGTGGCACTTTATTAGTATTAGTATCATTAGTATTATATTATTTGCAAGTACAGTTTTTTAACAATACTTTTGAGATTTAAAGTCCACTACAAGTGACAATTTAATACAATTAAGGGTGTCTTTGTAGATTTTACAAAAATAAATTGTCCTAGAACACAAATGCTCTACTAAGAGTGTCCAACTGTAAATATATACATGCATAACAGGAGAATTGTGTGTGTGTGTGTGTGTGTGTGCATGTTGACTGTACCGCTGTGTATGCTTGCACCTGGACGTGTGTGCGTGTTTCAGGCCTGGCATGATCACCATGCAGGCGCAGTCAGAGGAAGACCGCAGACTCTGGATGGAAGCCATGGACGGAAGAGAACCGGTACTTTGTCTGAGAGATCGGAAATTTGTTTCGCTCTCAGATCTGATATCGTTCACTATAAGAGATTTTTACATGCTTGGCACTGCTGTGCATCAGATAAACTGTATTCTCATTTTGAATGCATATTCATGAGGCTTATTGCGTCTCATAAATATGCATGTTAAGGCCTTTAGCCTGTGTTGTTTTTGAATATGAATTCAGATATAGTGGTTTAGTTGAGTGTTGGCTTCATAATTGAATTTGTAATGTATTGTAGGAGGATTTAGGCTCTGTTCTATAATCTAGTGAGCTGCCTCGCTAGTATACTACCTACATAGACCGTTACCTTTAAGGGCAGCATGCTAATTGAATGGGACCTCATCAGCTACTGATGAAGACAACAATTCAAATAGTGCTTATCACAAAAACATGCAGGACGCTCAACAAACTGATTTCAATAGAGTTTGCTGTTAGAATGCTGCTAAGCTAACAGCGCGAGGCTGTTCTCGGCATGAAAATTCATAGAGCACACAAATATGTTGTTAAAGCGTTAGTTCACCCAAAAATGAAAATTAGCCCATAAATTACTCACCCTCAAGTCATCCTAGGTGTATATGACTTTCTTCTTTCAGACGAATCATATTAAAAATTGTCTTTGATCTTTCACTCAGCGGGTGTTGCATGCATCAGTCCAAAAGCACTTAATTAAACTGCGCCCATCCATAAAAATAAGTGTCTCACACGGCTCCGGGGGGTGAACAAAGGCCTTCTGTAGCGAATCAATGCGTTTTTGTAAGAAAAATATCCATATTCAAAACGTAATAATCACTTTAATGTAGCTTGCGCTCACTGTTGTACACTGGAAGCAGCTCCGGGTGGATGACGTATGAGGTCAGCGTTGCGCACGTGCCAGTGAGTCTCGTGAAAACCAACATATGTTAACAGGAGCAAAGGAAGCAAAGTTTAATTTTCATTTTTGGGTGAACTAACCCTTTAAATAGTTAACTTTTTTATTTATTTGAATATTTCTTATCAATATTATTTGGTTTTGATTAAATAACTAGTTCAGTCGTGTAACTTTAAATGGTGCAGTTCTTCTGAAATCCTCCACCTCCCCCAGCTCCACCTGTCTAGATCTGCTACCAGATTTATGTATGTCTATTCATGCAGCAGCAGCAAATCTTACATGCACACAGCAGTGTGCTTAAACTATTCTGAGGGTTGTCATGATTATAGACAGATATAGATAGATAGATATCAATAAAAATGCTGCCTATGTAGGCAGCTCACTAGGTTTTGGAACAGAACCATGATGTCTTAGCATGCTAAATGGCTCCTTCAGTGTGATGAAGCCTGTTTTCGAAAGCTTTTAGCGAACAGATTATGCATGTAAAATAGTACAAATGAGGCAGTGGTATTGCATGCTGTGATGGCTTCTCATCTGGTATCACTAAATTGTACTTGTTATGCAGATATTTTTTCTTCCAAAGCTGCTCTGTATTAACAGCCACAAACTTGACCAAAATGTCTTGTCTCACAGGTATACACCCTGAATCGTGACAGCCAGAATGAAGCTAGTAAGTATGGTGCTATTTCAGTCTTCATTTGAATCTCAGAATAATACATGCTTATCGTGCTGGTTTCATGAACACTTTTTGTTTTATATTACTGTTTTACCACGGAGGTGTATTGATGTTTTTGTTTTCCTCTCCCAATGAACTTTCTATTTAAGTGGCACAATTAGATGTCCTCGGCTTCAACATTGTCAAAAAATTCATCTATGCCATAGAAACCAGAGGTACGCCTCATGTTGTTTGTTAGAAATAAAGGAAATTACAGGCCTCTCTCATCTTTTTAAGTGGGAGAACTTGCACAATTGGTGGCTGACTAAATACTTTTTTTCCCCACTGTATTTGTGTATAAAGCTTCACTTAGCAAGGAACCATTATTATCAGCTGCCTAAGTATAAACGCAACCCTCTTCACATGCAAAAAGTGACAGCAATGCCGTCACACCATTTTCCTGGAGCATTTCAGTCCTTGGTAGTGCAACTGAAGCAAACAGTCAACTATGGGTGGCAACTGTCAAAAGATCTCCAGGATAAAGTTGTGGCACAAGGAGATACAAAAAAAAAAATTCAAAGGCTTTATCAATGCCTAGAAGCACAGTGAAGTCTATTGGTCATTTACTATCTATTGTCGATTGGTTTATTGGTCAGTGATGTGGAAGGTATTTGGTACAACACAGACCCTCCCTGGATCAGGACGTCGCTCCAAACTGCTTGAAAGAGCCGGGAGAAACTGGTCCGAGAGGTAACCAAGAGGCAGACAGCAACTCTGAAGCAGCTGCAGGAATTTATGACAAAGAGTGTTCATTGTGTGCATGTGACAACAATATCACAGTTGCCAGCATACATACTGTGGGTATAGAAAATAATCACCCCCTTTAAAATAATCACATTTTGCTGCTTTGCAGCCAGAAATGAAAATGGACACAGTTTGTGTTTTATCCAGCTATATTTACTCAGTGCAACTTATAACATTCAAGTGATGGATATAACACCAACATGTCAAAAAAAAAAATACAAAAACGGAATCACGGAGTTGGAAAAAGAATCACTTTCCTGGAGCATTTCAGTCCTTGGTAGTGCAACTGAAGCAAACAGTCAACTATGGGTGGCAACTGTCAAAAGATCTCCAGGATAAAGTTGTGGCACAAGGAGATACAAAAAAAAAAATTCAAAGGCTTTATCAATGCCTAGAAGCACAGTGAAGTCTATTGGTCATTTACTATCTATTGTCGATTGGTTTATTGGTCAGTGATGTGGAAGGTATTTGGTACAACACAGACCCTCCCTGGATCAGGACGTCGCTCCAAACTGCTTGAAAGAGCCGGGAGAAACTGGTCCGAGAGGTAACCAAGAGGCAGACAGCAACTCTGAAGCAGCTGCAGGAATTTATGACAAAGAGTGTTCATTGTGTGCATGTGACAACAATATCACAAATTCTCCACAAATGTGGCTTGTATGGGAGGGTTGCAAGAAAAGAAGCCACTCCTCGAGAAAGGCCACATGCAGTCACGACTGAGCTTTGCCAAAACACACCTTGAAGATTCTGATGCAGATGAGGCTAAAATTTTATTTGGCCTCAAAACCAAACGATATGTCTGGTGGAAATCCAATCCATCTCACCATCCAGATAACAGCATTCCTCCAGTAAAGCATCGGTAATACCCCGTTTAGCGGGGTGAATGAAACCACAGACACAGAACTGCGGGAAGTCCCCCAGGAGGGTGCTTTATTCACACGTGGTGCTCGTCGTGCGCAGGTGAGGTGTCTGGGCAGCGGGGTCACACGGTGCTCGGGGGGGTAGTGCGTCACTCGGTGCTCGTGGAGGGCTGCTGATCACTCGTCCGGAGGGTCGCTGGTCTCTACACAGGAGGAGAAGAAACAAAACAGACATTAGTTTCCGCCTGGAGCTCCTCTTCCACCTCCCTCCTGTGTGCCTCCTCTCCTGGCTTTAAGGCCTGCGGGAATGAGCTCCAGCTGCGCCAATCATCCCGCACAGGTGGCGGTAGTTTGTGATTGGGGTGGGAGCGGCGTTTCCAGGGCGACGCTGATTTGGAACCGGGATACTCGCCACACCTGGTATAGGGTGTTTCTCTGCAGCAGGGACTGGAGCACTTGTCAGGATAGAAGGAAAAATGAATGGGGAAAAATACCGTCAAATTCTTGAGGAAAATCTGCTGTTCTCTGCCAGAAAGTTGTCAATGGGAAGAATGTTTATCTTCCAACATGACAATGACCCAACGCACACAGCAGAACTGAGCACACAGTGATTGAAGGAGGAAAAGATGAATGTCCTTGCATTGCCTAGTCAGAGCCCAGACTTAAACCCCACTGAAAATCTGTGGAATGACTTGAAGACTGCAGTCCACAAACGCTCACCATCGAATTGAACTGAACTTGAGCAGTTCTGCAAAGAAGAGTGGGCAAATGTTGCAAAGTCTAGATGTGCAAAGTTAGTTGAGACATATTCCAACAGAATAAACACTGTAATTTAAAAATAAAAATGTTATTTGTTTCTGATATGTTGGTGTTATATCTTTCACTTGGATGTTATAAGTTGCACTGAGTAAATACAGCTGTATAAAACCAAAAACTGTGTCCGTCTTCATTTCATGCCGCAAAGCATTAAAATGTGATTGTTTTAAAGGGGGCTGATTCTTTTCTATACCCACTGTATACATTGTTTACTTGCACGTACTGGCAGTGTGCTGTGTTGGTAATTCCAAAGGTTGAACAAAGGTCACTGGTAAATTAAATCTGTCGTCTAACCATGGGGTCTATAATCCTCCTCTAGACCCCAAAACTTGTGCAGATGTGGAGCTGAACAGCACAGAATGGGAGATCAAGACCATCACCAGTGCAATAAAGCACTACCTCAGGTACCAACCCACCCCTTCACATATGACCACATGACAACAATCAGGCTATACTACACAAAATATGTTTTACCTGTCTTGATTTGACTGGCTCCCACAGTCTCAAAAGTTACCTTGACCGCTAAGGTATCAGCACTACAATTGCTTATACTCAGGGCTATTAACCTAAGTATACATAGAAACCATGTAAAACAATAATAACAATAACAATAATAAACTCAGTATACTTGCATAGTGAACAGTTGGGTCCCTTCGAACAAATGAGTCAACAAGCTAGCAGTGTGCTAAGCTAGTAGGCCTATGCTGAGTATTTAAAGAATGAGAAATATTTAATGGCATAATCTTTAACTTTATTTATAGCGCTGTTGAATGCTTGAATCTGATTGGCTGACAAACATTCTAAAAGGTGTGCAATTATTTTAAGCGAAACACGGCTAAAGTAGTACCAGGCAGGTCTTGCCCGCACTGCATGTCCAGATCACTTCACCAAATAATTTCAGTTATTTCAAAGGTCCTTACAGCCTACAACAGCCAAAGAACCAAAACCCACAACAACACTGACCAAGCAAATAAATATAGTAAACAACAGGATAAAAACTGCAAATTATTTCCATGTTTTTGCCACAAAACTACATTTTATTATGTATGGAAAACATACTCTGTTTCTATTTTGTTCTGTCCCTTACAAAAGCGCACACATACAGTACGAACACACACGGAGACATGCACACGCACAGAAACATGTTCTCGGCGCTGCTCTGATGATTTTATCATTAAAATAGTTGAGCAACTTAAAAGTTCTTGAAGATAATGAACTTGCAGTTTCGCTATTAGTAGAAATGCAACTGCCGAACACTGTTTAGAGATGCACAGGCAATTCACACACGCTTAATCTCTCTCTTTCTCTCTCTCTCTCTCTCTCTCTCTCTCTCTCTCTCACACTCTCTTTCTAATAACTTCATTATTAACTGAAATAGTCTGCTATCAGAATCAGTATTAGCTTTATTCGCCAAGTGTGTGCAAACACAAGGAATTTGTGTTTTTTTAGGAGCTCTTGGTACATACATATATACATACATACATATATGACATGAGAACAGAAAGAACAATTAAATAAGTAAGACTAAAGAAAAAAAACAATAAATAAATAATAAAAATAGTAATAATAATGTGGTAAAATCTGGAACAGAAGATTTATGTACAGATTTGTGCATTATTTACTGTACAGTTTTATAAATAAAAATATGCATATGTATTTACATAATACTTGAATATCAATGGAACAAGACTCCGTTACTAGGTCTAAAATTAAGTTTTGGAATTAGCAACGGAGGTGTTGGATGAGATGCGTAAGAAATTAATCCTACACACGAGTGTTTTAAGGACAAAAGCCTGATGAATGTCTTTTTAATACAACATCTGAAAAATATTTAAGATCTGGGAACCATAGTATAAGCGGAATAATTGCATATGGTCCAGAGTATGTGAGCGGAGTGCAGCGGCAACAATTCCCTTTCTAAGGAACTTGTGCAGCATGACCGGTGTCTGAAGCATGTGTAAAAAAACAGCAGTCCTATTGGTCCATGTGGCCCGTGACGTCATAGGCAGGTGCCCGGAAGTATAAAAGGGCACCTGCTGAATACATCACCAACTTTTGCTGTCTTCAGGAGCCGTATGTTTGCAAACAGTGTGTACTACTGTATGTCTGTGAAGCCGGGCGAGCATTTCAAGAAGTGCGTGTCTCCATGTCAGAGGTTTTTGACACCCGAGGACACGGACGACTTGAGCGTTATGTGTCTAGGTGAGGAGCACGCTCCAATCACGTTTGTCTCTCTTCTCGAGGGAGGAGAGGCAAGCATCTGCGCCTCGCAGGTCAAGTCCCCCTTATTGTCGAGGCACTGTGGAAGCTGGGGATCGCAGGTCAAGCTGAGTCATCCTCTTTGAAGATTCCTGCCTTGCCATCCATAGTGCTTCAGACCACCTCGCGCTTGAATGGCAGGGCGTATGTGGCAGCGGGTCAGGCTGGTGGAGCGTTGCACACCATGGCAGTGTTATAAGCAGGCTGACTTGCTGAAGGATTTGGATAAGTGCAGAGGTTTGTCTCCTGATGCAGTTGAGGACCTGCGCCGTGCCACCAAGCAAACTGCTGCTGCCATTGGTCTCTCAATGGTGGCTGTGATGACTACAGAGAGGCATCTGTGGATCATCTGTGGTCCATCGGGAAGAAAGAAAAGGACTTTCTTCTCGATACTCCGCTTTCGTCTACTGGACTTTTTGGCACTTTCATTGAGGCGTTTGTGGATAAGTTCAGATAGGCAAAAGCGCAATCAGCTGCTTTCAGGAAGTTCATTCCTCAAAGCTCCAAATCCTCCTGTAGGGGGGTGATTTGTCTAGAGCTGAGGCTCATAGACAAGATCAAAAGTCTAGCGTCGCTTACCGTGCCCCTCTTTCAAGGAGTTGGCAGTGGAAAGCTAACGCTAACAAAGGGAATATGGATCTCAGGGACATCCTAGATAAGAGACATGGTGATCGCCTGCATCCCGAGGCTGGGACTCCTTGATCATTCTCTTCCCTTCCTCCCCTTTCCCCCATCTAGTAAGCCACTGCTTACATCAGGCTCTGACTCTGGACTAATGATGTCTTGTGTGTTCGCTCTGAGCGAATCATTTACTGATGGTCCGGATCTCCCTCATATGAGCTTATGGTCAATAACACAGTGACTTTGCTAGCCTACTGTGGGACTGACTCTGATTGGGGGCTTACTTGAATACAGCTGTCTGAGGCTAGATGTGTTCTTACTTGTAGTTGCGGTGAGCCCTTTCCTGGAAATGTAGAAATCTGAGGTCTGGGTAGTTTCAGTCGGTCCCCCTTCTGGTAGCTCCTTCCTAGGTACATAGCTATCTGAGGATAGCTATGTGCTAGCTCAGTGATTGCTCCCCTGCTCAGGGTTTTTAAGTAGCGGACTCCTTGAGCCCATGCCTAGACAGTGCTATCTCCCCCGCTAGGGTTGTAAGCAGATAGCCCACTCTCTGTGGTCTGGGCAGCTTTGCTAGAGGATGCAGCACGAGTTCTCTCGAAGAAAAACGTCTCGGATTATGCATGTAACCATGGTTCCCCATGATTATTTGGCCTGTCTGTTTACGTCTCCTTCAGATAACTAAGTTGGTGACGTATTTAGCAGGTGCCCTTTTATACTTTCCTGGCACCCGCCTATGACTTCACGGGCCATGTGGACCAATAGGATTGGCGTTATTTAACATGTGCTTCAGACACCAGGCTCCAATTCAATTATCACTCCGCTCCGGGTTCACTCCTCACTCCACTGTTTAGAAACACTGCTCCACCTTCGCTCCATGACGAAATTTGTCAGAACTTATATTAAACGAAGAAACAAATACACAATACTAGAAGAATAGTTTTAACGTGGTTTATTGGATAACTATAGTTACTTCTGTTGTGTTTGAAATATGCTTAAAGTGTACTGCTAAATGTACTGACAAGCATTTATGGTGAACTAAAATATGCTATAATGTAATTTCTGTTGAAAGTAGATTTAATATATTAGATTATTAACTGTAATATCTAGTAAAATTACAGTTAGATGTATAATTAAATGTTACATATGATTTAGTATGTTAGTCAACATCAAAATTGAGTATTCTTTATTAAAGCAAAAGATTATTGAAACATAATGCTTTAAAATGTTTTTTATAGTAAAATATTTTATAATTATTACAAAGTGCACTTTTAAAAATTTACTTAAGTGTGTTAAGAAACATAGTCATGAAATTGTACTTAAAAGTGAAAGTACACTTGCCTGGACTTTTATTTCAATTATATTATATTATTTGCTAGTAATTTTTTTTAATATATAATTTTAAGTGCACATTCGACAATTAACTCTCACAAGGTAGAGCATGGTGGACCCATTGGTTCATTATACTAGCCTGGCAACCACCCACAACATGCTAGCACCGTGCCAAGAAGTTTTACATGAGCAATTACTAGGGATGCAACAATGCACCCTGAATCATACTCGAGCTGGTTGAAAATCGATAAAAATATGCGACTTGTCGTTTGAGATGTTAAACTAATCGCCGTACATTTGGGGGTGGGAGTTTATATCAATGTATCTCTGATGGGAACTGACTTGTCTTCAGAAAAGTTTAGATGGTATTTTCTTTTCTAGACTGGTGTCCAAGGGAACACTGTACTGCTGCTGTTCCATGAGCGCCACCTGCTGTCAGAGAGTGAATTTGCATCTCATGCAGCCCGTCTGCTGTTTTTGTTTCATTCAGATATGTTTTATGTATTATAGTTTAACAAAGCTGGAATTAGAGCATTCTGTTTTTGCTTAAATTTCAAAATTATACAATCTCATTTAAATCAAGAACTGCTCATGCTGCATGTATGCAGCATCTTTGTTTGGATTGTGAATAAAATGTAGTGGTTGCCTCTAATTTGAAATAGAAATAGCACGCCTTAGTTTGTTGTCAATTTCACAGAGAAATGTGCAGCATTTTGTCTGAAAAATAATAAAAGGACACCTTTTCATTTATAATTTGCTTTAAATCTCATTGTAAAAAAAAAAAAAAAAAAAATTGTATTGTGAAATCAGCATTGTGAATCGTTCCATCCCTAGCAATTGCCACTCATATTATTTTCAAAAAATATACAAATATAGTAATTCATGTTATAAACATGATATATTCCAATTACCACTTACATTTTTGTCGGAAAATATAATCATTCAGTCTGACAGACAGTCTGATTATTCATGTAATTCCACAACATTGCTAATAATCTACAAATTAGCTTGCAGGCTAAAAATAAAACCTCTCAGAAGTTAGTAAATATGCATAAGCATTTTACAACGATAGAGGAAGACATATCATCATCATCATGCATCCAAACATTCTCAGTTTAATTTGTCTCGACGCCATTCCTTCTGTTTTTGAGTCTATTTGGTCTGTTATATAATCGCTAATATTTTCTCTTCTCCTCTTCTACCAGGATGCTGCCGGCCCCTCTCATGACATACCAGTACCAGAGGAGCTTCATCAAAGCAGCCAGTGAGTTTCTCTCTATCTGTCTGATTGGACCGGTCTGGCCGTATTTCCCCTGATCTATTTTGACTATTTAAAACTATTTGACTATAGTTCGACCATTTGATAAAACACACTACAGAGTAGGCGTGCTCAAGCTAGTATGATCAGAAACAGGAAACCGGGGTGTAGAGGAAAGAAAATGGATTTACAGTGTGGCAGCTTTTGCCTGAGACGCCGAGGGATGTTGTTCCTCTTCCAGATCGTCTTTTGCATCTCATTTGTAACATAAACTTTGATTTTCACACTGCAAAAAATTTGATTAGAATTTTTTAAGCACAAACTTAGTTACATTTTATTAGATTTTTACTTAAAACAACTGTTTGCTAAAATTGTTAAATATATTTCATAAATTATTCAAACTAATTCATAAATAATTTGTCATAAATTATTTCACATTTTTTAACTAATGAAGAAAAAATTATTACAGATATATTAAATACAAAAATATACATTGTCTGAAAACAATGTTTAATGCAATTTTGCTGCTCAAGTAAATATATCTTGCGTTAAGGATGTTTGGATATTTTGTACGTGAAAACAAGAATGATTATTAAGATGCTTTTTTTTTTGCATTGTATCTCATGCTATCTTCATCTTATCTCGTTTTGCTTTCTACCATCGTTCCCTTTTTTGTCTCTATTTTTCTCTCTCTTTCCTTCTGTACTTTCTTTTCTTTTTTTTTTGCCAGTCCTTAAGGGTGATGTTAGGCCCTTGTCCTCATATGAACTTTTTTTTTTTCTTTCGGAGAGCTCCACCCCCCCCTTTCTGCCTTTCATTTTCTCTCTTTTTTCCACTCCTCCCCTCGTTCATTCCTGTCTATATGAGCCATTTATGTGATAAAGAGCAAGGTGCCATCTGGAGTTTGCCCATCAGCAGAGAGAGAGAGAGAGAGAGAGAGAGAGAGATGGGGATATGGGAATAAGGGCGTGAGAGACGATGTGAATGTGTGTGTAACTGGAGAAGAGAAAATCAAGAGAGACAAGAAAGTGTGAAAATGTGTGTGCATGGTCTACAGGTTCGGTTTCTGTTCAACACGATCAAATACATGACTGGTCTGGTTATGTCTTGCAGGGGTTTTTTGAATGGCTTGGATTAGCAGCAGATCATTTCTTCATCTATATTTTGTGTTTAAGATAGTAAGACTTGTTTTCAGACAATATATATATATATTCTTGTGTTGAAGTTTGTTCTTAAATACATTTATTTATTTAAATATATATATTTTTAGAATATATTAAATACTTATTCATTTATTATAATATATAATATATTACTAAATTAGTATTAAATGTTGTATTTGTTATATAATAATAATAACAATAATGTTATTATTATTATAGGATTGGATTTTTATTTTGGTTTAATTATTAATATTATTACATTTTTGTTTGTTAATAAGTGAAAATAAAATGAAAATAATAATAATAATAACATATTATTAACTATTTTATTCAGTAATAATGATAATAATACATATTTAATACCAAGTAATTAAATGTGTGTATTACTTTAGTTCATTACTATTTAATAAGCATCAATAACATATTTTATTAAATATATATATATATATATATATATATATATATATATATATATATATATATATATAATTATATGAATACATTTATAATAAAATGTTATACTATGCTATAAATAAAAAGCTGTGGCGCTCATCCAGGTGTTGTGTGTTCGAATTCGGGTTGTAGAATTTTACTTGAGAAGCAAAATGACTTTAAGTCTTGTTCTCTGAAAAGTGTATTAATTTTTTTACATTTTTGCTTAAAACAAGAGAAAAAAGATATCTGCCAATGGGGTAAGAAAAATAATCTTACTTCAAGGACAAATCAAGATGATTTTTCTTAACCCATTGGCAGATATATTTTCTTGTATTAAGCAAAAACTAACAAAATTCTGATAATTTTTCAGAAAACAAAAAATACTAAGTTAGAAAATCATTTTTTGCAGTGCAATTAATTAATGAATTACTTTTGATTTATTTGATTTATTTATTTAGTCCCTTATCATGTCTAAAACAACCTCTTTTATACCTCTCTTCTCTCACTGTACTCTTGTTACTGGGGATTATTAGGATATCATGGCAGCCAGAGAGATCACTCTAATATTTCAGTGACCTTTAAGAGCCGGTGTCTGGCGGATTAGCTTTGCTCTTAATGGACACTGTTGTAGCGGTCACATACACTAGGTGGCACTGTGCTTTTACAACAAGGCAGACACAAACACGTGAGCATTAATGTCATTTTAATTGGAATAGTGTGTCTGTGTGGGTCCAGACTGTGTCAGGAAGTGGCCTCACAGAATCAGGAACGGGATCTTTTGTTCAGTTTCACAACATCAGCAACAGATGCAATGTTTCAGACCTGAAACGTGTCAGTGAATGTTGAAATGTATGTAAAAACTTACACGGCCGAAGCCAGTGAGACTGGACTCCCATTCCTGCTGCGAATGCGCTTGAGTCAAACACAGCAGTAAAACGCCTACAGTTCATGCGGAACAAAAGGAAATGTGCTTGTTTTCCTTTGCAGCCACTTACTCTCTCGCTTCCTCTTTCCCTGTCTTCCTAGAACTGGACAATCCCGAGGCGAGGGTGGCAGAGATCCACTCCATAGTGCACCGTCTCCCGGAGAAGAACCGCCAGATGCTGGAGCTTCTCATGAAACACTTGGCTAAGTAAGTTTAGGTGTTGACGCCCCCTTTTTACTGTGTTACAAATCCAGCAAAGACCTAAGAGGATTTCCATTGTAAAAACCACAACCCTGCTGATGGTACAAAAGGCCTTAATGTCCCTTCATGTTTGCCCAGCTGAAAAGAGTGGCTTGTTTTCCTTCACCTGTGCTTTCCTCCGTCTCTTTCCCCAGCTCCATTTTCTTTTGTGCGAGTTTAATTTGACATCCTGACTGCCGAGCTCTGCAGAGCCGCTCCTCTGTGACGCTGGCAGCTCGAGGAGTATTTCGGAAGTTTACGGAGAAAGTCCACTCCAAAGTGAAAATGCTTTACACAAAGCAGCTTTCTGCAAAAGATCAGATTCATAATCCGAAAGAATTATAGGAAGTAGAAGTTTAATACCCACTTTGCTTGTCCTCAGGACAAGTTTGGAAATGATGTTGTAGTGTGGAATGAATAGTTTCATCGGACAGTAGCAGTGAAAAACAACAGCCGCTGCATAAGGTTAATTGGGACTCATTTAATATTGACGGTATGCTGATTAGAAGAAATAATTTCTGTAAAGGTTTTACCTTGGGTTCTGTTGACTCTGAATCATCATTTACAACAATTGTGTAAAAGTCATTAAATATCTGACCAGATGGCTGAAAGTTTGCAAGTTCAAAACCCTAAAAGAGTAATACCATTGAAGTCCACATGAAATGAACAAAATGGTATTTCCTGTGTTGACTTATTTCCTAATGAGACAGGAAGTTGAAGTGGGGCATATCAAATGCTTTGTCCTTTTTTAATTAGACAGTAGCTTTAGTTTAAAACCTGTTGTTCACTGTACAGCCTTGCTTGCTATTTATTTATTTATTGAGTATCATTTGATGTATCAGGCTTTTATGGCTCATGATATCAGAGAATTGGTTGCTGATATTTATATGCCCATAAAGTAAGATGAAATTCAAATAGCTTGTAATGTAATCAATTAGATATTTATAACAGTATAGAAGACTACTTACATCAAATGCATATAAATATCAGTTGCCTCTCTATATCTCCCAATAATATGTCCTAGTAAGATTATATTTAGATGCTTAGTTTTATGATCAAAGCTCTGTAGTTTTATTGTGGGGGGTAAAACATACAATGCAATGCAATACAATGATTGAGAAATGAACAAATAAACGTTCCTCAAAAGCCTGATGTATCATATTCAAAACGCGCATTTTAACATGAAATATAACGAAGAAGAACCATATATATATATATATATATAAAATACTAAAAGGCCTGAAAGTATAAACTGTAGTAGTTGTAGAAGTACAGCAGGTTTTTCAGCAAAGTTTTGATCATGTTGATTATTTAGAGGCATCAAGCGTAGTGTTAGTTCTGGCAGGTCACGCTCGCATCAGCTGACTCTCAGCTGATCCCCATCTACCTATGGGAATACGACACATATCTAAGTATTCATATATAGGGTCCCGCTGTAGTATCAGCCGTTTTCGCATTGCTCAATAGCTAATTACCCTCCTCCATCCCCAACTCCTCCTCTGTCAGTCAGGATTCAGCCTTCTGATTCTCCTTTGAATCAGACTAATTCTAAAATGTGTACATAACATTATTGAACTTTAACAATATCTTCAATACATTTATGTTGGTTCTGTTCTGTTTACCCTGGGGGGTTATTGATGCCCTCCCTGCTCTTATCCATGCTAGGCTGCATGGATGCGCAGGGAGTTCTTGCCCAGAACGGAACCATACCGCCAATCCAAACTGTATGCTAATTGTCAATCATCTTTGACGATCGTGGTCCTGACAGAACTTAGATATTTGTGTATCAAGTATGATACAGTAGGCTTTATAGGGTTAAGTGGTATTTTGGGTAAAAGCCAAGATAAACTGTCATCAATGGTCTTCTATGTCAGTTTGTGTGTGTGCGCGCGCATGTTTTTGTGACATATGAAGACACAAATTTGTATAAGGAGAAGGTAACTTATGAGGACATTACCCCATGTCCCCATTTTTCAAAATGCCTATAAGTTTTTTTTTGAGAAAGTAAAAATGCAGAAAGTTTCCTGTAAGGGGTAGGGTTGGTGTAGGGCAATAGCACATACAGTTTGTACAGTATAAAAACCATTAGGCCTATGGAATGTCCCCACAATTCACAAAAGCAAACCTATGTGTGTTTTAGGATTTCAATCATGGTAAATTTCCTAAATTAGATTTTTAAGAATGCATAATATTTTACAGCAAATTGATCAAAGAACATTTCCATTGTTTTTATTGCTTTTATTGATTAGTTATTGTAGCTCTATTTTTGTTATCAATAAAGCTAACTAATCAGAATACAATAAGAAATAAATGACTTCAGATATCTTACTCTCTCACCAGAGTGGCCAGTCACCACCTGCAGAATTTGATGACGGTTGCTAACCTCGGCGTAGTGTTCGGCCCCACACTCTTGAGGCCTCAGGAAGAGACTGTCGCTGCAATCATGGACATCAAGTTCCAGAACATTGTGGTAGAAATCCTAATCGAGAACCACGAACGGGTATGTTTATAAATGGAAACCAGCCGCTCATCACCATATTATACCAGGAAAATTGGTTAAGCGTTAAGAAAAAGAGCTTTGTTTCTGAACATTTGGTGATGATGTGCACAGCTAATGAGTGAAATGGCTCATTAGGTTATTTCATTTCTATTGGTCACTTCTTTTCTGACCGTAATCACCATAAAGGTGCATGAGCTGTGTTGCTGACACCTAGGTGTGAATGAAGGATGTAATTCCCCTTTCTAAGGGATTCACTCACTCCACATTTGCTGTAATGGGTAACTTCAAATCCAGCAGGGGTTTAAAGGGTAAAGCAGCTTAGAATAGTTGCCATGGCAACATGCAAATCAGCTCAAGGCTGATTTCTTAAGCTGAGCCCAGTTTCACATGACATATGGCCACTTCCTCCTGCATGAATGGGTAAAGTGGGTGGGTTTTACAATCAAGGCTGTCATTATGGCCTGTACAATTAACTTTCCCATGTCTCATTGCCATAAAGACATGGCACACTCATATGCTCCACTGTGAATGAGGTTAACCTGTAATGAATCTTTCTGCTTCAGCCTAAAAGCATTGTTGACTACCTATCCTATATATCTCAACAAATATACAGTTAAACATAAAACTGATCCTCAACAAGCGTTTAATTCACAAACACACAATAGGATCTTTGAATAAAGACTTATGACTTGTCACAAGAGAACGTTTTTTTTCTTCTTCAGAATTCTTAAAGTGATAATTCAGGTTTGTTTGTGTTTTTTTTTTGGCATTTTTACTCGCCCTCATGTTGTTCCAAACTTGTATGATCCATAAATGAGATATTATACATACAGTATTCAATAATAGAAACTGCTCTTTTTCCTTGTAAGCTTTTCTATTTTCTAAATGTAAGTTATTGATATTTTTGCAAATTGAAATATGTAACATGATTCGAGTAACATTTTCTTTAATAACCATCTAGTTAAAGAAAGTTCTATTCCGAGTGCATCACACATGAGTGCTCAACATGGTGTAAATGTAAAACTAATTTACTTGTTAAATATCTTTGCAGAAAAGATGCATGAAATGTGATGGCACATATTGTACAAATTTCATTGCGACTTTAAAGTATCATAAACGCAGTCCACTATAGCATGTTAGCATGTTTCCTAAATATCTGCAAACTAGTGCTGTCAAACGATTAATCGCGATTAATCGCATCCGAAATAAAAGTTTTTGTTTACATAATATATGTGTGTGTACTGTGTATATTTATTATGTATATATATATATAAATACACACACATACAGCATATATTTAGAAAATATTTGCATGAATTTACATGTATATATTTATATTCATAAAATTGATATTATATATAAATATATTTCATGTATAAACGTAACATATTTTTCTTAAATATATACATGCATGTGTGTGTATTTATATGTATACTTAATAAATATACACCGTACATACACAATATACTATGTAAACAAAAACTTTTATTTTGGATGTGATTAATCGCGATTAATCGTTTGACAGCACTACTGCAAACATATGATATTTGTATGCTTTAGTACAGTCAAAAAAATTACATACAGCATCTTTAAAGTGTTTTTTACAATATTTTAATAGGAGTAAATTCACAGTTAATTTACAATACTGTTTTTACAGTGCATATTTATACTTGCTGTGTTGCAGGAAACATGAGAACCAATTAATTTATCATTAATATTTAACATTAAAGTGACTGTGATTCGTGCTTGAATATTCAGACGTGCAAATGAGATTTAAGGGGTTTTGAAGGATGAGAGGATATTCTGTGTGATGTGAAATATGTATCTAATTTCAGTCTGTTTGTCACACATAGCTATCGTATGACTTCAGACTTGAAATAGAGTGTATATGAGTCATAGGGACCTTTCTTTTTGGTGTCTTTTGGAGCTTGACAGCCACTGGTAGCAGATTTATAGCTGTCATACAATATTTTTGTATGGAAAAGAACAGCTTTTTCCATGGAGGAAAAAGTCAGGTTTGGAATGACATGAAAGTGACCAACTGATGGTAGAAAATTATCATTTTATGACTAGACACATCTGCGGGGTCATATCCTCCCAGGATCAGTAGCAACATTTCAGTCTGTTCTATTTTTGTGGAGACACTCATCCCATCATTGTGGCACTCTGACATTTTCATGTTGATTTGAATTTCCTTTCGGCTCTGCAGATTTTCAAAGACATGCCAGTGTCTGGAGGAGGGCAGGGCAACTCCCAGCTCAACCTGCCCAGGCGGAGGAGTGCAGACAGCAAGGCCCCGTCCTGCAGCGAGAGACCCCTCACTCTTTTCCACACCCCCTCATTTTCAGAGAAAGACAAAGGTACACCAGCAAGTGCTTACTTTGGAACATCTAAAATGATGATAATTCTTTAAGACTAAAAATTATGCTAGTTTACTGTACATATCTAAACTCTGAAGGAGGAAATTCAGTTCCTGGTCTATAAACGGTCGTGCTACAAATACCAATGCAATTAATTATTTAAATAGTTTCAGGTTTCAAGTTGCCACACCAGACAGACCAGACACCGCCCTGTTTGCAATTACTTTTGCAATAAACATTTTGCTGCCAACCCCCTCTGGGCATGTGACAAGTAAACTAGTCCCCAGTATTAGATCCCATTCAGTTATTGTCTGAAATAACTAGCAATATAACTTGAATTACTTATTGAAATACAAACCATCATTCAAATAAATTCAAACCACTAGATCCCACCAAACCCTGTTTTAGCCACAGGCTGGAGTAATTACATTAGCATACTATTAACTCTTCATTAGGATAGCAACATTTCTGCTTTTCCATCAGCAGTGGAGAAGAGGAACAGTATGGTTGTAAACTCCAGTGCAGACTTGTCATCAGTAAATTGCAACAGCACACTCAGCTGGACTCGACTCGACAGCCTGCCCACTGGAGACGGAGACCACGATGGGCTTCAGCTGCCCAAGCAGAGTCGGCCAAATTCACTGTAAGTACTTTCTTTAAAGCTAAAGTGAGTTAAAATACTGTCTCCTGTTCTTTTTGTTGCCTGTTTATTTGAGCGTCACGGCCAGCCCAACACAACATTAGCCGAACCAATGCCATGAATTCGTTCAACCAACAGAAGGTAGGTGGAGTGTTCGGGAAGCTTAACTCTTTCCCCACCAAACACGGAATTTTCCGGGTTTCCGTGTTTTCACTGTTATATGCTCGGCGGTGCTATTACACATCTCCTGAATGAGTCCACAATCTCCCGATCAAAAACACAGACTAGGAAGACGCAGAAACGAGCAATCTCATATGTAAGCAGATGCATATGAAAAAGAATGAAATCATATGCATATGAAATCAACAATAAACAGCATATAAATGAAACTGCCTAATGTTACAGAGTGAAATGGCATCTCGGAAGTGGTAAAGGACTGTGAAACTTTGGTGGTGTTGATGGAAGCGATCTACTGCATCTAGTATGCTTTGATCATCGAACTGAATATGATCCAGATGTAGTCTTTGATAAAAATGCGATTTTCTCAGCTTTTTGATCAAAATGTTGCTTTTTTCATGAAATTTACCTACATTCAAGTGTTGATAAAACAAGAATGCTTGAAGCTAGAATAAATTTTTTTTTTTTTTAAAGTAGAGGCTGTTCTTTATTTTGATGTATTGCATGTTCAAATATTCATACAACAAAATATTTTTTTGTGAAAATGATCAAAAATGTTGGCGGTGGCTGACAACTTTTTCAAAAACGCAGGCGGGGAAAGAGTTAAAAGCCATAATTTTCAGTTATCAAACCAAGCAGCTTTCTGTTTCGTGTGACCAACTTAAACATGACTGAAACCTGAACTTTTTCCGCCCTCACTTGATACTCCAGATCACACAGATTCCTATTGAAATGACTGGGTTTTGCCGAACAATGGTACATGTGACCATACCTTTAGTCAGGCTTTCTTGCACCAAAAAGTAGTCATAATCTAGTTTTGCTTGACCATTTTTTTCTCCGACCTGTAATGCACATTAAAGACATAAATATATAAATGACCTCTGGCCAAATGTTGAATGTATAACAAGCACAGCTCAATATGTGCATGCACTTATTGCTTTGTTGTTGGTTCAATGTTTGAGCATGTCTACATACAGTAATAGATCAAACTTAATTGATCATCTTTTATTTCCAAAGAGAGCAAGAAAACTCCTGTTTTCCTTGATACATCACCTTCAAATATATACACACACTCTCTCCCAAGGCCTGCAATAATGCTTTTCCCCACTGCTGGTTTTCTAACAGGACACACTGTTTGCTGTACACATGTCACTGTCTCTGGTGGGCCATGGGTCTGTAATGGATTTTTAAACCACTATCGTGGGCCCATTTTGAGGGCTCTTAGCTGTGCACAGAATAGGGGTAGTTTTTTTTTCTGCTGTTTCACTATAGCATAAGCACAGACATAGCAAATGTTTGCTCCACTCTGAATGACAAGGACAAACATACAAAATGGCCACCCAGTCTCCATGTTCACAAGAATTCAGTGAAACACTCATTACTTTGCTGTTTTTGGAAACCTATTATAAATCTGAACGCAGGCAGTTTTCTCAGAAAATTGTACTTTGCTGACCGCACTAAGGTCAGTTTAAAGTTTTCAAAAAAGTTTGTATTTTATTAGTGGTGTTTGATAAGGCAAGCATTTCTATTAATATTGCTCATAATTTAGATGTGAAGAAAGCTCTAATTCTAAATATTACATTTTAGCACGTACTGCCACTTATCCTACACTGTATGTGCTACTGACATCTTAAATTCACGTGGCTTATTGGGGTGATGTTTGCCATTACTTTTCTATGCAATGGGACTTGTGAAAAGAAGCAAATGAAGGAGAGTTTTGAGCCATTTCTTCAGACCAGAATGTGATATAACCAGAAGCTAATATTTAGGGTCTAAGAACAATGTGATCAACATACATGCTACCTGTATAAGGTCCTCTTATCAAAGTACTGAAATGGGTGTTCCTCAGGGATCATTATTGGGACCACTTATTTTTACATTATACTGTATATTAATGTTTTACCTGAATTTAAAATGTATGCAGATGATACAGTTATTTATGCATCAGCAAAGACCTCAAATACAATTTTGTGTACACATTTTGTATAATTAGACCTTACATATCAAGTAAAACAGCCAAGTTATATATGTATGCACTGGATTTTTTTTCTTATCTCTCATAATGTGTCACTATTTGGAGTCAAGCTCCTCATTCTGTTATTATGCCAATAATATCTCTATATAAACAGGTAATATATAAACAAAGTCAATGATGTGGCATTGTTGGAAAATAACAAGAACAAAAGCTGTTTACTGTTAACTGTTTTATAAATTTCTCATGTTTTGAAAATCATTTAAAAAATGTAAGTGGTTTTACCCTTAAGGTTATTTGTCAATTAATAAGGAAACAAGAGAAAAGGGGACATACCAAGATGCAGAACAGCCTTGGGGCAGTCATGATTTTCACTGAAGGGAGTGCACTCACGGAATGCTTCACCAATACAGTTTAAAAGACAAACAAAATTAAAACAATTCTGTAAAGCTATTAAAATATCTTAAACAGAATCAATATTTTTCAATCATTATTTAGGGTTTACATAACTAGTTAATTAGCTATTGTTGATTTTTATTCCCACATATATTGTATTACCATGTTTTGATTTGATGCTAGATTTGTATTCATTTATTAACTTTTCCTGTTTTTAACATGTGTTTTGAATTTTAGATTGATTATTGGTTGTTGTATTTCTTAGGACAAGTGCTGTAAATTATCTGTTAACTAGAAGCATATAGAACATCAGCTGTAATGTGTAATTAATAATACATTAAATAAATAAAGTAGAGACATCATAGAGCAACCATGTACAGTGGCTTTAGCAGCCACTCAGAACACCCTAGTAATCGCATAACTATGCCTTTGCAAGAACACAATAACAGCACCTTTGCTACTAAATTATTAGTATCTGAAATTAATAATGACATCTTTATTACTATTTGATCATTTTGGAGATCTTTATGGTCTTGTATATAGTTTTAAGTTGTAGCTTTCGTTTCAGGGTCAAAAGGGCAGGTTTAATCAGGGACTGAACAACGTTTTGATACAATCTGCGTTTCATTTCATTACCTTTCATTGGCTACAGTCTTTGCATGCTTTGAGGTTTTATTATGGGAACGGAAATTATCAAACCCAGCACAATTTCCTGCCAACATATTTACTGTCGAGAGCCATGACTACTGAGGTCTTGATTTTAACCGGTGTTCCCCATGATTCTGTCCTGGGCCCTCTCCCAACCTCACCCTACCAGCAGGAGTTCACGCTCTCATGTTTCACGTGGAAAAGAATTGCGTTGTGTAAAAATTCCTGTGAAATACACTCACAATGATACCAAGATTATTGTGAAAAAAAAGCAAATCTCTTCTGGCCTCCAAACGTTTAAAAATACTGTCATAGAAATATTTCCCTCTCTGTACATCTTACACAAAGTCATTAATCAGTCTCAGGGCAAGACTTGACTTGGCTGAGTAGCAGGTAGTCTTGCAGTGTTGCCATGTCCGCTTATTATAAGCAACTTGGGCTTTTTTCCCCCATAAAGTCACTTATAAATATAAGAAGTTGCATTTTTGGGCTTATTTTTCAAGAATGCAGATACACACTGTATTCATAATTTAGTTTATTTCACCTTCCTCCTTTTTAATGTTTCATGCAGGTTTATAATTATGAAATTAATCAAATTCTCGATCTATTCTTGACCTGTATTTTGATGAGCCAAGTTGCTTATTTTGGGCTCTGCCCATCTGCCCATGTTGCTTGGTTTTCTGGTATTTGGCTGCCCATCTCTCTCTCTCTCTCTCTCTCTCTCTCTCTCTCTCTCTCTATTAACAATACTCTCTTTTTGCAAACCATGCAAATTGCACTGCCGAATCTGCATTGTTTAACAGAGCAAGCAACCATACTCCATGATTTCCCAAATTCAAAGGTTGCACAAGCCAGAAACACACACAAGAACATACATAATGAGAAACAAACAGAGAACCGAGTATCAAGTGTGACTGCATAATTAATAAGCATGTATAATTTAGATTTTATTGATCTAATGTGTGAATTCTGGGTATTTGGTTAAACAATGCTAATATTTTTATTTAGAGATATTTCACCATGGCCTAGTTTGAGTGGAAAATAAGAAAGCAAGCCAGCTGCTACAAGTGAGTGATAGCTTTGTATTTCTCTCACTGATAAGAAGGTTTATATGAGAATCAGTTATGTGGATAGCAGGAACCTTTTGACCGTGGAGGTAGGAGACTCAGTGCCTTTTCAAAAAAAGTATGCAAGACAGTAGAAACCCCCCCCAAAGAAATATCACAAAATATGAGATTAAATGGTGTGCAATACAACTCCTTTTTATAAAGTAACACTAACATTTCAGAGGGAGAAACTGCTTATGCCCTGGTGACAGCTATGTTAGGGGTGGACCTTCATACTTTTTTTCCCAAAAATTGTATTCCAAATTTTTTTGAAAAATAATTCCCATTCTATGAATTCATACAAAATCTCCATCTTTGTAAAATAGTTACTCTTTAAAGCGAGTTGTTTGTTGACAAAGGGCCCAAAAGAAGATGACTAATAAAAATAATGGACAAACCTATATATGGGGGTTATTTTATTTTATTTATG
This sequence comes from Sinocyclocheilus grahami, assembly GCF_001515645.1. Taxonomy (NCBI): domain Eukaryota; kingdom Metazoa; phylum Chordata; class Actinopteri; order Cypriniformes; family Cyprinidae; genus Sinocyclocheilus; species Sinocyclocheilus grahami. The sequence goes on along the minus strand of NW_015505270.1, from coordinate 3,663,917 downwards.
TTGTATGTGCAGCAGCAGTATTTCTTACTCACAGCAGCTTGTCCATGGATGTATTGGCAGTAGCAAGTCTCAGTTTCGCAGCAGCAGTGTAGCAGATCTATTCCACCAAGACCAAACACATTAATATTGACATGTATATTACCATGCTCAACTCTCTTGAGAGTTGTCATGACAGAACTGCATTTACATAATACAGAGAGGAACAGAATGAAGGTTAACTAAATGAACCTACATTGGTTTATTGGATTAAAATATTAAAAAGCACTACTGACTGCTGTGAAATGCAGAAACATTAAGCAAAATAAAATTCAGAAGTTTATTCAAATATGTCATGATAGCAGTTATATAGCATCTAAATATCTTCGTGGGTTAAGCAGAAAAATCCTGTTTTTGCAATCCGAGCAGTGCCTATTTGTTTTGTAGTCAGTGAAGGTTAATCCAGGTAAGCGTCCATGATATTATGAGATTAATAGTAAAAGCAGTGCTGTGTGTGTGTGTGTGTGTGTGTGTGTGTGTGTGGTTCAGGTATACCCTGTTATGGTGAGAAAATATGGTGAGGACATTTTTCGGTCCCCATGAGGAAACAAGCTTATAAATCAGATTTTTTATTTTTTTTTAATCTAAAATAGCAGAACGTTTTGTGTGAGGGGTAGGTTTAGGGTAAGGATATAGAAAATACAGTTTGTACAGTATAAAAGCCATTACGCCTATGGGATGTCCCCATACAGCATGGAAACCCTGTGTGTGTGTGTTCGGTGGTAAATCAGCTGTGAGGATCGGCGGCTCAAAGCCACAGGACTGAGATGAATGCTGTCATCTATATATAGACGTATATATTAAGTGTGGCGGTGCTGATCTACCCATCTCAAAGGCCTCAGAGGACCCAGCAGGCTGTAAATCAATGGAGACCTGGAGATTGATGAACTACTTGAGAAAACATGTGATCAGTTGAATTATGTTGGCTCTCTCAGTCTAGAAATTGAAAGTGGTGCCTTGACAAGAAATTAAAGTAGCTGAATGCAAAGGACAAGTGTATGCAAACATCTACACTCCTATGAAAGTCATAGGAAACTAAAATAATACATATTAAAAATACATATATTAAACTTATATATAATATATCTGTCCATCCATTCATTTTCCAAACTGTTTGTACTGATTAGGGTTGTGGGGATGCTGGAGGCTCTCCCAGCATCTCTGACCATAGTAGACAGGGAAACACCCAGTCCACTGCGGAAGTTCAAATAAATCGAATACATAAAATAAAATACCATTATAGCTTCTAGCAGCAATTATGGGACAAGCACACTGTTGAGGGGATTTGTTGGACCATTCACCAAAGTGAATTAAGAAAAAAGTCCAAAAGCTGTGATTAGATTTACTATTATTGGCAGTTAGATAACATAATCAGTAGGTGGCGCAGTGACCAATCGTTTTCTCAGATCAGATCAATTATAGGTTTGTGTCAATATGTAGAAGTGTTTCCGAGATAATGGCTGATTTCCTATTTGGCATCTTCATTAGTAAATTTGTGGGAATTATAGCAAAAATAAATGAATAAATAAAATTCTGTAAACCGAATCTGGAAAAGCCAGCGGCTGTAGTAATACAGACATGGAGCTTTAGGCAAAATTATTCCAAAGTTATAACCTTTTTTTTTTTGGTCCTTTTTTATGATGCTTTGGCCAGTAGGTGACACTGGCACTGAACATCTACTACAGTAATGCTTTGTGGCAATGATACCCAGCAAGTTGCGCCATAATAGTCTACTTCCTGATTGATGTCCTCAGAGCATATGTAATCGTGGCATGGGCCCAAGATGATCTGACCCAAAATTTGGATTGATGAAAGTTCTGAAAAAAAAGTAAATATGTTTTTGAAAGAAGACTTGCATTATTCAAGGCTTAACCTATTTTATCAAAAATACAGTAAAAGCACTGTGTCATGTTATTACAATAATAATAATAATATATATATTTTAAAATGTCATTTATATCTGTGAGGAAAAGCTGAATTGTAAGGACCCCTTATTACAGTCTTCAGTGCTATTCTAATAATTTATCATTTTAATAATTATAAATATTATTTTAATTACATTTTACATTTTAATAATTTAATTTGAAATCATTTGGTGCTTAAAAACATTTCTTGTTTTTCTTATTATAATCAATGTTGAAAACAGTGGTTTGCTTCTTAATTGTACTTATTTATTTATTTTGTGGAAACCACGATACACTACAATTCAAAGTTTGGGATAATGTATTATTTTCTTTCTTTCTTTCTTTTTAAATTAATCATTTTATTAAGCAATGACACGTTTAATTGATCAAAAGTGACTGCAGTTTCATAATGTTACAACATTTTTTTTTTTTAATTTCTATTCTTCAAAGATATTCGACACAAATATTAATCATGTCTTAATGATTCCAAACGATTGACCAGGTAGTGTGTACAATACAACAGATTACAAAAGTTACAAATCATAATATATCCCACAGATATTATACAAAATATAATATCTGCTATGACTTTGCCACAAAGAAATCAATATAAATAATTAATGGTTACTAAAAATGGATTCGTAGACATTTTGTGTCACATTTTGGGACGCTCTTGCCAACATAATGTAATTTTGCCAACATAATACAAACAAAGTTGAGTTATTTTATTCAGCAAATTCATTAGCTTTCATCCTCCTGCTGTAAGATATAGTTCCTGGCAAGTTTAATCGGCTTTACACAGTGATACACAAATATACAGCAATTTGCATCATAACTGTAAATAACATATTTTGGCATGGCTAGAACTCTTTTATTGACCAATGAGAACCGGAACTTTCCATTTTATAAACAGTAAATACAGAATGCAGCTTGACTTCGACTAAGTGAGAGTCCATTAACACTACTAATGTATGGACATTTAGATTACTATAGTTAACTCAGCACTTGAGCTCATGCTGTTCCCATGACAGCCCCACTATCTACTGTGAATAGATGCTCATCAGTTTAGTGATGAGTGTGTTTGTGTGTGATAGATGCTTGTCTACAAATTCCAGTGTCCAATAAGCCGCTTCATTTGCTTCTGTGCAAATTAAATATTGATTATGATGATGTCCACATTTATGCCTCGCTTAAGATTTGATTTTATTGTGGATAAACGATGTTGGTTTGAACTCACCCTCAAGCCATCCTAGATGCTCCACATGGCTCCGGGGGGTTAATAAAGGCCTTCTGAAGCAAATCAATGCGTTTGTGTAAGAAAAATATCCATATTTACAATTTTATAAACTGTAATCTCTAACTTGCGCCAACTGTTCTACACATGTCCACGAGAGAGTGGCTTTTTATGATGGATGGATGCACTTTATTGGACTTTATTATAAAGCTTGGAAGAGCCGGGACATTTTTTAATATACTGTAACTCTGATTGTCTTCGTCTGAAAGAAGAAAGGCATATACCTCTAGGATGGCTTGAGGGTGAGTACATTTTGGGGTAATTTTCATTTTTGGGTGAACTATCCCTTTAAGCTCAAAGGTGAAGTGTATCATTTCTGCGCCACTAATGTCAGCAAACAGAACTGTAGAAATAATGAAGGTTTTAGGTCATATGAATACAATCGGAGTTATATTAAAAAATGTCCTGGCTCTTCCAAGCTTTATAATGGCAGTGAATGGCTGTTGAGATTTTGAAGTCCAATAAAGTGCATCCATCCATCATAAAAAGTGCTCCACATGGCTCCGGGGGGTTAATAAAGGCCTTCTGAAGCAAATCAATGCGTTTGTGTAAGAAAAATATCCATATTTACAATTTTATAAACTGTAATCTCTAACTTCCGCCAACTGTTCTACACATGTCCACGAGAGAGTGGCTTTTTATGATGGATGGATGCACTTTATTGGACTTTATTATAAAGCTTGGAAGAGCCGGGACATTTTTTAATATAACTCTGATTGTCTTCATCTGAAAGAAGAAAGTCATATACCTCTAGGATGGCTTGAGGGTGAGTACATTTTGGGGTAATTTTCATTTTTGGGTGAACTATCCCTTTAAGCTCAAAGGTGAAGTGTATCATTTCTGCGCCACTAATGTCAGCAAACAGAACTGTAGAAATAATGAAGGTTTTAGGTCATATGTGAAAATGATTGTAAACCTGAAATACTTGCATGACCGTGCATGGAGAAACAACTCTTTGTTTTAAAATAACACGGTACAGATTTTTATTTTCTTTTTTGTTTTTTTTTGCATATTTGTATATTCATGCATGTTAAAGGGTTAGTTCACCCAAAAATGAAAATTAGCCCATAAATTACTCACCCTCAAGTCATGCTAGGTGTATATGACTTTCTTCTTTCAGACGAATCCAGTCAGAGTTATATAAAAATTGTCTTTGATCTTTCAAGCTGTTTCATGGCACTCAGCAGGTGTTGCATGCATCAGTCCAAAACAAGTTAAATTAAAAGCGTCCATCCATTAAAAAAAAAAGTGTCTCACACGGCTCCGGGGGGTGAACAAAGGCCTCCTGTAGTCGATGCATTTTTGTAAGAAAAATATCCAAATTCAAAATGTAATAATCACTTTAATGTAGCTTGCGCTCACTGTTGTAAAGGGAAGCAGCTCCGGGAGGATGAAGTATGAGGTAGGCTTTGTGCATGCGCCGGTGAGTCTCGTGAAAACCAACGTTTATTAACAGGAGCAAAGGAAGCAAAGTTTCCTTACTTTAGCAAAGGAAAACCAGTCTCCTCTTGGCTTATATCGAAATCCTCCGACATTCTTCTTTACAAATCCTCGTTTTGTACTTCTAATTAGTGACCGTTGTTTTGTTTTGATCTCTCCGCTGCGTTTCCGTGTTCGTCACTTCTGAGCGGCGCATGCACAAAGCCTACCTCATACTTCATCTGCCCGGAACTGCTTCCAGTGTACAACAGTGAGTGCAAGCTACATTAAAGTGATTATGTAATTCACCATCCATTTATGGATGGGCGCTTTTTATTTAACTTCTTTTGGACTGATGCATGCGACACCCGCTGAGTGCCATTAAACAGCTTGAAAGATCAAAGACCATTTTTAATATAACTCCGACTGGATTCATCTGAAAGAAGAAAGTCATATACACCTAGGATGACTTGAGGGTGAGTGATTTATGGGCTAATTTTCATTTTTGGGTGAACTAACCCTTTAAGCTGAGATAGCAAAAAATATTTTAACATTGTTTCTATTATTTACAGTCAAAATCCAAAGGTTCGCAGCAGTATATCGACAAGGTAAGTTCATCTAGTTTTATAGTCAGCATTGAAGATTTCATGGACAATTTGGAGAGGGGTAAAAAAATAAAATGAAAAAAAGAGAAACCTTTTAAATTAGTCAACACAAACCATATCAGATTAAAGGGTTAGTTCACCCAAAAATGAAAATTAGGCTGTGTTTTACTCACCCCCGAGGCATCCTAGGTGTATATGACTTTCTTCTTTCAGACGAATCCAGTCGGAGTTATATAAAAAATTGTCTTTGATCTTTCAAGCTTGTTAATGCCACTCAGCGGGTGTTGCATTGCTTCTGTCCAAAAGAACTTAAATAAAAATCACCCCTCCATAAAAAAAAATGTCTCACACGGCCCCGGGGGGTGAACAAAGGCCTCCTGTAGCGAATCGATGCGTTTTTGTAAGAAAAATATCCATATTCAAAACATAATAATCACTTTAATGGGTTTTTATGGAAGGGCGCTTTTTATTTAACTTCTTTTGGACTGATGCATGCAACACCCGCTGAGTGCCACTAAACAGCTTGAAAGATCAAAGACAATTTTTTATATAACTCCGACTGGATTCGTCTGAAAGAAGAAAGTCATATACACCTAGGATGCCTCGGGGGTGAGTAAAACACAGCCTAATTTTCATTTTTGGGTGAACTAAGCCTTTAATGTGAGATTACTCATGTTACATTAACACAAATGATCACTAATGTTTTTCCTCAGCATGTTTTACTCAGGAACAGTTCCACTAAATATGACAATTCAGTCATTTTTTACTCACTAAACCAGACTTTCTTTCTCCAGTGGAAGACAAAAAGAGATGCTTTGGCAAATATTCACACTGCTACAGTATTTCACATGCAGTGACGAAGGGCTGTCGTTTCATTCGTCAAAACATCTCCTTTTGTGCTCACACAGGACATGAAAGACATGAGTTGCATAAATTATGACAGAATGGTCATTTTTGGCTGAACTTTTCCTGTAAGCATGAAACTCTCGAGCATGTTTAACTACGTTTATGTCTTATTTCTTTAAACCGATGATGCAACTTCCTTTTAAAGTCTCTTGTGAAAGTTCTAACTCAGCAGCTGCCGTAACATAAATGTTGGCGCTGGGATCACAGTGTGTGTGTGTGTGTGTGTGTGTGTGTGTGTGTCACAGCCCGGCTTCACCCAGTCCCACCTCACCACGCTCCCCCTCGTGGCCGATGTTCTCTGCCCCCTCCAGCCCCTCCAGCGAATCCTCCCCCGTCAGGTGTGTGTCCTGCTCTGGCCTGCTTAGGCGGCTATCTATAGCAGTGCAGTATTCTAATCGTTCGGTGTTAATCTTCCGCTTTGCACGTTCATGCCTTCCCTCTTCACATCTGAGCATATACATCAACTAATGTCATCACTGGGGACATGTTTGATGCATTGTGGGTAATAATATACTGTGTCATTTCTGTTGTTGCATATACTGTATGTATGACGATGTATTTCATGAAGATGTTTAATGATCAGTATAAGTGAATGTACACTAATCATATTTTGGTTGCACTTTATTTTATAGTAAGTGTACATACAGTGTACTTACCTAAGACAGCACTGGGTAATAAGGTAACTGCGTGGGTTAAGGTTAGGTTTAGGCGTAGGTTCAGGGTTAGTACCTAGTCATATGTGCCATCGATATTTTAGAGGCTGATATTAGAGTTGTTTTTTTATATATATCAGTTGTTATTGTATATTTAATTAAGAATGCTTATAGCCACTATTTTTACAGTTAGATTACTTTTTTCTGTCATCTAGTGCACGCATTTAATCTTTAAAAACACTAATAATGCAATAATATCCATCCATTAACAATACCCATTTTTTTCATACTGTACATGGTACATTTGTGTTTCATAATTCACTTTGCATTTAAAATTTAAAATGGTTGTTTTATTTAGTGCTTTATTTTATTGTATGATTTTACTTTATTTTATGCATTTATTTATTCATTTTTATTTTATTTATTTATTTTTGCCCGGACAAAACAGTATTACAAAATAATATTAGCCAGTATTTTTATATGGGAGCATCCCTATTATATAATGATTAACACATTCATGTACCATAGTATTTACATGGTAACACGAGGTATTTCAAAGACAGACATTAAATAAATAAATACATATACACATACATACATGCATAAAATGACCATGGCATCATTTTCAACAAGCCACGGTGATATAATGGCACTTTTGAGATGTTTTATTTACTGATGTCAGAGCACTGAACATTTGAACTCATACATTTTTTTCATGTTTTTAATGACAGGTGATTGATGTGATTGATTTTTATTATTTTTTTAAGTCAATATCTTTGAATTATCTTCATGTGGGTATTTTTCTGATCAGAAATGGATTGCAAATAAATTAATTCATCTGCAAATCATGAACTTAATTCAAAGATTTATAAGATTAATATATATTTGTATCTTCTCCAGTCCTCCGCCACGAAAGGCACGTGCACGATACGCCTGCAAAGCTGAACATGACTCTGAGCTGTCCTTTATCGCAGGCACCATATTCGAGAATGGTAAGTTCCCAACAGCGGGGTCTCCATTTTTAGCCCTCAGTGTACTGGGTATATCTGGTTAGTTAAGCAGGTTTGAGTCTTGAGAGTCGGCATAAGAGCAGCAAACTGAGATCTCTGCTTTGTTCCACCTTTTGCCCTTTAACAGGTTATCAGAGCTCCAAGCTGCCGCAGTTTGACACTTGACACCGCTTAGCAGTAGATCAGATTATTGTTTAATGAAACCTCAGGCGTGTTCACCGGGTCACTCTGTTGCACTATACAAAATATACTTGCATCCCCGACATTAAGCGGTCATTCTTTAAAACAGTGATTACTCATATATCCCCTATAGATTTATAGAGCTGACATTTCCATACAACATCAACACTTCTCAAAAGTGCATCTGTAATACAGTCCTTGACAAAAAAGATAGCAATTCGACTATGTATTAAAATTGTTTTGTTGTAAACTGTGTGTATATCAAAGAGAATCTGCGTAATTATATTTGAGTTTCAGTTTCATTTAAAAATGATTAATGATTAAACAAACAATATTTTCTAGACATTTCAGTATACTTCTGAATTTATACAACCTACGTGTAATGGCTCACAAACTCCCTTCGCAAGGCTTCCTGTGAAACGAATAGAAAATGCGACATCTCACAAACCTAGCGAGGAGTTTGTCTCTTAAAATATACTCAAGTGCAAAAAAATAACAATTAGAAGGAATATTATTTAAATGAACATTCTGTCATTATTTACTCACCTGTGTTCCAAACCCATGTGCTTTTTTTTTTGTTTTTATCTCGTGGAACACAAAAAAAAACACATTGGGAAGAATCTTCGCACAGCACTTTTCCATACAACATAGTTCATAGTGACAGAAAAATCACTACATATATAGGTTTGGAACAACATGATGGAAACAATTTTCATTTTTGGATGAATTATTCCTTCCTATGCAAAAACCCTGAAGCGCAAACACATGCAACAAATGTTCCTTTTGTTCTGATGTTACCACACCCAAAAAAATTAAAAAAAGAGTACGTCTGTGGCTTGGCACCACAGGGATGCATCAAAGACCAAGACAAGAAAAGTGGGTCAAAACCTGTGGGCCTCATATGGGTTACCAGATTTAGAATATGCAGAGAGCATTCCAAACACATTTAAATGAAAAATGGCTTTCAAGATAAAAAGAATGAAGTCTGAGATGTTGGCGGATGTGCAACTTCGAACAAGCACAAACATTCACCGAATGACACGAACACACAGCAGTCGACAGGAGGGGAATGCTGGGATATGCTACTCTGGATATGACCAGAATGGATGGAAATCGGACAAATTAAACCTGAACTCATTCACCGATTTCATGACTTCTCATCACCTCGCTCTGGTTCTCAGCAGCTCACTAAGGGGGAACTTTCAGTGAATAATGACTTTGATTTAGGTTTGCTCATCGCACCATGCTATTGTCTGAATTCATAAGACTTGGAAAACGGAGAATGAGTCATAGATGAGCCACTTTTACAAGACTTCCATGTCGTCTTTGAAGCTTGAAAGCTTCAGCCTCCATTCGTTGCAACTAATTGGAAAATAGCAACCAGGAAATTATTCAGAATTTCTCATTTAGTGTTCCACGGTGTAAAGAAAGTCACAGGTTTGAAATAACATGAGGGTGAATTAAACATTGGAAAAACTTGGGGAAAGATTTTTTGGGGTGACCTATCCCTACAAATGACATTTCAGTGGAACCTATTCAAAGAAACAACTCGGTATTTAATGTCAGTCATGGAACAGATATTGATTTGAATTGAATTATCTTGTGGCATTTTCATGGTGCTCCTGGCAAAATTGTTTTACGATTTGGAGATTCGATGAGACTTAAAAAACAGCATAATATGGGCTTATGTTTCATGGGCTGCTTCAAAATCTGGAGCACCTCTGGAGAGCGTTGAGCTGCCACCTCCAGGGAACCACCGCGGCAGGTTTAGACACGGGCAGAGACGGACGTGATGAATGTGAATCATCGACATACATTCTGTATGCCAAGTCATTGCGTTAGCCTGAGAAATGTTCGAAATACATTAAGCGGTCATTCTTTAAAACAGTGATTACTCATATATCCCCTATAGATTTATAGAGCTGACATTTCCATACAACATCAACACTTCTCAAAAGTGCATCTGTAATACAGTCCTTGACAAAAAAGATAGCAATTCGACTCTATGTATTAAAATTGTTTTGTTGTAAACTGTGTGTATATCAAAGAGAATCTGCGTAATTATATTTGAGTTTCAGTTTCATTTAAAAATGATTAATGATTAAACAAACAATATTTTCTAGACATTTCAGTATACTTCTGAATTTATACAACCTACGTGTAATGGCTCACAAACTCCCTTCGCAAGGCTTCCTGTGAAACGAATAGAAAATGCGACATCTCACAAACCTAGCGAGGAGTTTGTCTCTTAAAATATACTCAAGTGCAAAAAAATAACAATTAGAAGGAATATTATTTAAATGAACATTCTGTCATTATTTACTCACCTGTGTTCCAAACCCATGTGCTTTTTTTTTTGTTTTTATCTCGTGGAACACAAAAAAAACACATTGTGAAGAATCTTCGCACAGCACTTTTCCATACAACATAGTTCATAGTGACAGAAAAATCAGTACATATATAGGTTTGGAACAACATGATGGAAACAATTTTCATTTTTGGATGAATTATTCCTTCCTATGCAAAAACCCTGAAGCGCAAACACATGCAACAAATGTTCCTTTTGTTCTGATGTTACCACACCCAAAAAAATAAAAAAAAGAGTACGTCTGTGGCTTGGCACCACAGGGATGCATCAAAGACCGAGACAAGAAAAGTGGGTCAAAACCTGTGGGCCTCATATGGGTTACCAGATTTAGAATATGCAGAGAGCATTCCAAACACATTTAAATGAAAAATGGCTTTCAAGATAAAAAGAATGAAGTCTGAGATGTTGGCGGATGTGCAACTTCGAACAAGCACAAACATTCACCGAATGACACGAACACACAGCAGTCGACAGGAGGGGAATGCTGGGATATGCTACTCTGGATATGACCAGAATGGATGGAAATCGGACAAATTATTTTTTAGTATTTTTTTAAAAAAATAAGGTTCAAAAGAACAGATTTTTTTGTAGCAATTTTTTTATCGATTTTTTGCTAAAAAAAAAAAAAGTAAAAGAAAAAAAAAAAAAAAAAAAGGAGAACATATCACTAAAAACCTAACTTCTCAAAGTCATATTCCGTCTGCTCCAAGTACACGACTTTGTCCTGTTTCCTGCTCCATGAACATTTCTGAAGAGCGCACTTCACCTTTTTCCTCTGAGAAGCAAGCAAAAGCGACTGTATTCCTCAGTTCATTCAGGATGTTTGGGGGGAAACGGGCAGGCTGGACTAGCGCTGGTAAGAAAAGGGTGGGGTTAAGGCATTTCTATGATCTTAAGGCTGTCATTTCTGATGGAACAGAAGAGGCTTGACACTCCCGTCTTTAAATTTTGGTAGCTGATGGCTGATGATCTCCGCCAGCATCTCAGGAAACTCCACGCTCAGAGATTTATTCACAAATGTGTAGAAACAGAAGTTGAGAAGCCCCTCCACCATCTGTGGACAAAAGTAGCATTTCAATAGAGCTTTTACAAACTGCATGATGCCTACAATGCAACCTAATGCGTGTACATTCACAAGTAGTGATCGAACCGTATATTACCATAGCCGATATATCGGCAAATATTTGCCATTTTTAAATATCGACATTGGTCGACACATTTAGTATTTTTTTTTAGCCGTTAAATAACTTAATAAAAAAGCGGGACTTTTATTTTGACAGCGCTGAGAACCCAGCACACATTCTTCATCTTCATTAGTTTACGGTCTTTGTTTAACAGTTCTGCCTAATAAAAAGGCAAAACGCTACAATTATTAGTTTTTTTTAAATGTCCTGACAGCATTCAAAAAATGCATTTATGTCTTTTAAGCATGTCTTAGAATGCCTATTAAATATTTAATTTTTTATTCATGTTTTTAACAATACCACAAACAAATTGAACTGCGTTATTTATAAATGTATATAAATTTGGTTGTGTTATTTAATATCTTTAAATAGATTATTTGCCATTTTTAAATATCGACATTGGTCGACACATTTAGTATTTTTTTTTAGCCGTTAAATAACTTAATAAAAAAGCGGGACTTTTATTTTGACAGCGCTGAGAACCCAGCACACATTCTTCATCTTCATTAGTTTACGGTCTTTGTTTAACAGTTCTGCCTAATAAAAAGGCAAAACGCTACAATTATTAGTTTTTTTTAATGTCCTGACAGCATTCAAAAAATGCATTTATGTCTTTTAAGCATGTCTTAGAATGCCTATTAAATATTAAATTTTTTATTCATGTTTTTAACAATACCACAAACAAATTGAACTGCGTTATTTATAAATGTATATAAATTTGGTTGTGTTATTTAATATCTTTAAATAGATATCATATATATTGGCTTTATACTGTTCATCGAAGATACTGTCACCTGCCAAAAAAAACTTAACAGTATTCAAGGTATAAGGATTTTTATTTTTTATTTTTTTTTTTAAACATGGTATAAATGATTTTCAAAACCAACAAATACAACAATTACATTTGTAAGAAGTCAAAGTTTTCAGTTTTCTCTTTAAGGTCAACTATGGCAGAGCAACTGTTTGAAGAGAATCCGATGTAAATTTATGTGTTTTGTTTTTAATTTATTTAAATTTAAGAACGTCAAAAATATTTGAGTAATTCTATTGGTAGATTACTTACAAATTGTAGTCCATTACGTATTACAAATTACTTAACGGAAAATGTGACCAACAAATACAACAATTACATTTGTAAGAAGTCAAAGTTTTCAGTTTTCTCTTTAAGGTCAACTATGGCAGAGAAACTGTTTGAAGAGAATCCGATGTAAATTTATGTGTTTTTTTTTTATTTATTTAAATTTAAGAACGTCAAAAATATTTGAGTAATTCTATTGGTAGATTACTTACAAATTGTAGTCCATTACGTATTACAAATTACTTAACGGAAAATGTGGTTAGTAACATAATCTGTCGGATTACACATACTAGGTCAAGTATTCAGAGTACTTTTGGATTACTTTTAGATTACTTTTGACCGAACTAAATATCTTCAATTCTTTGTAATCGACAAACAAGAGCATTAAACATTACACTACACCGAGGTTTCTCAAACTGGGGTTTGTGAGGGAATGAAAAACTAATAATTTATTAAATCATCAAATGTCAAATTGAACTAAATGTGTGGCCTTTCCATTTTCTGTGTAATAATAGTCACCTGACTAGTAGCTGGTGTATGCAGTTCCATACAACTGGAAGACTTTCCAAATGTATATAAACAGAAGAATTTTTTCAGAAAGGAAAATTTAAGAGAAAATAGAAGAATTAAGGCGTTATGAAGAATTTACTGTCATTGTGTAAATAATATGTAATCATGTACTCTATAAAAAAGTAACTGTAATCCGATTACAAATACTTTAAAATGCAATATAATCAAAAGTACTTAATTTTTTGGAATCTGGTTACATAATCCAGATTACATGTAATGAGTTACTACGCAGCATTGTTTGTTACGGCAATGACGATGCACTTGAATGTATTCCTTATCGCGGTCAAATCCTGTTCCTGGAGCTCCAACCCTAATCAAACACATCTGAACCAGCGAATTAAGATCTTCAGGAACGCTTGATAATCACAGGCAGATGTGTTAGATCATGGTTGGAACTGAACTCTGCAGGAAGGTAGACCTCCAGGAACAGGACTGGGCACTCTTCCTTAACACAATGCACGATTTTACGTACTTGCATAAAGTATGTACGTACGTACGTTATTCTCTCTTGTAGATGCAATAAAACCATCTACCAGTAGCGTGTCTTGTTTGTGTTTGCTGATTGTAAGAGCTTACCTCCTGCATTGAGTCCAAAAGCTTAGTGAGCTGGTAGAACCTCTGCCAGTTCTGGCTGGAGTTCTCCTCGCGTTTAACAATGGCTTTGCCCAGCTCCTTGATGTACGACATGCGGATTTCATCAAACACAGCTTGGCTTTTAAGGCCGTCCTTTGGTACTGTGGAAACAGATGGGGTCAGAATGAGACGATTACTTTACATTATTGCCGTTTAATCAAGAAAATATTCCAAGGAGAAACTAATTCTGTATCTCATTAAAGAGTCGGAATGAAACAAAGGCCACATGCAAATATTAAAAAGGCTTTCACAGATCACCTGATGTCAGAATTGTTCTAATTAGAAGTTACTGACAAAAAAAAACGTCAATCTTCAAGCTTCATGAAAGGTCAGACTTGACTGTTGTCATCAAAATGCAAAAAGCAGTGGCTTCAACAGTCGTGTAGAACATCTGGACACATTTCTATTTGACATTTTACTCGCTGATGCGCTTTCTTCGGTCTTAAATGTTTTGCGAAAGCACATGGAGGTCAATTAAGTAATTTGCTGTCATTAACAAGACTGAGCAAATGGATATATTTTGCGTCTGTAAGCATCGTCATAGAAACAAGTAACCGATGAGTGCGAAAACCTGTAGATATTCAAGCTGACATTCTGTAATCACGGTAATTCCAACATGACGTGAAGATCTGCTTTGAGGATGTGAATCAACTCTGAAAACCAAAAAGCCTGTTTTTTTTAAAAAGCGCAGTGGATGGTTATGAGAGTGTTTGTGTGCATGTTCTCCACATTTTGCATTGGTTTTGCAGCATTCTCTGATCCATGAGCTCTGGTATGCCGAGGCAGCCCAGTTCCAAAAGTGAGAATAAATGCACAAAAACAACACAAAACACATCTTTCATTGGATTCAAGGCAAATAAAACAGGTTTATACACTCACAGACAAAAGTTTGAATGTTTTTGAAAGATGTATCCTATGTTTACCAAGACTGCAATCATTTTATTAAAAACAGAATAATGTTGTGAATTGTTATTACAATTTAAAAGACATGTTTTCAATTTATTTACATTTAAAATCCAATTTAAAGCTGAAGTTACTATTCAAGTCTTCAGTGTCACATGATCCTTCAAAAACCATTCTAATATGCTCAATTGGTGCTCAATTATTATGAGCTATTATAGTTATTCAATTATTAATAACAGCTCTCATTATTATCAATGCTAAAAACAGTTTTTGCTGCCTAAAATTTGTGAAAATCATAAATTTTTTTAATCAGAATTCTTTGATGAATAGAAAGTTCAGTGAACAGCATTTATTTGATATACTGTAAATATCACATTTTTTAATATTATAAATGTCTTTAGTGTCACTTTTGATCAATTTTAATGCACCCCTGGCTCAATAAAAGTATTGATTTCATTTTCTTACTTAAACCAAACTTTTGAATAATAGTGTATCTTGGTTTTCACAAAAATATGAAGCGGAAAAACAAATTTTCAGCATGTAAGAAATGTTTCTTGAGCACTACATCAGCATATTAGACTGATTTCTGAAGATCATGTGACACTGAAGACTGGAGGAATCAAAGGAATACATTGCATTTTAAAATAAAAAACAGCTCTTTTAAATTGCAATAATATTTCACAATGTTACTGTTTTTACATTATTTTTGATCAAATAAATGCAGCTGTTGTAAGCATACCAGAATTCTTTCAAAAACTTTTTACAAAATCTTAATTCATAATTTATTAATCTCAATTCATAATTTAGTTATTATTCTGGGATTTAAAGAAAATGATTAGTCAACCTGTTGAAACTCAATCACTATAGAGTTTATCCAAGGTGGATCATCAACAAGCATCATAATGAGTATCCCAAAATATGCCAATACTTTTGGGATAATTTAAAATCAGCAGCTCCAAAAAGTATTTGGACACTGAAGACCCATATTAAAATAAAGGAATGCATAAGTGTCCCTCAAGTTCACTCAGATGTCCAAGCAACATAACCCACTATGAACATGTTCCCCTAATGTCCACAAAGTGTCCAAATACATTATTTAGACACACTTTATTTTAAGGTCCAATTCTCGTTATTAACTAACTTTTGCCTCAATAAACTCCTAATTTGCTGCTTATTAATATTCATTATTAACAGTAGGGTAGTTGTTAAGTTTAGGTGTGGTGTAGGAATAAGGGATCTAAAATATGCTCATGCAGAATAAGGCATTAATATGTGTAGCCAGTATGGTAGTAATATGCATGCTAGATAATAGTGAGAATTGGTCCTTAAAATAAAGTGTTGCCCATTATTTAGAATTTTGAACAAATTAGTTATTTTTGGGAAATATTTGTGCCGTCTTCTTTAAAATAAATACCACTTGACGAATACTTTTTGAGGTCACTGTACATGTACACTTTCTGTATGCAACACACTTCTGAATTCTGATGAGTGCTGATACCTGTGCTGAGGAGGAGGAGCACTTTCATGCAGAGATACTCGTCATTGGACACCTGCAGCCTGACCAGCTCATTGGTGATCTTCAGCATCTGGCTACACTGGTCATTCATGTAGGGTAGTTTCATCCTCTCCCTTTAACACACACACACACACACACACACACACACACACACACACACACACAGAAATATTCACATTCTGCAAGAATTTCAAAGGCCAAACATCATGGCTGATATTAGAAACTTTAACATCTGACAAAATTATTGTTGACATGGACATAAAGCAGCATGCCCACGAAATGAAAAATTGTTTGCTGATTGCATGAGCAACGAATTGCAACTACTTAGTTCATTAAATCACAGCCTTTTGCAATTTTATAAAGCCACTTTGCCATTTCGTGTTTTCAATTTCAGTTTGTTTGACAGATGCTTTTTCTAAAGCAACGGTGTAAAACACAATGTCAAATGTCAGGTTTAATTGTATTTCTTGACGATGGAGGATATATTGACAGAAAAGAGTATGTGATGTGTCATGAGCAAACGGACAAAAGTCTGTAAGCATACTGTATACATAAAAAAAAATTATAGAGCATATACACATTTCCTAGTTATGCATTAAATGTACCAACACCCACAAGTGGTCATTTCTCACATAACACTGCATGCAATGGCAAATAACATGGAACATCTTCTGCAATTCATAAGACGGCAGAGAAGCTGCCCCTTTTCCTTCAGAAATAGTAAAAATGCATTTTGTCCATTGTTTGGTATTCTTAAGATATTTACATTTGTAACACTTAGAATATGAATGCATAATTTAATCGATTGTACAATATACAGTAGTACAATATATTTTTAAATATTATGCACAATTTTAAAAGTTGTTGGAGCTTATTTTAGTAATGCAAATTGTAAATTCACTTGCTTGAAATATTATATAAAAAAATTAATAAATATAAATACTGAATACTGAACTGAAATATATTACATTAAATGAAATATAATAATATATAATTATTAATTATTATAAATATAATTTTGTATTAAATGTTATATATAATGTATATAATACATTCACTTATATTATAGGTCTGGGGATTTTCCACCTTAAATTTAAAAAAAAAATGTTATACTGATACTTCTGATAATCAATGGGGGAAGATATTTGACATTAAGAGGTGTAGCCAAAAGCTTTAAGGAATTAAATTTGCAGCCAATTCAGATGTGACCCTGGAGCACAAAATCAGTCTTAAGTCGCTGGGGTATATTTGTAGCAATAGCCAAAAATACATTGTATGGGTCAAAATCGATTTTTCTTTTATGCCAAAAATCATTAGGATATTAAGTAAAGATCATGTTCCATGAAGATATTTTGTAAATGTCCTACTGTAAATATATCAAAACTTAATTTTTGATTAGTAATATGCATTGCTAAGAACCTCATTTGGACAACTTTAAAGACGATTTTCTCAATATTTCGATTTTTGTGCACCCTCAGATTCCAGATTTTCAAATAGTTTTATCTCGGCCAAATATTGGCCTATCCTAACAGCTTATTTGTTCCGGTTTCAGATGATGTATAAATCTCAATTTCGAAAAATTGACCCTTATGACTGGTTTTGTGGTCCAGGGTCACAAATGAGCATTTTATAATGTTATCATTAACATATATAACATTTATAACGTTAATTAACATTAACAATGTAAAATAAAAGACGATACATCAACATACCCACACTATTCAACCATTTTCCATTCTTTGAAACGAAGACTTTGGGTTTTGAATGAATGCCATATGACTGCCTTTAGTTTACGTGACATTTGACTATGACTAGACACGATCTTGAAAACCACATAATATATCACTGAAAGCCAAAGCATTCTAGTTGTGGGTAGTAAAGGTGGGCTCACTCATTTATGACGAGGTCTGGAGCGAAACACAACATGTCTCCGTTACACTGCTGGTAGGATCTCCAGCCCAAGCCGAAGGACATGAGGAAGAGCCAGGAGCACTGCAACAGCGTCATCTGGTCATCCAGGTGCAGGTTTCTGAAGCCTTAATGTGACAGAGACAATAACTCTTAAAAAACACCATCTCAAGAGTCCTACAAAAGCAACATAGTTCATAATATGAAGAATAATCTTCGCTGAACTAAGAATTTTTGAAGAACCATAGTTTTGGGCCCTGCCTTAAAATGTAAAATGGTTTTAATTACAGTTTGATTTTGAGATTTAGTATTATAACATTATATGATTGCTGTAGCTTCAGAACTCTCTGATGCAACTTCATAATGACATCTCTCTGTTTTGATTTCGACATGATTTTGATGTCACTAAAATCAAAACCAACCTTTGGCTCATGTATTTATTTATTTTATTTTTTGTTGAATAACCATAATCATCTGTCCTGGCATCAAAACCTTGCAGAGACACTGGGCTTTACTCACGAAACTGGACCAGAACAAATTTGTGTAAATCGTTCATGAAACCACTGTTACATAAAATGTCAGTTTCAATTAAATGAATTAGTCATTAGGACCAGATATATACCTTACATAAGGAAACAGAGCAAACACTTTAACATTTAACTTTCACATGCCTGTCATGTTTTCAAATCTCTGAAAGCAATTACTTGTGTTGTCAGAATGCTGGCTACAGTACAATGTTGTCTCTTTAAAGAGGACGTACAGCTCACAGGAATGAGTTTGCTCAAGCATGTGGTGCTTACGTAATCCTCTTCCACAAGTATTTTGCCCAGTAGGCCTATGACACACAACCAGAGCAGAGAAGAGAAAAAAAAGCTTGCAGCGATTAGAAAAGCACGTGCTTCTTTTCTCACGCCATTGGCTGGTGAGGTCCACAGTGTGTGTCCAAAGCTAGTAGCCCTTACATTTGAACAAAACAAAACACATGATGGTTTCGAAAAACTATCCCACTACAGATCTGTGCAGTCACAAGCAGGTGAGCAAACCAGCTCATTTCCTTTTCTCTGACAATTAATTCTGTTCAAATCTATGGAGTAGGGGTGGGCGATATGACCAAAATCTTATTTCATGGTATGATAAATTTTATTTCACGATAATAATATATCTCGATATAGATATTTTTATTCAAATAAATAAAAATAAAATAGATGAAAGAAATTAAGAAGACCAAAGCAGCAAACACAATAGAACAAAAATAAATTAACTTATTAAATAAACTTAAGTCTTTCCGCTACAGTGGGTTTATTTAACATGTAGTAAGAAATGCTACAAAAATGTAATAATCAAGTGTATAACTAAAACACTGCATGTGTTCATTGCATGAATCAAATATGAATTCAAAAGTGATTCAGACAAATACAGTGTGTGATTTTCTCTGTCTTTTGTTGTTTGAATAACATCAATGACACAGACAGCAGCAGGTAAATTAGGCTGCTGTCCCTTTAAGACCGACTGCACAGATCCAATTTACTGAAACGCATCCGGTTTTCACCCAACTGTTAACGTTTATTTAACACTTAACTGACTGTGTTTACATGAATACTTCACATGATGGGCATTTTGAGCGCTACACTCTCAGATAATCGAAAACGGGCATAGAGGTGGGACATAGAGGGGTGGAGCTGAGGTGACTGGTTGCTGAAACCACACCCACCTAGCTCGAGGGTAGTGAGAGCAGCGGCAACCCACCTGTCACTCAAGTGGCCACGCCCTTAATTATGCAGAACTTTAAAGCTTAACAATTTAAAAAAAAAAATTGAAATATAGACCAAAACAACTTTTTTTCTGCTGTAAAGTTGGGCATTTTAACATGGGAGGTCTATGGAAATGACTCCCTTTTGGAGCCAGTCTCTAGCGGCCAGTCGATGAATTGCAGTTTAAGTCACTTCCGTGTTGGTTTCAAGAGAGAGACCGGAAGGTTGCCACTTGGTGCGAGCGCTTCGGCTATGTGTCAGCCAGTGTGAGCACCACATTGAAATATTCACTGCATATTGCTATTTTACATCAAGCACGTCACACTCTGTATTTTCTCATTCATGCATGTTTCTTTGTCACTCTTAGGTAAATATAACTTTTAAGTAGTACTGTGCTATGCAGATATATTTGCATACCGGGAAATAAACAATATAGCAAAATCTCGGTAACACTTTACAATAAGGTTCATTAGTTAACTACTTTAGTTAACATAAACTAATAATGAACAATACCTTCTACAGCATTTATTAATCTTAGTTAATGTTAATTTCAACATTTACTAATGCATTATTAAAATCAAAAGTTGTGCTTGTTAACATTAGCCTAGTAACTGCACTGTGAACTAACATGAACTAACAAGCGAACGACTGTAGTTTCATTAACTAACATTAACAAAGATTAATAAATACTGTAATAAATGTACTGTTCATTGTTTGTTCAATGCATTAACTAATGGAACCTTATTGTAAAGTGTTACCAAAATCTCTAACAATACACACTTTATAACGTGGTAACGATACATACGGTCATATGGTCATGGAGGGATTTTTTCAATCCCCTGGCCAGACATGATGCCCGCAGATGCTCGTTAGATCTCTAGCATAACGGATTCCTTCTACAACTTTTCAGTCTCTCTCTGCTGACGAACTAGTGATTGGCACATTTGACCCTATAAGTACACATTTAAGATGCCTGCACATCTCCACAATGACATTCTGGCAACATGAAGTACCTTTTCAAGCGGAAGAAAAAGGGAATACAATAAGAGAAAACAAAACGAAACAAAACAAAAATAAAAATCAAATCAAATCAAAACACAAAAAACAAAAATCAAATCAAAACAAACAACAAAAGTCACCATTATTTATATAGCGTTTTATACCATACAGATCGTCTCAAAGCAGCTTTACAGGGATGAATTGGAAAATAATGATTAAAATAAAACAAAGGGTTGTGTAATGATTAACTGTATATCAGCTAATACTGAGGGCTCACCAGGAAGGGCTTTGGCCCACTTGACTGCAGAGATGACCTGACGGCCTCCCAGACGGTTAAGTGTGGTCATGAGGCGGGTGGAGGTGTCCGGGATGGTGCTGTCATAACCCGCGTAAATGATCTCAGGCTCAATGGCTTTGAGCAGGGACAGCATGGTGGGCACCAGCTGGGGCATGGCTTTGGGCACCAGTGAACACATGCGCTCTTCAGGCAGAGCTGGGGCCTGCTCACTTGAGGACGAATGACCCTGTAATCGCATCAGTTTCTTGTTTTTTCGAGCTAAAATAAAGGGGAGAAATGTGATTATTTAGAATTCAATGAATAGTAATTTAATCTGAATGTTGAAATCAAGACATAACGGTGAATAGTTACTTGATTCTTGCATGACTAAATCACCTTTATCTTTTGTTTCTTGATACAATCTTAATTAATTCTCATAGCTTCTTTTGCTGCACAGGTTTTGTAAACGAGTCGGTGACTAGGATGTCAAAGATGAATAGAAAGGAAATCTTTTGAAAATCTAGTTTAAAGCATATGTGCCAAGTCGTAAGATTAATGCTAGTTTCAACCGCTGTTGAAAAATGCTTGCATCTGCAAAAAAGCAAAATTGCAAGAGTTCAAACTTTCAAGTAGCATTTCCTGTACACAACAAGCAAAGTCAAATATATTAGTATAGCAATTTTCACAATTCACATTGCTTCAAAGCAGCTTTAATAGAAAGCTGTACTATCTTCATGCTTTAACATTGAGCAGTTTTAGGGAAGGGTGATATGACCAGGTTTGCTGATGATGTAGATGAGCCACTGTTTGATTTAGCTATTTTGTATTTATTCATTAAGTAGCATATACAGGTACATCAGTGCCACTTTTAGTGACTAGGACTGCATGAAATTACTGATAATTACAGAGAGCAGCAGAGAGAAGATTCGAAGGTATGTCGGTAACATGTTGAGAGTTATTAAAGTGCATGATTTTTATGAGCATGTGTTAAATGATGAATATGTGCAACGTCTGGGGCACATACATTGTGGTCGGATGTACCTAAGATACAGTTTGTTGTAAGTGAGTGGAAGCAGATCTCAAAAAGTATTTATGCAGATCCCTGACTCACCCGTGACAAATATTAATAATAATAATGAAGAAAAAGAAAACATCTACTACTCAACTATTCTCATGACAGTTACACCACCTGTACATATCGGACAACAAAAACATTATTTATGATTTAAATTCAGAACATGTTCATCAAAGAGAAGATGTATTTAAGTTATAGGTCATGAAATGAAGAATCAAGAATATACCATGTATAAGGTATATTCCCACACCTACTGATTTCTTAAAGTAATATCCCAGTGTCCTTTCTTGTGAGAATCTTTTGAATTTCAGCACAGACACTATATAAATGAAGCTTACAGATACATGTACGTGTAACGCATGTCTCGCAACAGCTACAATGAGTGGGGGAAGGGGACAGCATTATCTATTAGAAATCTAGAGCCAGATTTCAGAAAATAAGGATCGACTCACTGGAGCAAAATGGAGGTTACATCTACAGGAAATCAGTACACTAAAGTGACTACACAGACCACTGAGAAATCAGCGAAAAGGGAAGTATATTGTTCTGATTTTGTTTGAATAACTTGTTTTGGATAATATGTAATCAAAAATGGGATAAAAAGACTAAATGTAAATAATCAACAATAGATTTGATTATTTTTTTAAATCAACAGTGAGCACAGATCAAATACAGAATATCAAAGTTTAAAATCAGGTTCAGAGTTTCAATGCTAGTTTCTCAAATTCAAGTTAAATGTTCTAGTTTCAAAATCACTATCTAAAGTCCAAGCTCAGGACATTAATGATCATTAACGATCATCAGCAGTGAAAAGAGTTCAATCCACGGGACAAATAAATAAATAAACAATGTTTAATCCAAAGAGATCCAGGAAAATCTCAAAAATATATATATCAATCCCTGATTTCGATCCACACCTGGAAACAAAGCTAAATAAATGTATTTGGCCATCTGGTTGGACAGAACGGCATTACCTTTGAGTTTTTTTTTTATTTCTCTGGATCTCTTTGGATACTTACAGTATACATGTAAATATATATATATATACATACACACACACAGTCAAACCAAAATTTATTCTGACACCTCCAACATTTCACACATTAATCACAGTTTATTCTCTAAAGTTTAGAAAATGGTAATAAAATATGTGACCCTGCAGCACAAAAGCAGTGTTAAGTCGCTGGGGTATATTTGTAGCAATAGCCAAAAAAACATTGTATGGGTCAAAATTATATATTTTTCTTTTATGCTAAAAATCATTAGGATATTAAGTAAAGATCATGTTCCATGAAGATATTTTGTAAATTTCCTACTGTAAATATATCAAAACCTAATTTTTGATTAGTGATATGCATTGCTAAGAACTTCATTTGGACAACTTTAAAGGCAAAAAGGACTTTATCTTCTTGCCGGAGTTTAATGTTGTTTTGTTACTTGCTACCGGGTGTCTGTGAGAACAAAACACGGCGTAGAAAAGACTATAAATTGTTTTTTACGTGCACAGTAACTGAAATTTAAAACGGTTAAAAGAAAGGCTCAATAACTGTTGCACAGATGTAATACACTACGCATTAATTTAGCTTCCCTTTGTGCTTTGCAGTTTTTAACACATTGTAAGCGCTTCGTGCTCATAGACTGTCAACCCTCTATATTGCGAGTAAATCACTCGCATATGCGACTAAATTTTCACTCTGGGCGACTAAATGATGTCTAATATTAGCCAATGGCTAATAAATTCTCAGATTTTACTCGCCAGTGTGTAAGTTGGAGGCTGAGTATTTGATTAGCACAGATATATTTTCACTCACAGAACACACTGACTGAGCGCTTCAGAGTTTCACTCTCCGTCAAGCGATCTGTGATATTTTTCAGTTCATTTGAATGGATGCGCAGCGCACCTGTGTTTGTGTATTTGGCGTAACGTAAACTCTAGTGTGAAGCGCACGACTCGCCGACGCTTTCTCTCACACGAGCAAAGAGCGAGAGTCTTGCATAACATGCAGAATTGATGCGCTACATGTAAACGATATACTTTGTTGTATTTTGCTGTAAAAAAAACAAAAGTTCCTTTGGAATTCTTCAGCTTTTAAGAACTGCCGGGTTTTCCTGTAGTAGGCGGAACT
>NW_015505270.1:3631298-3638953 GCF_001515645.1 Sinocyclocheilus grahami | reverse complement strand
ATATTTGTTTATTTTATTTTTCTTTATAATGAAGTAGTCTGTATCTAGTAGATTGTGAAAGAATGATTATCAGTTCCACACACAGAGATATATAAATTCTACATTTATTTAAATGAGGGAAAAAAACTTCACTGGTATCGGATCGGTATCTGTATCGGCCAATACCGAACCCTAGGTATTGGAATCGGTATCGGAGGCGAAAAAGGCGGATCGGAGCATCCCTAAACCATACATCAATGTAAAGCTTATTTATTCAGCAAAAATTTACCCTGACTGGTTTTGTGGTCCAGGGTCACATATGACAAGAACTCCGAGTTAAACTGTGTCTGAACAAATTCATCTTGATAATGTAAGATAACAATTAAGCAAAACATGGTCAGGTCAAAGTGTCTGAATAATTTTTGCTCCCAGATATGTATCAATTTTACTGGTAGTCCACAGTATAAAGAATTTTTGGGTATGTCTCAGTTTACTTTATTTTGCTATCCTCACTTACATAAATGAACTATAGTGTCCTGCACCCACTAGTAAAAAAATATTTAAAAAATTATATCTGGTGTCTGAATAATTTTTGGTTTGACTTATTTGGTATATATATATATACACACACACACACACACATTTATATGTTTCTGATTCATAGTAAAATAAATACATTTTACATTGCTTTTCTATTATTAATATTACTATTCATATTACAGCAATATAAACAACAAATTACTACCTATAAATATTAATGACCAGGGTTACATACGCCTCTGTGTTTTGATGTGTGAATGCCTCTCGAAGGTTTTCTCGCGTAAAATCACTCAGCTGTTCTGAGAGCTTACCATCAATGTCATTGTCTAATTTTTTTTTCTGCCATAAATGTTTCTATGGCAACTAAAAGCCTCTCTGGCAGAACCCCAGATTTAGTTTGCAGCTACTGCATCAAGGTCTTTTTTTTTTTTTCACGCAAATAAATCAGCCACAATTTTAAAGCCTTGCACAGAGATGGATGAGTTCTGTCCAATAACTGTGAAGTACATCAGCACACTGTCAAAGAGGCACTTCTGCATGTTCTTAAAGCTTCTGGCCATTTTATACCTTTTGTGCATGAAGGAAAATCTGCACAAACAGTTCTTGGTCTCGCCATGTTTCCACCACCTACTTAAAAGGAACACTCAACTATTTTTGAAAATAGTTAAACAGTTGAGTTTTACCGTTTTCGAATCCATTCAGCTGATCTCCGGGTCTGGTGGTAGCACTTTTAGCTGTAGCTTAGCATAGATCATTGAATCTGATTAGACCGTTAGCATCTCGCTCAAAAATGACCAGAGTTTCAATATTTTTCCTATTTAAAACTTGACTCTTCTGTAGTTACATCGTGTACTAAGACTGACGGAAAATGAAAAGTTGTGTTTTTCTAGGCCGATATGGCTAGGAACTATACTCTCATTCTGGCATAATAATCAAGTCAGGTGCTGCATAATATCATTGCGCCTGCTGCACCCATGGTACGGCAGAAAAGTTCCTTGATTATTACGCCGGAATGAGAGTATAGTAAGCGTCAAGTTTTAAATAGGAAAAATATTGAAACTCTTTGGTCATTTTTGAGCGAGATGCTAACGGTCTAATCAGATTCAATGATCTATGCTAAGCTAAGCTAAAAGTGCTACCGCCAGACCCGGAGATCGGCTGAATGGATTCGAAAACGGTAAAACTCAACTGTTTAACTCTAGGGGAGTTGGAAAATGAGCCTATTTTCAAAAATAGTTGAGTGTTCCTTTAAGGACGTGGACTGGAAAAAAATGCACACAGCATAAGGAAAAAGCAAAGTGATTTGTTGAATCAGTAATCCACATTAAAAAAACTCAGTTGTTTGATAAATTATAAAATCCTCTTGACTGCCATTCCTAATTGCATACTGGTTTGCACCCCTGTGCAGTGGCATATAAAGGTCATAAAAATCACTCAAACAAACCACTCGTCAAACTATCAGAACATCCTCACCTTCCAAGTTCATGCCGGCCTGAAGACACTTGCGAAAGCGGCATGCCGGGCAGTTTTTCCTTCTTATCTTGTCGATGATGCAATCATTCCTTCCAGCGCAGAGATAGTTGTGCTGCCCTGGAAGAAATATGGGTATTACTCACAGCTTTATGGTGAAACATTTGAAAGGATTTAAAGTTACAATAAGCACCTCTGATGTTTTCTTTTACAGCATCACACCCCAAAAAACCCAGACAGAGTTGTATTTACAGCGGTAAAGTGACCACTGAATCCATATACTACTGTGTTAGTTGACTGGATTCATAATTATAGTTTTGGTTGAACTATCCCCGTAAAACCCATTACAGCTCCATGCTGTACATATCATGCCAGCAGAACCATCACATCTTTATTCATTCCTATTCGAGAGAATCAAAAACTTCTAAAAGCTTCGAAAAAAGCTCTTCCAAGCCAGAAATGTCTGGAATTAGTACAGAATCATAAGCCAAAACAGATGAATAATCAAACGCCACCTCAACCAGTCTACTGCCAACCACTCAGCCAAAGAGCTTTGAGGATTTCTCCATTTGGTGTGGAAGCATGCCATCCGACAGTCTGTAGAGACCCAACTAGCAGAATTGTTCATTTTGAAGCATATCAAAGCATCTAATATAGTTGAATACAGTATTCAGTGCCGCTAAAAGTGGTTTCTGTGCCTCTGTTCTAATTTTCTGCAGCCAAAACTTTGCCAGGAGGTTTTACTAAAAAGCTATACAGAATTTTCTCTAATTGCTATTTTTACATTTTATTTAATAAATATTCCCAGAACATTCAGGGAACCAAAAACTGACAGCATGGAACTGCATTCAGGTTGTGACAACAGCATTTACATCACGCCTGGATAGAGCGCTTTATTTTCATTTTTTAACCATAAACCTCACTCAGATTTGTTAGATTTATGGTTAAATGAATCTGTTGCTCTGGCTATCACTACCTTGAAATATTAGGAGTGACTTCTGGATTCAGAAAAGTGTGACTTCATACTCTGCATGCCAATCAACTACTTCCTGTCTGATGCTGCTTTGGCGGTGTCCTTTAATTGGATTATACCTCAATTAACCTGACTTTGTTACAAACAGAGCTTTGAAATCCATTTCTGTCTGCCTTTCAACGAAATCAATTTTTCTGTACTGAAGCAAAGTCAAGGAAAAATTCACAAAAGCCAATGTATCCTTATCTTCATCCCGCAGACCACTGCTCCAAGCCATTTCTTTTCATTAAAGGTCCGAATAAAACAATAATGTCACGCTCAAACATGTTTAGCAGGCTTGAGGCACTCTGACTCAAGTGTGTTTCCATTAGTCATGAAACAGACACATCAGCAAAACCGGTCAATACTAATGCAGTAATACAGCGACTAGCCGTGGTGCAAGAGAAATCAAGCGAAGTGCAATTATAATGATTATCAAAATGCAAACTAGTGACTAATAACTAGTGCAGTTAACATGCTTTTGGAGAGGGTCAGAAATTAACTGTGTGAAAAATGACACCTCAAGTGACAAAAATAGCCTACATGTGCTGCTGCAATTGCTATTATAAGGTGATTTTTTGACAAAAAACATAAGCTCTGAAAAAGAACATAAAACACTCATAAGGTTAGTATCTTGCTTTAATCTACTATATGTACGTGCCATTTATTTAGCATATATATTTTAGCAGTGTTCATTGGTGTTATGATATCTTGTGCATTAACTTCAGCTTGTTCATACTGAGAATTTATATAAATTTATGAAATTGTTTAACATAATTAACATAACTTGTTTTTTTAAGTTTTTATTTGGTCACTATACACACACACACACACACACACACACATACACATACACATACACATACACATACACATACACATACACATACACATACATACACATATACACATACACATACACATACACATACACATACATATACATATATATATATATATATATATATATATATATATCCTGATAAAGGTAAATGCCCTTGAAAATCAAGTCTAGCTGGCAATATTGGCTCTTAATAAAAACAGTTAATTTCTGACAGTGTCTGTAGATGATTTATTTTCCTGCTATAATGATTGAGCTTCATTGAGTCAGTGTTACTATACTATGAATTATTACTAAAGACAAAAGCATTTTAACACAGGTGCATTGTGGGGCGACAGCAAAAGCATTATTGAAGGTGAATTTATTTACCATCTGCGTTTTGTCGTGCCCTCCATCCTTCACCATTGCCAGAGCAACCGAAGAAATCAGGGAAGAAAAACAAAAATAACAGATATAAATGTTTCAGGTGCTGAAAACACAGCTCAGTTCATGCTGACACAAAATGTGAAGTTGGTAAGCAAAAGCTATTCATTTCAGTTTAGTTGCAACAATGAAGTTTAAAATATGAAAAATCCTTGGTAACACTTTAATTTAGTGACCAATTCTTACTATTAACTAGTTGCTTATTAGCATGCATATTACAAGCATATTGGCTCTTTATTAGTACTTATAAAGCACATATTAATGCATTATTCTGCATGAGCATATTTTAGATCCCATAATGCACCCCATACCAAAACTTAACAAATACCTTACTAACTATTAATAAGCAGCCAATTAGGAGTTTATTGAGGCAAAAGTCATAGTTAATAGTAGTGCTGTGTTCAAAATATCGATACGACGATATATCGTCAGAGATTTGACGATACGAGTATCGATACAGCTGGCCCTGTATCGATATTGTGGCACGTGTGCAGCAGTGGACCGCACTTAATTTGTTTAAAGCTTTACAACGTTTAAAACTGAGAAGAAAAGTGCAAGGTTTCTAAAAAAGAATGAATAGAGCATATATAGGCTACAACAAGGTTTAATCTGGTCGCAGAGGAACACAACGGGGTTGCCTGATATTAAGAGACGCAATCCCCAAAACAGAGCTTCACACTTGCGCTATACGGAAATATCTGCTAAGTGTGTTACTTATCTTTGTCAACCTGGCAACCCTGTGTACGTGATCTCTCTCCACTGGATAAACGCGCGTGCTTACTGAAAACAGCGGTTAGCTTGCAGTTTAGTGATCTCCACTTCAAGTCTATTCTCAGAAAAGTGTAATTCATCAACTGTTCATTTACGACACAGAGAGGGAGAGAGAGACACACAGAGGCGGTGTATGTATGAATTACCACCGTTTGCCGCGTTTCTCTATTAACAGTAAAGCTGTGGCTTTAATCCCTTTAAAAACAATTATGTTACCAGCTCCTTGTTGAAAAAGATAAATGTAGCTCTTGAGCGATTAAGCTATTTAGTTGATAAAACTGCGGGGCAGCGCTAAAAAGTTTGTTCCTGAATGTCTGAGTGTGGCCGCAGCGTGATCTGTGTGTGTGACTGCACTTAGCATCTAACCGCTTCTGTTTCACACAAATGCTGGCACAGACGTGCATGTTCGGCTAGAGTCACTTTGAACTCGTGCATCTTCGGAAGCAGAGCTGTGCGGAAAGTTACAAAAAAATGTTTTTTTTCACACCGCCACGCGAAACGACGTCGCGCGCACTCAAAGCAAACTTGCGGACGCGTCGAGTATAAATCAGCCTTTAAGCGTGTGTGCGTTAGATACAGTGAAGACAGAGTGTTAGTTTAGAACTCTTCTAATTTAATTTATTATTGTAGAGAGTGTGTTAAATTTGTGCAATGATAACCTACCAGCAATGTAAATTATTTTTTAAATATATTAGAATGAGTACATTACAATTTAAATGTATCAGAACGAGAACATTATTATTTATGGGCTTAAAAACAAGATGCAAACAATCAGAATATTGTACCTGGTGGGGAGTGCCCAATGTAAACATGAAACATATGCCATTACCTATATTGTACTGTGGTACAGTTATGAAGGCCCTTCATAATACAGAGGTCAGATGCCTGCTCTGCCAATAGTTAGAAATGGCTCTATAGTATGCAGTGTTTAATAAACAGCTGTTTTTCTCAATTCTGCTGAGGTGAAATTCAGTGCAGTCATGTATCGTGATATGTATCGTATCGTGGCCTCTGTATCATGATACGTATCGTATCGTGACTTTGCTGGTGATACACAGCCCTAGTTAATAGTTAGTTAATAGTGAGTATTGGTCCCCAAACTAAAGAGTAACCAAATCCTCAATGCAGGACCCATTCATATCTGTTATTTTTGCATAAAGGAGACATATTCTTCTTTTCCCTGAAATTCAAGGCTTCTTGCCACAAAAACAAGTCCTGTTTTCACCCTCGCTCTGACCTTTAAACAGTGTCCTAACCAGGCACACAATTATTCTTTACACATTAAACGCTAAAATACTGTGCAATCTGACAAATCATATCTGACATCAGAAATATAAACCAAGTGATTTGCCACTTTAGTCAATATTAACCAACATTCTTGTTGGTTAAAAAGATTTACATAGACAAGGCAACTTTTGATTATGTGTAAGTTTACGGTGTCATTTGTAACATTGTGCTACTGTACCTTTAAGACTTCTACATGCAAATTACCTCTGTTAATGGAAAACATTATGCAAATTGCTTATTGATCATCAGCATATAGCTAAATGAAACTTAAATTAAAGAATACCTTATTCATGAGGGTTCATTTTCAACAGAAATGTCAATGGACATTTGAACTATTACCAATCTGTACCAAGAGAAAGGTATATTTTTATTAAATTAGTATGGATATTTTTACAAATTCACTCTATAGAGTGTAGCAGCACACTTTTTGCAGCCTTGCTTCTAATGCATTCATCTTCGGATAAAAAAACTGAAGGCATGAATCAAAATCAACAGCTACCAAATTAATCACATCATTAAAAAAAAAAGAAAAGACAAGACTGTTTACCTAACTGTCTTTTATGAAGCAATTAACTATGCATCCCATAAAGCACTGCTTTGATTATGACAATCAAATGACAAGTCACCATGAAACGCTAAACTTAGAATAATGAATAAAAACTAAATTTTAACTGGACAATTGCAAAATATTTAGAATCAAATACTTTTCTAATTTGTGGATTATGGGAAGTTCTTCTCTAGGACTTTGGCTATTACCCATGGTTTCCTATAATGCAATTGCACTCTGACACGTGTACACGGCTTCTACAGAAACAGCATCTCTTCAACCTCTGAGCACATGGAGTCTGTTCTGAAAGCTTTATGCATAATCTAATTCTTGAGGTGAAAATGAATTGGATTTTTACTTTTCGAATGCCGCTGTCGAGCTCTATAGGGAACGGATGGTAGAGGATGTCAGTGGAGTTGATATTGTAGCAATATCACGCAGGTGGACTCTGTTTCAGTATTCGGATGGAGCATGTGTTAAAACAGGAGGGAATTTTGTCAAGGTGCCAAGCACATGAGCTTTATTGCTGCGTGCTCTTTTTCTAGACATATTCTGTGCTCCAAACATAAGGAAATATCTCATCTCAAAGTAACACCTCTGCAGGAAACCACACTTTGACAATGTGCTTTTTTTCTGTGTCTAATTAAGGCAAACCTGATCATCTGTCTGCTAAGGTTTCAGAAAACCATGACTGATGGAGTAGATCAGAAAAAATAATATTCAAAGGATACTGATTAAAGTCACAATCTGTAACTGCTGGTGTTTATGATTCTATTGGGGGGGGG
>NW_015505270.1:3613833-3631288 GCF_001515645.1 Sinocyclocheilus grahami | reverse complement strand
GTTTTTTTTTTTTGGGGGGGGGGGGGGGGGCAGTGGGGTGAAGACGATTCAAAATATAATTTAAACAAAGTTATTTGTCTTGCAAAAGAAACATTATGACAAAACAAATGAGAAATATTTCAGACTCTGCACCAAAAATAAATCACACTTTTATTATGACCTAACAGACATAGACTAAAGTCAATAAAACTCAGTTTTGGGTGGCTATATACCAGCATTTTATCAGCCATCAAACGCTATTTGACAGGACAACCTTGACGGTACATGGGATGCCTTTGTTGTTCACTGCTTAATAAAATGAGATTCAAAGCATTTATCAGCCCAGTGCTTTCCACTGAGTCAGCCCTGCTGTCAAAACAGGAACATGAAGGGGTATATGTGTGTCCCGCAGACTCACCCTCTACAGCTCTTTTGAAGAAAACCTTGCAGCTGCCACAGGTGAGCACCCCATAATGACACCCAGAGGCCTCATCGGAGCACACCAGGCAGATCTTATGGGTGTTTCCGCCAGGCTTGACTGATCCAGACGAACTGGAGCTGCTCGCTTCAGGCCTGGCCAAAGAGCTGGAACACAAAAAAATAAGGACAGTTTAAGACATTTCAAATGAAATGAAATATATATAGTTCAATCATGACAACTCTCGGAAGATTTTAGCATGGTGATGGATATGACAATGTTAATGTATTTGGTCTTGGCGGAACAGATCTGCTACGCTGCTGCTGAATCGCTGCTGCTGTTGGTTATTGCTGTGGTTGTAGATTATTGGGGAAGTCGTGGCCTAATGGTTAGAGAGTCGGACTCATAACCCAAAGGTTGTGGGTTCGAGTCTCGTACCAGCAGGGATTGTAGGTGGGGGGAGTGAATGTACAGCACTCTCTCCCACCTTCAATACCACGACTGAGGTGCCCTTGAGCAAGGCACCGAACCCCAACTGCTCCCCGCGCGTCACTTCACGTCACTTCACTTATTGCTGCTGCTGCAATCAAGTATAGGAACTTGCTACTGCCAATGCATATGGCGATACGGTGCCATGAGTATTTAAGACATACTGCTGCTGCACAAATAGCATATAAAATAACCCATAGCAGATCTATACAGGTGGAGCTGGGGAAAGTGGAGTGTTTCAGAGAAACTCTGAAAGCGCGCTGCAGGAATCTCTAGTAAATGCTAGCCACCCATATAAATGCAAGGCAGTAAGCTCATTGACTGCATATGCAGCATGAACCAATCAGCTGTGCCAAGTCGTTTAACTCTCTGAATATTACGTTATCATTACGCCATCTAGAGTTTCATGACTGAACTATATATATAACTTGTATACAATCCAGACCCAGATATTACATTAGATATCAAGTGGCCACCCATCAGAGTATTTAAATTAGTAAATGTTTAGACGACACCATTTTCAACTAAAAAACGAAATGTTTTTATGCATTTTGGCCGTTCATTTACACGACAAGGGTGTTTTTGGGGCTTGAAAAAACAAACGTTTGAAAACAATACCGTTATTATCTCTGTGTAAACTACAAAAACATTTTTAAAAAAGTAACATCGCCAACTACTGGCCTGGAAAGAATAATACAGCATTTTTTGTTGTTTTCGTGGATCCGTGTGAACGGGGGTCGTTTCAATAACGTTGTCGTCTGTACACAAAATTAAAAAAGGAATAATATATTTTTTTAAATAAATAAAAAAATAAAACGTTGTTTTTAATACATTGTTGTCATGTAAACGCACCCTTCGTATTTAAAGTAGCTTGCTTTTACCAAGTGCAATTTGCACTAAAGTAGACAAATTGGACGAAACAAGATTTTCTCCTCCCGTTTTATATTTGATAAGCCTTCTTGTAGGAGTTTCCCTATTTAAATTTAAGTTTTTTAATTAATCACGCAAGGTGATTTACCAAGGTTTGCGGGAGTCGATTTACTGGTATTTGCGGCATTATTTAACGCCCAAAGAAAGCAAGTCTTGCACCTGGGGACTCACTGTCCTGCAAAACTTAGCTAAAATCCTAATCAAAGGATTTACTTGGAAAAACCACAGGCCACGTGTCCTGAGGCAGGTTGGTTAGAAAATTTGCAGGACAGTTGGTCCGCAGGAGCAGGGTTCAAGACCTAGGTCTTAACCCATTTTTGCATCGGTGTTGTTAGTAGATTACACGCACCTGATTATCATCGGTCATTATGGAAATGGATACGCTGGATGTGTCTGTGTTCTTTAATGTGTGTATGTCAGCAGATCACCTGCAGAACTTTCCACTCCCCGCACTTTTATGATAATTTTCCGTTTAGTAAAATTAGTAAAACTAAATTCTGACTACTGATACTGATAAGCTGACAATTATTTTCATGTCACAAATTATATACTTCATGTTAAATAAATTCAAAATAAAATCATTAAAATAATTTATTCTGCATGCTACAAGTGAATTTAGGCATCAACTTTATCATTGCATATTCATAACAATGTTATTAAATGATTTGCGTTTTTAAAGACTGACTTCAAGTGAGTGTTAGATGAGTTATCAAATCGAAATATGTATCCAACATCAACCATTACATTAAGAAATATATAATAATAATAATAATAATAATAATAAGTAATATCAGCTGACAACAGAAATTGTACCAATATATAATGCATACTTAAAGAAAATAAATTTGTGATGCTATATATATTTTCTTATATTCAGACTATGATTCCAGCCCAAACACACGAAGGATTTAAAGCGTTTGATATTCTGAGATGATTTTATAACACATTATTTCATGCATCTCCTAACAATGAGGTGTGTGTTTCTATGTTTCTGTGTACCTAGCTGTTTTAAAGTCCCCCTGCAGACACTAATTGTATCCCTTAAAACTCATCTTTGACAATCAAAATGACATATTTAAATGTTTTTCCCCCCATAAAAGTAATTTATGTCTTAAAATGGATTGAATATAACTCTACACCTTTACCTCTTTTAGGGCCAGATTTACTAAACAGGGCAAATTAGAGCGAGAGCGCAATTCCAAAAAAAGCACAAAAGGAAGTGGACATTGTGATTGACTGACAATGCACAAATTAAAGAACACAGACGCAGCCAGATCATTTCCATAATGACCAACACAATCTACCAAGAGCAGCGCAAATTAGCGTCTGCTTTAAGACATGCTTTTTTGGAGCTTTAAATAATGGCGCAAATACCAGTAATTTGACGAGCGCAAACGTTAGTAAATTGCATTGCGTGATACATTTTAAAGGGGTCATATGATGCGATTTTAAGTTTTCCTTTCTCTTTGGAGTGTTACAAACGGTTCATGAATAGATAAGATCCCTAAAGTTGCAAAGACTAAAGTCTCAAACCCAAAGATATATTCTTTATAAAAGTTAAGACTGGTCCACGCCTTCCTAAAACGCCTCATTTAAACACGCCCCCACATGTCTACGTCACTGTGTGGGAAGATTTGCATAACACAGCCCAAATGTTCACGCAAAGAAAGAAGGTGTAACTTTGATTCTCGCTGTAGTATTGTTGCCGCCGCCGCCATGTCGTAGAGATGCCGTGTATTTCGTTGTGAAAGCGAAACTACTTTGTTTGGCCTTTCAAAAGAGGACACAACTAGAAATCAGTGGTTAAGTTGTATTTACAACACTGTTCCAGAACACTTCAACCCAAATATTCAGATGTGAGCAACGCATTTTACGGAGGACGAGGACTGTTTCCTGGGAGAGTAGCCTACAATGCCGGTGTTCTGACAAATAATGCTGACTCACAGCCTGTAAGTACGCTTTTAAAGGATTTGCCACTGATGATTCAAACGCGAGTTGAGCAGTGTAGAGTAGTGCCTGTTTTTTTTGTCGTTTCTCTGATCACAAATGCAGACATGGTTTTATGTTTACTCTGCGCGATGCAACTATTTTTTAGCAACGTCATATGACCCCTTTAATACTCTCCTCTCACAGATTTTGCATCTGAAAGGGAAACTCCTACAAATGCATATCCAATAAGGTCAGGTGTAAAAATAACTGCGCCACACGGACCATTTATCCGCTCGGATCAAAGTTCAAACTGCCGCGCGGTGTGAGCTCACTAGAGCAGATGCATTTACTGAGTAACTTTACTCGGTCACGTGAGCACTAAACAGTGCTGTGAGATCCAGTGTGAAGCGCGAATAGAGCTATGAGCACAAATGACTCGGTGATTTAAACTAGTTTAAAGCCAAACAGGGAAAACCCTGTGTGCAACGAGACAGTCAGAAGGCTTTTCAATCTACACGTCGCTATCATTTACCATGGATTTACTGTAGTAACACTCACTGCACCATGGTATTGTGGCAGAAATGTGGGATATTCAGGATTAATTTTATTACAGGAGTAATGGTATATAATTATAGTATGTATTTGTGATTAAGCTATAGCTTGTGTGCATTTATACTGAATATTTTTAGACTACTGTTTTTCATACAAATAGGCTACTTAAAAACCATATAGTTATATTTTTACCATGGTATTGAGGTGCTATATTGTGTGGTTTTAACTGTGTTTATCATGATTTAAATGTATGCTACTATGGGAGACCAATGCTTAATTAAAATAAACTAAACTTGGTCAGAATAAATTTAACCGTATAAAACTGAGGTTGCTACAATTTTTACAGATGTTATCGATTTTGAGAATGAACAAATATCTGCATCCTATAACTCATCCTATAACTCAAGCTACTATCAAATGTGCATTTCTAAGAGACAAAAAAGTGATATTATTATAATAACTGAACTGGCGTTCTGACACAGCGAGCTTCATGCTTTCTAACCTTATCTTCACTTTATGTTGCAATTACTCCACTTATTATACATATAAAATACAAGAAGTTTACATCAAATAGTCCCATATTCATTATTGTGACCACAAAGTCTGTTTACAATGTCTACCATTGTAGCATATTTACAGTACATCTGCCAATGCATGTATAAAGTGTGTGCATATATATATATATATATACAGTACACAGAGAGAGTGTATCTTGTATGCATCATACATATATTTCTTTAACTCTCTGCACAACTCTCTATACACTCTGTATAATTGAAGTGTGCACCAAACATACATTCCTATAGGAATATACTGTACAAGTATCGGATTGGGACTTGGTATCGGCAGATACTCAATATTAAATGACTCTGATCGGATTGGGGGCACAGATATGTCTATGATTGGCTACACTGCTCATCACTGCAAAAACACGCTGTAAATAAAAACCTATGACCAGCGGATGAAAAGTCACGTCCCGCAGGTTGATGGGATAAGTTACATGTTTGTGACGGGCAGTTTCAAAACATATTTCTGAGACTGTCTTTTTTACACCACAGTTTTAAGGAGAAAATGCTGAACAATGGTGTTGACTCATGGTTTGTCTCCAAGCACTTTAAGAACACCTGACAGACAGACATGTAAACAACGCTAAAAACTTGATTTTTCACCACGGGGGGTTTTAAAAATCTGTTCAGATTACAAAATGTGTGTAGAGCAATCCAGCATTTAGTGTTCAACATGACGCCATCTGAGGTTAACACTACTAATTAGCTGGCAGGAGATGCTCAGGACAGCTAATAATCATTGGCGGCATAGTGCCACAAAGCCACTGGTAGACAAACAACTGTTGGAGCGATTTCACTCTCCCGATACAGCTTCATTTGTGATGGTTTACCTCTTTGATGATCTGCTTTTGGTATTACAAATCCCTGACACCTTCTCATGTAACCAGAACTGTCTCGCAGGTTAGCCAACACATGCCACACGCTGCCATATTTAACTCCCATCTGCATGAAAACATTAAGCCATTTGTCAGCTGATCGACAGGCTATTCAGAGCAGAGAAATATGCTGTTACAAATAAGTAATACCTTCCCACCCATTTAAAGAACTACACCAATTGCAATAAGGGTTTCAGGTTTCAGAATGCTTGTATTCTCAAGCCCAACAAGTCTGACCTAAAGTTAGGTCTGTGGTTAGACTAGAAGGGTGACTAGAAAGATGACACTGGTTATAACTAACTGTTGCTGTGACTGCATTTCAGGTAAAATGAGTAGTAGGACGAGCAATCGCTTCCTTTAAGCATTTTTCTCTCCCTGCGAGTTACAAATGCTTATCAATCCAAGGACTGTGTTTAAAGTTTCTGATGATATTTTGGAAGCATCGGTTTCCAGATCCAGTCGCTACAAATCTTTGCGGCAATGATCCGGACAAACCTGTGGTGTGTATGGCTAGGAATTGACATATACAAAGTGCATTTCAGAAATACTTACTGTGCGTTTCCAGGTTGGTGGAAACAGTACTAAGTGAAAGTAAGACAAATATTAAACCCTAATAAATCTTAAATAGTCAAAACTGTTGCTTTAACTGTTAAAAGTAAAAATGTACAATAGTTAAGTTAAGCAGCTTTGTCTAATGGGTGAATAATTGCATTTGTACTAGGGCATTCAAATTGATTAATCGCAATTAATTGCATCCAAAATAAAAGTTTGTGTTTACATAATATGTGAACTGTGTATTTTTAAATATGTATACATGCATACCTGCATATATTTGAGAAGTATATGTAATATATATTTATATATGCAAACACAAACCCTTATTTTGGATGCGATTAATCGGTTTGACAGCCCTAATATGTACTTTTTTCCATTATCCATTAATGTTATTAAATTCCATATTAATGGTATTAAGATTTCTTTTGAACTGCAAAACAATTAATGACAGTATTAATGTCATGTGTTATTCTCCATCAGTAACGTCTGAGTAATTTACGCATTAACGTTTCCATGGGAACGCAAGTACACAGAGGAACGCATATTGAGAAAAACTCCCATGTTTTAAATTGTTGGCTGTCATATGAAAGAGATGTGCTGAGCCAGTAAATGCGTCAACTTCAGCTCTACACTAAAGTACAATTTCCCCCATTTTAAATGTTGATATTATGGTGGGCCGCCACAAATAAATCAATGTATGGGAAACACTGGGTAGTATTATGAAAACAGCACTAGCATAACTGCCACTTTATGTGCAGTACTAATATTATTTGCTCATATTTTCAACAAAGTTATATCAGCAGTAACTCAAACAAACAAGAACTGCAATGCTTCACACTGCACAAGACTAACACTGTAGTTTGCACTGATGCTAGACTTATTATTAAGAGTCTGATCTTTTGGTTTGCATCCATCAAGTTCCAAATATAAAGAGAAAAGAATCAAATGAGAATGCAAATGAAAATTAACACAATTCACTGCATTAAGATTTAATTTCTTATTTTAAGAATAAATTACAATTAAATTTATGCATTTAGCAGACCAGCTTTTATCCAAAGCGACTTACAGTGCATTCAGGCTATACATTTTTTACCAGTATGTGTGTTCCCTGGGAATTAAACCCACGACCTTTTGCGCTGCTAACGCAATGCTCTACCACTGAGCCATGCAGAATGCATTACATTCAGTAACAGCTGATTCAATGGTGTTGTGATACTTAAGCAGGTCTGTATCCAGACAAACCTAGTTAGTACACCAATTATGAATGACATGTGTTTGTTCTAGATCAGTCATATTCTAAATTGTGTAACATTTTTGCTGGTTTGCACAAATCAACAAATGACTCTAATACTGAGAGTTATAATCCGATGCTGCCAAACCGAGGTCGTGCCTGCAGGGTTTGTTGATTTTTCCCCGCAGGATTTTGGGGATTTCGATTTAAGCTCCATTCAGCAGGTGGTGTGTGAGACTGTCAGCCTGTCCTCTTCTTGATTCATTTCCTTCTACTCTCGGCTTGCATAACAGTCCTTTGAGAAACAGATCTTCTCGACACAAATGAATGCAGCTCAATGACCTCAGCAATTAGATGCTGCCTCCATGTTTGCAGGCCGAGGAGAAAAGTGCAACGATCATAACCCATGTCTGTGTTAACTACACACTTCAAAACTTTAACAATGAACTACTGAAGTGTTTTGGCACCACTGATGGTGGAAAAAAATGCTAATTCGTTTGTGCCTCCATGAAACTCTAAAACACTTCCCAGACTGAAACGTTTCAGTGTGTTCTAATAGTAAGTCTGAGGGCTGAACGTACGTAGGGC
The DNA here is from genome assembly GCF_001515645.1 of Sinocyclocheilus grahami. NCBI lineage: Eukaryota > Metazoa > Chordata > Actinopteri > Cypriniformes > Cyprinidae > Sinocyclocheilus > Sinocyclocheilus grahami. The sequence goes on along the minus strand of NW_015505270.1, from coordinate 3,623,176 downwards.
TGGGCACAATGGCAGTTTGTGTGTTTCTTCCATGGCCATTTCGTGGGCATTTCTGGCAATGTAGACTCAAAAAAGCACACTCCCTTAAGTCGTTTTTCACTCTCACTATTTCATTTAATGAGTCTCGGTCACGCGCTGTGAGATCCAGTGTGAAGCGCTTGAATTCAGCAAAGAACACAAATAACTCAGTGATTTAAACTAGTTTAAAGTCGGATGAAACAGTGCTGAAAAACAGCAGAAACACTGTGCACAACAATACAGTCAGAAGGCTTTTCAATCTACAAATCGCCATCATTTACCATCGATTTGTAGCAACAGTATTGTAGCAGAACTATGGATTATTCATATTGAATTTTATTGCCCAAATGATAGAGTAACGAGTCTACATTACATGTGATCCCCATTTCCTATATGAGGTGCTCTCTCCTCTCTCACGGTTTATTTTTGGGAGACGTTCCTCAGAGCAAGACGTTAAAAGATACTCTTCTCCAAGAACCAAGCACACTAGCAGATACAGCTGAGCACACACTCTCCTCGGTGACATGACACATCCTGAGATTCTTGAAGAGGAACATTTTGAAACATTTCTCGCAAACTGAACATGTACCAAAACTACTAAGTGGATATATTTGGGAAATTGGACCTGACATGTGGTATATAGTCGGTGCATTCACAGAAACGTGCCGCTCCTCTCAATTCTCTGAAGTACAAGACACAAGTAAGAGCCATGTGTTTAATAAATTATAATAACATTAGCCTTTTGCCTGAGGCAAAGTGTCTGATCCAAACAATGCCTTAACCAACTTGCTAATGTGCAAAAACTATTTTGTTAAATCAAATTGGAACATTTTACAACTATTAGACCCAAAAAAACAATAATAATAATAAAACAAAATAATAATAATTTTGAGAGTCCTTCTGCAGGACCTTTTTAATCTTCATTCTTAAGAGCTGAAGAACTCCATGCGAATTGCGGGTAAGTGGTAAATAAAATATGGTAATGATACATACTGTATGAATTTTTGGTCAAACGGAGAGGCTGTGACTGCTCGTCCAACAGGAAAGGCTTGTTTCATAACAGCCAATATTTGCAAATTGCTGAGAAATTACCCCCCAAAAGATAATTTAAAGGAATGTTAGTGTTAAATGAGAAAAAAAGGCTTTAGAAAGAAATATTTTGATTCGACATAGAATTTATTAGACAAACTTTTAAGGCTACCACGTGGACATAATATTGTTTTCAGAAGCTGCATCTGAAGTGACATTTAGGTATATTTACAAAGACTGTTCAAAGGCGGCATGAATGCATTTATTGGGTAACACTTTTACAATAAGGTTCCATTTGTTAACTATACTTAATGCATTAAATAACATTAACAATGAGCAATATATTTGTTATAGTATTTATTAATCTTTGTTAAAGTTATTAGAATCAACATTAACTATAAGGTTAATAAATGCTTTCAAAGTATTTTTCATTGTTAGTCTATGTTAACTAAATTCTTATATATTGCATCAACAAATTCGACAAATATATTTGTTCAAAATGTGAACAAATTCACATTCTCCAATGCATGCTGGCCACAATTATCGACACCCCTAGAAATTCTTATGAGTGAAATATCTCTGAAGTATATTCACATTCTTATTTACATTTCTTTTTAGCACACCAGGGTGACAAGCAGCATGAAACTCTCCAGCCATGACTTCCTGTTCCACTGGATTACAAATATGAGGAACACAAAGGCCAAATTCCCTTAATCATCCATCACAAGGAGTAAAACCAAAAAATATAGTTCTGATGTGCAGAACAAGATTGTAGAGCTTCACAAAATAGAAAGTGGCTGTAAGAAAAGAGATAAAGCATTTAAAATCCCCATTTCCACTATCGGGGCAATAATTAAGATGTTCCAATCAACTAAGGATGTTACAAATCTGCCTGGAAGAGGACGTGTGTCTATATCGTCCTAATGTGCGGTGAGGAGGAGAGTTTGAGTGGCCAAAGACTCTCCAAGGATCACAGCTGGAGAATTGCAGAGAGTTAAGTCTTGGGGTCAGAAAGCATATATATATATATGCTTTCTGTAAAAAAAAAAAATATATATATATACACACACACAGGGCTCGACATTAAGCTTTGACATGTGCTTGTCAGTCATCAGTCAATCAGTCATTCACTTGTCCGAGTAAAAAAGTTACTTGTCCGGGGGGAAAAAAGTTCCCAAAAAGTGGTTCTTTTGTTCTTTTTTTTTTTTTTTTTGGCGTAAATGTAATTTATTCTGAAGCAAAGGTCTCATCAGTGCTCTATCAGGTATTACTTTAATCAGCATATTTGTGATATTTGCCTTAAATTGATTGCTGTTACACTTTTTAACTTTATGAAGGACATTATTTTCCTAACCTGATTAAATGTACGTCACCATTTATGTAAAAATCTTACATTTAATCAATACATTAAGTTAGAATAACAAGACACTATATGGTTGTTACCATTCAAACGAAATCAGTATCAACAAACTCCATCTTTCTACTGCAGAGGAAACACAGAAGCTGCATCGAAAGTGCCATTTAGATGTATTTACTCAGACTGTTTAATGAAGATAAGAGGTTCCATAAATTAATTTACTCAAAATTGCAAATGCTTAAATAATGTTATTAGATTAATGTTTTACTTTTTTTGACATACAAATATGAAATGTTGGAAAAATGCAATGATACTTTTAAATAAGAAATTAAACCACCAGTAGGTGGTGGCATGTCACTGTCTTAATGAGTGAATCATTGATTCAACCGATTTGTTCAAACGGCTGATTCATTCAATAAATGAAGCAAGTGACTGTCTTTATGAATGGCTCACTGAATCATTGACTCTTTCAAAAATGCTGAATCATTCAGTAACGAAACACTGTTGTGTGTTGCTCGGAGATGCGCAACTGTTCTGCTGTGGCTTTGCTTAGAACTATTTTCATTAGCGAAATGGAGCAAAAACGATCAATAATGTGTCTAAAATGTAAGTCAGTTAATATTACTTGTTAATTGAACTAAAGTTGTATAAAATCAATATCACATTTGCAATCGTGCTGAAAGTCGGGAAAACATCACTCTTGGTCGTGTGATGTTGCATATATTATATAGAATATTTATCGTTTGTTTTCTACCGCAGTATGTTTGTTCATGTTTGTTTCTTTGTGTGTGCTGTTGTGCTTATAGTTTTGGTTTCTCCATGAGTCAGACAGGCTGCACGAGCCTCAACTGAGGCGACCTTGATACTGTCAATACATTATACGTTATTAGTCACAGTTTACACTGAAAGTAATAAAATCAGAATCATTCTCGCCAAAGTTTCGGTGCTGCCTTAGTTATTGTTTGTTATAAAAATTTTAATCAGGTTACTTAAATTCTCTTTCACAGCTGCCTTTGCTCATATTTACCAAGGGTGCCAATATTAGTGGAGAGCACTGTATCTTTTTTTGTCAGTACCTCACACCACTAACATGTACATGTTGTATTGTGAAACATCAATGTTGAATGTTGAAAAATTAACTTTGGCTCTAAAAATTGACATCAGTGCTCTACAAAAATGTAGAGCCCCGAGTACAATATTCACTGGAGTCTAGCCAATGTCACATACATTGTTGGACTGATGTGTTGGACTGATAGAGGGAAGGGCATAATGTTTGACTTCCCCTGAGGAGAAGACATCAGTTCTTTGGCCCTTTGAGTGAAAAGAGTTCTCATGGGTCTCACTTAAAGAGTGTATCGGAGAGACTGTTTTCTTCAGCTGCAGAGCCCTGCCCTCTCTTCCTCCCTTAACTTTCACTCCAGCTATGAGGTGCTTATATAATATCTAAACCACTATTACGGCTGCACTTGAGCTCGGTCAATCCCGCTACACACAAAAAATAAAAAGGAGGTCACACGGATCATGGGATTATCCGATTCATTCACCCGGGTAAAGTCAGAAACACACATGTAGATTTTTCTTTCATTTCTCTTTGCACTCTTATGGTTAGTGGCCGGCCGATATATCGGCCGATATCTGCCATTTTTCAAATATCGGCATCGGCCGTTAAGTTTTTCTGTTTGGCCAATGTGTTCAAGGAAGATAGAAGTCTATCTAATAATCAGATAGAACTGTTAAACAAAGGAATTAAAATGTATACAAAAAAGTATTATAACGATTGCTTTAATGTTATTAAAGGCAAATATTATAATACTTTCTCGTTTGCCGTCAGCATTCCGCAAATACGCATTTATGTAATTTAAACAAATCTTTGAATGACTAATGAACATTTAATTTCACAAACCTTGCGGACTTAGTCGAATCTAGTTGAGATCTTGTGAAGTGTGCATGTAACCTGCATGATCGCGTGTTCTGTGACGGTCGGTCCTATGGTCCGTGCGAATTGAATACGGACAGGAGGAGAGATCAGCTTCATTGGAGATGCGCGATAGACAAACTTTAAACTCATGACGGATTTCAAATTATGCTGCGCTTTATGCATTTGCCCACTGTCATATTCATGTAATTTTCACAGTGTGCTGTATGTAAAATGAGTGTTACCTTGGCTTTATTTGAAAAAATATGATTCCCAATGCACACAAACGTCCCAGATTACTTAGTTTTTGGTTACAGTGTTTACTTCCTTTTTAATTATATTTTTATTAAATATTTATTTATTTGTGAAAAATACTTTGTCTTCTAGAGTATAAGTATGTTTATTTTACATGTTTATTTTTTAATAAATTTTCAAATGATTTCAAATTTTTTAAATATGAATTAAAATAAATAAAATTATATCACTTTATATCGGCCACCCTGCTTTCCAAGATATCGGCATCGGCTGTCAAAAAACCCATATCGGTCGACCACTACTTATGGTCACAGTTTTTTTCCCCACCCTTTTTTCCTTTGGCAACAGATTATAGTGCCATAAATGGTACTTCTGTCAACCGCCACTAATGGTATGTACTGACTTAACAAATATTACAGTTCTGGATTGGAAATGATAATGTTAACCACAATAAAAATTATGTCATTATTTACCACATACCCTCATGTCGGTCCAAACATATGTGCTGTTACTTTTTCAGTAGAACACCAGAAGAGGATTTTCAACGTTTTTTGAAATGTTAAAAGTGTGACGATGCCAGCATTTCCCGCTATCATTTTGAGCGCTCGAGTAGATTCTTAAACAACTCTGATTGGCCATTGTGTTCACACGCTCAACAGATATGACTGTGATTGGCTACAATGATCATCGCTTCACGCTCTTCACCGAGCGCTTGCACAGGTACACATGGGGGCGTTTGAAAGCCACGTCTATCAGCGGATCCGTCTATGACCAGACATATTAGGGTTCCATGGCCTTGAATCCCTTGCCATTGCAAGCATCATGCTCTACTGTTTGAGCTACAAGAATGCTGGATATAATAGCAATATATCATGCTTCAATACCGTAGCTACAGTAGCTGAGCAAATTCACATTAATAGTAGTCAATACAGAACTTTCAAGAGAAAAGAACTTCTACTTCCACTCATGTTGATGTTTGCACGTTTTATGCAAATAAAGTGTGATTAGCCAAACTTGCCATATTTCTCATTACCACTAATTTCCACAGAGGCTGCCAAAAAAAACACTGAGCTTTCATGAGCATTCAAAGAATAGCTGCTATTGCAGCTAAATATGATACAATTTGTCATTCATTACTGAAGAGTGTCACCTAAAACTATTGTGCATTAGCTTCAGTGACTCGCTGTCTGTTTTGTGAAGTTTCATAAAATCGTCTATTAGACCTCCACAACTCTTGATTGAGAATTTAAATGCGGAGGGCATGACTACAAACCCACAGTGTCCCTTTTGTGCATCCAATTTGCGTCTGGAACGCCGAAGAATGAGCCTTCTGTTTTCTTCACAGTTTTCAAGAATATAATTTGGACTCATCGCTGAAAACCATCTGAACTTGCACTTGCTAAACTATTTTAGGCCCTCTCTGGATGCATCAATCTCTTTAAGCAATGGCATTCACCGACATGGTGTCCTTCGCATATGTAATGCTATAGGAAAGATCTGTGGACTAAATTAAGTGGACAATCAATCATGCTCTCATCAAAGTGAATCATATGCATCCCCTGTGCTAACCACTGATGGTGCAAAGAAAAAAATAATTTTTTTCATTTTTGTAAATAAAAAATCTGACTTGAAAGTTAACAGCTAAACTTGGCAAAGGCTCGTTGAATATCGTTTGCAATATTAATAATATTAATAATAAAAGTGATTTAAGACTTAAAGACAGGGTAGGTGATATGGTTCAAAAACATTTTTTGTTATGCTGGTTGAAAGTCTCTTCACATCCCGACAGCAATCACTAAGTTAAGTGATCTAAATGTATTTCTATGTATTTATATTGTCTGTGGAAGGTGTAGGACTGTAACATGTTCGTCCAATCACATCCTTTAGTCCGAGGGCTACGATAGGCTGTCCTACTTTCCTGTTAACGTCTGCATTTGCAAACTTCCGCTCACCCTGTTCGTGCGGACACGATACATCATCAGCGCGCTCCATTACGCTATTGCAGACCGAGCAAGAATGGAAGCCGTTATTATTGTAATAATATGCACTCTCTCCTCAAATGTTTTCTCACCCATGAATGAGACAAGAGGTAATCTGACAGCGTTTCATTCAACCCTCCACCAACGCAGCCTCTCCAAATTCACCTACCCTACCTTTAAAAAAAAAAAAATCAAATCTGGCATACAAGTACACAATCTTAAGAAAAGCTTTTCTTTACCTGAAAAAAAAAATTACAAGAACATGTATTTTCATTGATACGCAAAACGTTTCTCAGAAAAGTCTGGTCATTAATGGGTTAAAATACTATAAAATACTTTATAGGTTAGAACACAACAGCCTCACTGTACTGCATTTTATTGCAAAGCAGCACGTTGAATATAACGGCGGGTCTGTGCTTAAGTCATCATTAGCCTATCACTGCACTGCACCGCTATCACTACAGAAAGTCCACAGTTCTATGCGAGTCATCAATCTTTTAGCACATCTGCAGAATCACGTCAGAATGATAAAATGAATGAACACAGAGATAAACAAAAGGAAGAGACAGCACAGGCTTCTTTTGCAAAATGGCTTCGGCTTCCATTTTAGAGTCTTGACACAGAGACAAATATCTGCAGTATGGCACGAGGCAGGCCAAGGGCAGTGTGGCGGGCCAGCCAACATCCAGTCGTGACTCAGACGCCGGAATTCATCTCCATAACACCTTTCTAAAACCACGGGTTACACCTGGCAAGGCCGAGCATCTAAGTACCATTGTTTCCTCACATTCCCCGTACAAAAATTCAAGCTCTGACATTTTCAAGGACGTTTCTGTAGGCTGTGGTGACACTTCTATCGTTTCAGCTTGCAGAAAAGCAGGGTGAGTGTTCAAATGATGCTGCTTTTCACCACCACAGGGCAGCAATAAAAGAATTCATGGATTGGTTGCAGAGAGGCCAATTCAATTAACACCTGACACGTCCTCAGTGTTAAAGCAGACGGATGGTTAGGGAGTCAGTGGACGCTGCCATTTCCTTGTCCGTTTTATGCGATTAGCCTTCGTTTAGAACATTACAGCTACAGCGAAGCTAATGGTAACTCATTGTTTGTACACATCTGACAGATTAAAGTAGCCAGGCTCAGACTTCTGTGCGCTTTTGTTCTTCTATATTTCGGAGATTTCCGTGGCTGTTGGTTTCTTGCTTCGAAAAAATAAAGAAAGTAAATGCTCTGTGGTGCACTTCAAATCCTTGCTAAAGAACAAATCAATGTTCAAAGCTTTCAATCTAGGTTAGGTAAATGAAACAGGAAAAATGTGTGTGGGGAGCAGAAACACTTTTTCAGAGAATAGTCATGTGAGATGAAGTAAACAATTCAAGGAAAATGTTGATCCGAACAGCAAACTGCAAAAAGAAAAAACTGTGTGAAAAACTGTGTGTGTGATAAAAGAACAATTACAGAAAGGTAAACTATTTTGAAAATGCATGCACAAATGTAGTTTTTTTTTTTTCCAACTGATGAAACTTGTGTGCAATTTTAAACAAAATAAAAATACAATTCCAATAAAGCAATTTTAAATCATGCTGACATGCAGTAATTAAGACTTTACTCCCAAATAAATGCGGTTCATTCAGTCATCAGATGCTGCTGTAATGAATATGGCATCTGAGGACTATTTCACTGTTTGTTTCCCATCGTTTAGCTTTATTTTATATTTGACTCATTGCCGATACGTCATACTCCGATGTTTTATGCACATGTGCACTAAATGGAATGAAAGATATAGTATGTACTACATGTTAGCTTGCTTGCCTAAGAGCATAATGTAAATCCACATGCCATACTAAGGCTACGTTTACACGACAACGATGTAGTCAAAAACCGAAAAGTTTTTCCCTTGCATTTTTAAAAAAGTTTCACGTATACACGACAACTTTTTGAAAACGATTCGCATTTACACATATCAGCGAAAACGGCCAAAACCACTGTATTACGTATGCCAGGCCAGTAGTTGGCAAGGCAAGGCAAGTTTATTTATACAGCACATTTCGTACACAATGGTAATTCAAAGTGCTTTACATAAAAGAAAGTAAAATAATCATAAAAAATAATCACAAAAATAAAACAAGGAATTTGAAAACTTTGAAAATGATTTAAAATGAATTTAAGACAGTTTAAAATAGAAAATTATTATACCTAAAATACAGTGCAATCATTTCGGGTTGCATAAAATACAGTGCAATACATAACATGCAGTCCAATCAGTTCGGACATTGCACAGTGCTCATTCAATAAATGCACAGCTAAACAGATGAGTTTTGAGTCTGCATTTAAATGTGACTAATGTTTTAGCACATCTGATCTCTTCTGGAAGCTGATTCCAACTGCGGGCAGCATAATAACTAAAAGCAGACTCCCCTTGTTTTGTGTGAACCCTTGGTATTTCTAACTGACTCGATCCTAATGATCTGAGTGGTCTGTTAGGTTTATATTCAGTGAACATATCTGCTATGTATTTAGGTCCTAGACCATTGAGTGATTTATAAATGAGTAGAAATACTTTAAAATCAATCGTAAATGTAACTGGAAGCCAGTGTAAGGACCTGAGGACTGGTGTAATATGCTCAGATTTTCTGGTTCTAGTCAGAATTCTGGCAGCAGCATTCTGGATGAGCTGCAGCTGTCTAATGGTCTTCTTGGGAAGGCCGGTGAGGAGACCATTACAATAGTCCACCCTGCTGGTGATAAAGGCATGAACAACTTTCTCCAAGTCTTGACTGGAAACAAAA
>NW_015505270.1:3585474-3602319 GCF_001515645.1 Sinocyclocheilus grahami | reverse complement strand
TCTGTTAGGTTTATATTCAGTGAGCATATCTGCTATATATTTAGGTCCTAGGCCATTGAGTGATTTATAAATGAGTAGAAATACTTTAAAATCAATCCTAAATGTAACTGGAAGCCAGTGTAAGGACCTGAGGACTGGTGTAATATGCTCAGATTTTCTGGTTCTAGTCAGAATTCTGGCAGCAGCATTCTGGATGAGCTGCAGCTGTCTAATGGTCTTCTTGGGAAGGCCGGTGAGGAGACCATTACAATAGTCCACCCTGCTGGTGATAAAGGCATGAACAAGTTTCTCCAAGTCTTGACTGGAAACAAAACCTCTAATTCTTGCAATGTTTTTGAGATGATGGTATGCTGATTTAGTTACTGCTTTGACTGAAACTAAGGTCTGTCTCCAGAATCACACCAAGATTCTTGACTTGATTTTTAGTTGTTTGACCCCTAGAGTTTTTGGCTGAAAACATTGTCGTGTAAGCGGCTCCTAAGAAACTATCCTTCTAACCACAGGTCGAGAGCTGAACTTCCAACCACACAACTTTACAATGCTGTTTGCGATGTCCTTTTGAACTATGGTTTCGGGAAATGCAAAATTACTGAACTGTCTAAAGATGATCGGGATGGTGCTTGCGTCATCATGGAAGTTTATCATTTGCACACGGTTTCAGATCTTGCCAACTTAAATATTTAGGGGATTTTAAACAAGTGCAAGTTTAAGTACAAGAAGATGGGTAAGGAAACTCAATTCTCAAGTTTTTTCACCTAAAAAACTTCTCAGTCAGTGTGCAAATACTGAATCGAGTTCTCATTTTGCATATTTTTGCACTTGAATTGACAAATATATATAAAATGACACTCGTCTTGGCGAGTATCCTCATAAACACAGTCAGTTATATCTTAAATGAACGTAAAAGGTTGAGAACGAAATCAGAAGAATATTGCTATATTAGATCTGTGCATTTGGTCGCAACTTCTCAACTTCTGTCTGTCATTAATGTTAATCAAAGAAAAAAAATATGTACTGCTCTTTTGAACGAATAACTTTGAATTAATCTATTAATCTATTTAATCTATTCAGTGAAGTCAGCGCCAATAGCCTCGTGGGCAACATGCTGACATATAGCATATGGAGAGAATTTCAATTGCATCTTTATTCTAATGTATTTATCTCTGCTATTGTTTGCAATTTGTTTATTTGTTCTTATTTTATTAATGAATGTTTACTTAAATGTTTGAACTTTATATTAGTTAGGCTAGTAGTTTTTGCTGTATAAAAATTGGAAATGTCAAAATTGGAAATGAGAATTGTGAAATTTCACTGGTATCTAAAATTCTGGTGTCATAATTCATAGTTTTCAGCCACATGACTGGCTCGAAGACCTGGCGGGCAAATCATCCGTAGAACTACAGCAAAAGCCTGTTAATATTCCATGTTTCCAATCCACAAATATTTAGATTATGTTTCGATTATTTTATCCGAAGAAACGTTTGCAAAAAAATCGCTATGATAAAAGTTTGCTATTGTTATTGACTGCACGATAGTTACACAACATATTTTATTGATACCCGCAGATTTGACAACATAAATACTAGTCCGGTGGCAGGTAACTTATCTTTTACCGCACGTCTGAGTTTGTGATAAACATTGGCGCAATGTCTTTGACGTAGGAGCTAGCGACGACGTATGATGACGTGTAACGGTATAGTAGTGGTGTCCCATTTCTTAGGGGAATATTTTCAGCCCTACCTCTTGACACTCTGTCTCTCAAGGGGCAAGAGAAAGGGGTAGGCGTGGGGATAGCGGAAGGGGTATAAAATAGAATTGGGATTGGGTCTTATAGTCTCTGCATGTTAAGCCGGGATACACTTTCAGATCACTTTTAAATTGTAAAATGTGTAATCTGCTGTTACCGAGAAATCAGGAAGAGAATAAATCCCTAGCAACAATAACACGCTTTAAAGAAAGCGTCTGAAATGTATAAATTCTTAGACACCTGTCACGGTTAATTAAAGTGCACCCAAAGGGGGAGTGGCATCTTCCAGACAAAACAGCTCAGAAGCCTCTGAGCTTGCTAGGTTTAGCAACTGCCCAGATTTTCAATGCCAACACAACAAAGGAGCAGAACACAGTAATATGGAGGAGGAGTGTGAAGCCTTTACAATCTGACTACCGTTAGGTGATGTAGGGATTTTTCTGTTCCGCTGCGTGACACTGTCGGTCTCACCTCACTCTTCTTGTCGGTCAGCTTGACTCACTCTCCTCTGTATTGAGCAGCCGTGTTCAGTTTTGTACTGTCTGTTCTCTAACTGAACTAAATGATTTTTATTACTATAAAAAACTCCAAACGACGGTGGCGGGCGGTGCCGCGGCGGGCAGTGACGTAACCGCTGTTGCGGCTTATAGTCCCCCTGTAGTGAAAATCAAGTTTTTTTATGTTGTTTATTTGTCTATGTGGTGTTTTTAATATGCTTTTTGACAAACCATGTGCCAATCTATTAATCAACACCATTGCTGTGTATTTTCTCCTTAAAACTGTAGTTTCCCAAAGGCTGACTCAGAAATATGGTTTGAAACAGCCCTTGGTTTGCTACGTCACAAACCAATAACGTCAAGGGATCGATTCCTATCACTAGCATGCAAAATATACCAATACCAGCACAAAACCAAAAATAAATCAGAGCAAAAAACCCATGAAGCTGTGGTTTAATGTGAATTTAGAACCACTAACTTGCATTATAACCCGTGGCAACAGTGTTAAAGTAGCCCGGAGTCAGACGCACCTCTCCCGCAGCTGCCTCTGCACTTCACATGCGTATGCTTGCGGGCACGAATTAACAATCACAAACGGCTGCATTCGAGTCTTCAAGGCATTTTAGGACACAACATCGTCAAGTAAGTAACTTTAACGAATGTTACAGTATTCACTGTAGTTGTCCGCTAGTAAAAACATAGTTTTATCAGTCATTATCCATGTATGCCATTGTTTTGCGGTTACTACAGTTCAGTGGATCAGGAGGCGCCGGCTGGTATGTGACTGAGTGGAGGCGGGACTCATTTGCATATTCATAGATCCGCGTATAGTAAATGAGGCAAGGGTGTAGAGTTACATTCAAGCTATTTTAAGGCATGAGAAAATTATTTTCACAAGAAAAAACATGTAAATATGTAATTTTGATGATCAAAGATAACTTTTAAGGGATAAAATATTTGACTACAGGGGGACTTTAACACCGGTAACATGTTATTATTTGTTAGCATTTGCCCCTTGTAAACAACCCGAGCATCAGCAATCCCAAGCAGCCCAGCTGGAATGCCCTCAAGAAGGGCAAGAAAATGCAGGAAGTCTATGAAAAGGGCTGGAAGCCTTTACACACCTGTAATCAACATGTGTTTGTACAGGCACAACAACAGGCCAATAAACCTAAAAAATGCCATCAATGAGCTATTGCAACATTCCACCTCTGAGAAACACTCCAAATGTGAAGTCTTCGTTTGATCTACAAGCGACAGGTCAGCGCGAGAGGAAATGGAAAAGAGGTCACCTCGATGGAGGATGCCACTGAGGCTGCACTGCTCTTCATGTGTGCATGGCATGCTTTACATCCACCCACCAACTCACCCATGAGGTACAGTACATTCGCCCAAACGAAACCGAAAGGAAAGAAAAAAAACAAGTCAGGCTTCTCCTGAAACAAGAACAGTTACTATAAACATACAGTGCCACAGTTCAATGTAATCCGGTGTAGGCGAAAAAAGCATTTTGTGATTCATTTTATTTCTCGACTATTTCTTCCTCCTAGTAATGGCAAACAGCCCACCGCACCAGTTTCTGTTAGGTTTATATTCAGTGAGCATATCTGCTATATATTTAGGTCCTAGGCCATTGAGTGATTTATAAATGAGTAGAAATACTTTAAAATCAATCCTAAATGTAACTGGAAGCCAGTGTAAGGACCTGAGGACTGGTGTAATATGCTCAGATTTTCTGGTTCTAGTCAGAATTCTGGCAGCAGCATTCTGGATGAGCTGCAGCTGTCTAATGGTCTTCTTGGGAAGGCCGGTGAGGAGACCATTACAATAGTCCACCCTGCTGGTGATAAAGGCATGAACAAGTTTCTCCAAGTCTTGACTGGAAACAAAACCTCTAATTCTTGCAATGTTTTTGAGATGATGGTATGCTGATTTAGTTACTGCTTTGACTGAAACTAAGGTCTGTCTCCAGAATCACACCAAGATTCTTGACTTGATTTTTAGTTGTTTGACCCCTAGAGTTTTTGGCTGAAAACATTGTCGTGTAAGCGGCTCCTAAGAAACTATCCTTCTAACCACAGGTCGAGAGCTGAACTTCCAACCACACAACTTTACAATGCTGTTTGCGATGTCCTTTTGAACTATGGTTTCGGGAAATGCAAAATTACTGAACTGTCTAAAGATGATCGGGATGGTGCTTGCGTCATCATGGAAGTTTATCATTTGCACACGGTTTCAGATCTTGCCAACTTAAATATTTAGGGGATTTTAAACAAGTGCAAGTTTAAGTACAAGAAGATGGGTAAGGAAACTCAATTCTCAAGTTTTTTCACCTAAAAAACTTCTCAGTCAGTGTGCAAATACTGAATCGAGTTCTCATTTTGCATATTTTTGCACTTGAATTGACAAATATATATAAAATGACACTCGTCTTGGCGAGTATCCTCATAAACACAGTCAGTTATATCTTAAATGAACGTAAAAGGTTGAGAACGAAATCATTGCTATATTGCTATATTAGATCTGTGCATTTGGTCCCAATATAGCAACTTCTGTCTGTCATTAATGTTAATCAAAGAATGTACTGCTCTACTGCTCTTTTGAACGAATAACTTTTAAAGCAAGAATTAATCGATTTAATCTATTCAGTGAAGTCAGCGCCAATAGCCTCGTGGGCAACATGCTGACATATAGCATATGGAGAGAATTTCAATTGCATCTTTATTCTAATGTATTTATCTCTGCTATTGTTTGCAATTTGTTTATTTGTTCTTATTTTATTAATGAATGTTTACTTAAATGTTTGAACTTTATATTAGTTAGGCTAGTAGTTTTTGCTGTATAAAAATTGGAAATGTCAAAATTGGAAATGAGAATTGTGAAATTTCACTGGTATCTAAAATTCTGGTGTCATAATTCATAGTTTTCAGCCACATGACTGGCTCGAAGACCTGGCGGGCAAATCATCCGTAGAACTACAGCAAAAGCCTGTTAATATTCCATGTTTCCAATCCACAAATATTTAGATTATGTTTCGATTATTTTATCCGAAGAAACGTTTGCAAAAAAATCGCTATGATAAAAGTTTGCTATTGTTATTGACTGCACGATAGTTACACAACATATTTTATTGATACCCGCAGATTTGACAACATAAATACTAGTCCGGTGGCAGGTAACTTATCTTTTACCGCACGTCTGAGTTTGTGATAAACATTGGCGCAATGTCTTTGACGTAGGAGCTAGCGACGACGTATGATGACGTGTAACGGTATGTAATATGCTCAGATTTTCTGGTTCTAGTCAGAATTCTGGCAGCAGCATTCTGGATGAGCTGCAGCTGTCTAATGGTCTTCTTGGGAAGGCCGGTGAGGAGACCATTACAATAGTCCACCCTGCTGGTGATAAAGGCATGAACAAGTTTCTCCAAGTCTTGACTGGAAACAAAACCTCTAATTCTTGCAATGTTTTTGAGATGATGGTATGCTGATTTAGTTACTGCTTTGACTGAAACTAAGGTCTGTCTCCAGAATCACACCAAGATTCTTGACTTGATTTTTAGTTGTTTGACCCCTAGAGTTTTTGGCTGAAAACATTGTCGTGTAAGCGGCTCCTAAGAAACTATCCTTCTAACCACAGGTCGAGAGCTGAACTTCCAACCACACAACTTTACAATGCTGTTTGCGATGTCCTTTTGAACTATGGTTTCGGGAAATGCAAAATTACTGAACTGTCTAAAGATGATCGGGATGGTGCTTGCGTCATCATGGAAGTTTATCATTTGCACACGGTTTCAGATCTTGCCAACTTAAATATTTAGGGGATTTTAAACAAGTGCAAGTTTAAGTACAAGAAGATGGGTAAGGAAACTCAATTCTCAAGTTTTTTCACCTAAAAAACTTCTCAGTCAGTGTGCAAATACTGAATCGAGTTCTCATTTTGCATATTTTTGCACTTGAATTGACAAATATATATAAAATGACACTCGTCTTGGCGAGTATCCTCATAAACACAGTCAGTTATATCTTAAATGAACGTAAAAGGTTGAGAACGAAATCAGAAGAATATTGCTATATTAGATCTGTGCATTTGGTCCCAATATAGCAACTTCTGTCTGTCATTAATGTTAATCAAAGAAAAAAAATATGTACTGCTCTTTTGAACGAATAACTTTTAAAGCAAGAATTAATCGATTTAATCTATTCAGTGAAGTCAGCGCCAATAGCCTCGTGGGCAACATGCTGACATATAGCATATGGAGAGAATTTCAATTGCATCTTTATTCTAATGTATTTATCTCTGCTATTGTTTGCAATTTGTTTATTTGTTCTTATTTTATTAATGAATGTTTACTTAAATGTTTGAACTTTATATTAGTTAGGCTAGTAGTTTTTGCTGTATAAAAATTGGAAATGTCAAAATTGGAAATGAGAATTGTGAAATTTCACTGGTATCTAAAATTCTGGTGTCATAATTCATAGTTTTCAGCCACATGACTGGCTCGAAGACCTGGCGGGCAAATCATCCGTAGAACTACAGCAAAAGCCTGTTAATATTCCATGTTTCCAATCCACAAATATTTAGATTATGTTTCGATTATTTTATCCGAAGAAACGTTTGCAAAAAAATCGCTATGATAAAAGTTTGCTATTGTTATTGACTGCACGATAGTTACACAACATATTTTATTGATACCCGCAGATTTGACAACATAAATACTAGTCCGGTGGCAGGTAACTTATCTTTTACCGCACGTCTGAGTTTGTGATAAACATTGGCGCAATGTCTTTGACGTAGGAGCTAGCGACGACGTATGATGACGTGTAACGGTATAGTAGTGGTGTCCCATTTCTTAGGGGAATATTTTCAGCCCTACCTCTTGACACTCTGTCTCTCAAGGGGCAAGAGAAAGGGGTAGGCGTGGGGATAGCGGAAGGGGTATAAAATAGAATTGGGATTGGGTCTTATAGTCTCTGCATGTTAAGCCGGGATACACTTTCAGATCACTTTTAAATTGTAAAATGTGTAATCTGCTGTTACCGAGAAATCAGGAAGAGAATAAATCCCTAGCAACAATAACACGCTTTAAAGAAAGCGTCTGAAATGTATAAATTCTTAGACACCTGTCACGGTTAATTAAAGTGCACCCAAAGGGGGAGTGGCATCTTCCAGACAAAACAGCTCAGAAGCCTCTGAGCTTGCTAGGTTTAGCAACTGCCCAGATTCCCAAAGGCTGACCCAGAAATATGGTTTGAAACAGCCCTTGGTTTGCTACGTCACAAACCAATAACGTCAAGGGATCGATTCCTATCACTAGCATGCAAAATATACCAATACCAGCACAAAACCAAAAATAAATCAGAGCAAAAAACCCATGAAGCTGTGGTTTAATGTGAATTTAGAACCACTAACTTGCATTATAACCCGTGGCAACAGTGTTAAAGTAGCCCGGAGTCAGACGCACCTCTCCCGCAGCTGCCTCTGCACTTCACATGCGTATGCTTGCGGGCACGAATTAACAATCACAAACGGCTGCATTCGAGTCTTCAAGGCATTTTAGGACACAACATCGTCAAGTAAGTAACTTTAACGAATGTTACAGTATTCACTGTAGTTGTCCGCTAGTAAAAACATAGTTTTATCAGTCATTATCCATGTATGCCATTGTTTTGCGGTTACTACAGTTCAGTGGATCAGGAGGCGCCGGCTGGTATGTGACTGAGTGGAGGCGGGACTCATTTGCATATTCATAGATCCGCGTATAGTAAATGAGGCAAGGGTGTAGAGTTACATTCAAGCTATTTTAAGGCATGAGAAAATTATTTTCACAAGAAAAAACATTTAAATATGTAATTTTGATGATCAAAGATAACTTTTAAGGGATAAAATATTTGACTACAGGGGGACTTTAACACCGGTAACATGTTATTATTTGTTAGCATTTGCCCCTTGTAAACAACCCGAGCATCAGCAATCCCAAGCAGCCCAGCTGGAATGCCCTCAAGAAGGGCAAGAAAATGCAGGAAGTCTATGAAAAGGGCTGGAAGCCTTTACACACCTGTAATCAACATGTGTTTGTACAGGCACAACAACAGGCCAATAAACCTAAAAAATGCCATCAATGAGCTATTGCAACATTCCACCTCTGAGAAACACTCCAAATGTGAAGTCTTCGTTTGATCTACAAGCGACAGGTCAGCGCGAGAGGAAATGGAAAAGAGGTCACCTCGATGGAGGATGCCACTGAGGCTGCACTGCTCTTCATGTGTGCATGGCATGCTTTACATCCACCCACCAACTCACCCATGAGGTACAGTACATTCGCCCAAACGAAACCGAAAGGAAAGAAAAAAAACAAGTCAGGCTTCTCCTGAAACAAGAACAGTTACTATAAACATACAGTGCCACAGTTCAATGTAATCCGGTGTAGGCGAAAAAAGCATTTTGTGATTCATTTTATTTCTCGACTATTTCTTCCTCCTAGTAATGGCAAACAGCCCACCGCACCAGTTGATAACATTCAAAAAATGAGCCAAGGACTAAAATTGTTGTCCAATTTGGTGGCATTTTTGCCCCAAGCCCCCTTGCCCAGTCTTACACAAGCTCTGCCTGCCTGAGAGATTTCTGTCTCTCGACTAAAAGACCATTTCACCAAAATGTCAAGCTTCAAAACAATTACAGAGACATCATAAAAGCAATCTCTAAAATAAAGTTGTTTAATTCAAGTTATCTAAAAAGACAAGATCGCTTTATATATGATGACTAGATCAAATATAGGCTTTTATTCACATATAAACACTGACCAACACACATGCTGGAGCACATTAAATATGGTCAACGGCAGCTGAAGCGTATTCACTAGATGCGCTGTATGGAGAAGTATGGAACCATTTTACACCACTGATGTATCCTTTCTGCAACCTGAAAGCTTTGGTTTCCATGGGAGCTAATGGCATGTAAAAAGAGCAACTAGTACAATTCTTCTTTTGTGCTCCATACATGCAATAAAGTCATGTGGGTTTGAAAAGACAAGAGGGCGTAAATTATGAAAAGAATTACATTTTTGTGTAAATCTATTCCTATCATTCCAACTATTCCTTTAATGATGTGTTCTGTAGTCACGTTTCATTGAGGCATCCCAGAGCTGCGGGAACCAACAGACCACAGCAATGAGAAGAATCATGTGATAGTCCAAGACTTTTCGATTTTCAGTCCACCCCTGCAGGGAACAGACATTCAAAGTGACCCATTCCCATTTTTGTGAATAAGTCAAGAGCTCTGCTGTTTATATAGTTAATTGAATCTTACCCTTTCACATGGAGAGGGGAAAAAAACACTACAAAAGCATTAGGACTGATTTTGAACTCAATTGAACATATTTAGCAGCTGTGCAAAGTTAATGGCAAAACATTATTTCATAGTAAACAGTAAAAGCAAAGGAAAATGAAAACATAATCATTAACATAATTACTTGTGTTTACTAGGGAGAGCGTCACTATTAATTTTACTCGTACTTAAGGGTTAGGGATTTGAGCAAACCCAATAACCTACAGTAACAACCACCCAGAACACCCTGGCAACCACCCAGAGGCCCCTAGCATCACTGCAGTGAGTTTTTGTATGGGCAAACATCACTCACATGTCTTTAGCAAATGTGAAAATCTGAAAGATATGCATTGCCCAACAAAAAGCAGGTTCAAATTCACGGTCAGTCTTTTAGAGCTGCAGTGCCACCCGTCCCTCTCTTAACTGCTGCAGAACACGGTACAGTCTGGGTCTCTATAGTACTGGATCATAAATGACACAATATCAATATTGCAATCAAATTTATGTGGATTATGATGATAAGCGCTGGACAAATATATATATTTGTCCAGAGCTTATCATCATAATCCACATAAATTGAAACAACAAAATGACTAAATAAAAGTTTGGTTTAACTTAAACTAAAGAAATTATTATGAGAAATATTTTACTATTGTATACTCAAAAGTACTTCTCAAATTTTTTATTTTTAAGTAATATCAATACAACCAAGATATTTTTTTCATCCACGTTTTAATTTATACAGTTCTCATCACAAAAAATAAAAATGCAATGTCTATTTGATTAGATTTTTAAAGATTGATTAACAGGTGGAATTAAAGTTGTTGTTTTTTTTTTTCATTAGTCACCATTTTTGATGATGATTTTATATTAAATCATAAACACAGAATCCAGAACAAACAAACATATAAAAATGGAAACCACAAAATTTAGGGAAAAATACACTGGATTTATGTTACCCTTAATTAAATGGTATCTTTTTTTATACACTCGGGTTTAATCGTGAACAAACAAGTTACATTTATATTCATTCTCAAGGCCTAACAATAATGTGAAAAGCATTTGCTTCCCCGTAAATGATAAATGTTGTGAAAATATCTCTATAGTGTTCTCTCTCTCTTTCTTTTTTCTCCTTCTCCAAACATCAACTAAGACAAACGGTAGCAGGAATGCCTGAAGTAAAGCTAAATATAAAATAAAATAAAATGGGAGAAATCGATAAGGATTATCAATATATTATTTTCATTTAATTTCCTAAATGTCTTTCTACCTGATTTTTGCAAGTGTGGATTAAAAAAAAAGGTTAAGAAAAAAAGATAAATTAATCATCACACTATGTTTCACACTATTTATGTTGCATCGTTTTTGTGTGTTTGGAGCCCTGTTTTCAGATTTAAAAAAAAATAAAAGTGAGTGAAGATAAATAAAAGCCTGCAATAGAAGAGGAAGCAACATGAAATAATCTCTAGCATGAAACACTTTAAAATAACGCAACACTTTCCAGCTTGCACACAGTGGGGTTTCGGAAGATGTGACGTAATATTTCTTACTGCATCAAATGTATTCATGTCAGGAGGATATAGATTTGCCTCACATACGCAAGAAGAAAAAAAAACGTGTGAAATGAAGAGCCAGTTCACCTACTGACCTATAAAGAAATGTTTGCACATCTTATAAAAAGAACACAGATGAAGAAGGGGATGAACTTCAAAACTAAGTGCAATACTGCATGTTTGAAAATGATCTGCTGTGTGGTTTATGGTCTTGTGTGCTGTATTCACAGCAGCCTCGTTCCCACTGAATTAATTATGATTTCTGATATATGGGGTGATTGAGTTTTGGAGACTAGAGCATCTAGCTTAAGAAAACTTGATTAACTGACCTCGTTACAATTGTTTCTAAGAACCAGCGAAGAGGTGGAAAGGGCCTTAGATAACCAACGGTGACAAAGTGCAAATGTGTGTGGGGTTTTTTCCCCACTGAGAGCTCTGTTGAGGTGGAAGATGAAAAAAATTCAGAGATCATATTTACATTACATGTGAGATACATGAACTCCATGGATCTTGGAGATGGCAAAAGGCAACCAGGTGTGGAGAGTTATTCTTTAATTGAATCAATACAAAAAAATTAAGCATTATTTGTATTTCCCAATTTAAGTTTGTATCCTTTTTAACCGTTCTTTGTTTGTCATGGGAAGAATGTTTGAGGACTCGTTGGAAACGTAGACAAGTAAACGCAAGGAAAAGCAATTTTAAATGAAAAAAGTTCAATGCAAACAACTTCAACGCAGCATGTCGATGTGGTTTAAAAACCAGTTTGAAATACGAGCAGAAACATCAATTGTGCATCAAAAACCAGATAAACTGCAGCAGCTCCACCGTCAAACAGAACAGTCCCACGTACGGTCGATGCTTCTCATAGTGTGAAACAGATTGAGGTGGTAGTGTGGCATTCATGGGAGTTTCACACCAGCTAGAGTGATGACCACATAAAAGCTGCAAACAGACAGGAAGTCATCAGAGGTAAACATGAATGTTCGCAAGACCCTGAGCTTCACCAAGGCAACCGATGCATCACTGAAGATCTGCATTCAAATCTAGAAGTGGTGCTCCTACACTCGTAGTTCTGCAGCTAATTCAGCTATATTCTTCTCTCTCTCTCGCTATATATATATATATATATGTATATGGGAGATATATCATAAAATAATACTCTGTAAAATAATAACACACACACAGTTTATTTTAAATTCTTTGTTGTTGCTTTAAACTAGAAAAAAATCTGCCAATGGGGTAAATAATATATTCTTTAAAAACAATTACACATTTTTGCTTCTCAGTAGCTTCCTGTTTTCAGTATGTTTAGATTTTTTTAATAGAATACTGATTAAGAAAATTATAATAATAATTATTAATATTTAATTTGGCAGAGTAATAAAAGAAATAGTGCCATGCATGCTATAATAGTAATAAAATAGAAAATAATTAAAGCAATTTAAAAAAATATATATTTTTTTTTCTTTTTATTTTCCAAACCAGATTAGAGGAAATTTGCTTGGTTGCCGATAAAGGCAGCTTTATTTTTATTTTTTTTACAATTTTTAATCAAATTAGCTTTTAATGGTACAGGTAATTTAGTGTAGTTAGAAAACATCTCTCATTTAGCGGTGAGAAAACAAAGCTAAGTGGCATAAAATTAGGGGCTAAATGTTGCTCTTTGCATTCAGAGGTCAAGCACATGACGGACATGTTCATAAAATCACTGTAGCAGTGCAAAAGTCCTGTAATTGACCTTTAACAGGACAGGACAGAACCATGACAATAATTACATGTGACAGAAGCCCCAAAATAAGCAGAGGCCTGAAAGACAAATGGATGGAGAGCAGAAAAAATAACAGTCTGTGTGATGGAGACCGATTTAGTTAGTTGCTGATTAACAGATGCTTTCAACCTTTTGAAGAGGCTGTCAGTGTACCACGTGCAAGGACCAGCCAGCTCTGAATTAAGAGGAAATGAATCAAAACGTATCAGATGTTCAGTACAGTCCCTGAGAACTTTTACTTTACATGGTTATACATTAAAAGGCAAGCAATAAAAGGAATAACAGCCTGTAATGGAGCATGTCCTAGTAACAACATTTTATTTATATATCTAATAATTCTGACATTCTATTTCATATGGACCCTGGTTAAGTGTCCCTAGCCAAAATAGTAAATATGTGACCCTGGAGAACAAAAGCAGTCTTAAGTCGCTGGGGTATATTTGTAGCAATAGCCAAAAAAAACATTGTATGGGTCAAAATTATCCATTTTTCTTTTATGCCTAAAATCATTAGGATATTAAGTAAAGATCATGTTCCATGAAGATATGTTGTAAATGTCCTACTGTAAATATATTAAAACCTAATTTTTGATTAGTAATATGCATTGCTAAGAACTTTATTTGGACAACTTTAAAGGCGATTTTCTCAATATTTCGATTTTTTTGCACCCTCAGATTCCAGATTTTCAAATAGTTGTATCTCGGCCAAATATCGTTCTATCCTAACAAACCATACATCAATGGACAGCTTATTTATCCAGCTTTCAGAAGATGTATAAATCTCAATTTCCCTTATGACTGGTTGTGATCCAGGGTCACATATTACACACACACACTCTCTCACATATATATAGTTTTATTTAGTATTTTAACTATGCCAATTTATTATTATTATATTCTTTCATTGCCATTAAGATGACTGTTCAAAATATTGAAATCTGTCCACTTTCAAACTATGGATATTAATTTTAAAATGCCTTTCATTATTTCATTTGGTTTCTCGGTGCATTCTGGATTTAAATCTGAAGCCTAACAAATGTCTGTGTTAAATGTAATAATGTTACCGTTTTAAGTGTGTTTTCCTTAAAATTATTGTCACTTTTGACATTGTTATAATTTAAAGACATTCTTGTGACTTAAATGTACAAATACTTTATGGTTACAAATAGTCACTTTATTTGAAATAATGTAATTGTATATCATACTGGAAATGCTCTGTAGATATCAGCTTCACAAAAAATATATAAATAAATAAAATAGTACTGTCAGAACGAGTCTTATTTGTTATTTTGATTATATAAGGCAGCATTGTATGTTATTATAGAAAATGTTTACTAGACTATTTTTCCAGAAATAAATTCAAAACTTCATTTGTTAAGTTAACCTCTTAAAGAGTTTGATCTCTGCAAGACAATCCAGTCCAAATAATATTCTTCTTCACACAACTATTAGCACAATTAATTCCTGCTGTACATTTCCTTACTAAGAGCAGAGGACATCTGTCTAAGCACTAATCTTTAGATTAGGTTTTAAATCTGGTAAACACTACAGCTTGTGTGTATATAGCAAATCACCCATAAGTCATTGTGTGAACAGCTGAAAAAACACAATGAAAGTGCTGAAGAGCTGATGAGACTTCCAGAAGACTTAAGGAACTGCCTTCTGGAGACTGTAATAACTCAGCACCCTAGAGCAAATCCAACCCAAGCTCCAGGAAAACTCAAAACAAACAGAGAGAGGGGAGGAATTCACCAAGCTTGAGGGCGAAGTTGCAACTTTATCCAGCTGGCTCCAGGCCCACTTACAGTACAGCTCGACTCCTCCTCTAGTGATAATGAGGGGAGGGCAGATGTCAGGAAATCAGGCCAAGGACTCCCACTTGAAGAGCAGAACGAGAACGTAGGTCTTAAAGGAACAGTTCACCCAAAAAATGAGAATTCACCATTTACTCATCTTTGATCCAAATCCAATGTGACTGTCTCTTTTGTGAAAAATAAGTGTTTAATTTCTGAAGAATAGCCTGGCTACTGTTTTCCAAACAATACAAATTAAATGGGCACCATTGTATACTATGGAAACCCGTTTCCGCCACTGAATAAAAAAAATGAAAAGGTAATTGTTACTTTTTATCTCACAATTGTGATTTTTTTTCTTGCAATTACAAGTTTTTAGCTCACAATTATGACTTTTTTCCTCATAATTGTGAGTTTACATCTCACAATTTGGACATTTTACTTGCAATTACGACTTTTTTCACAGAACTGTGTGATATAAACTCACAAATTCTGACTTTTTCTCCTCGCAATAACAAGTTTATATCTTGTAATTCTGAGTTATAAATTGCAAGTTATAAAGTCCAATTCTAAAGGGGGAAAAATAGACTATTTCCTTACAGTTGTGTTTAAATCACTCAATTCTGACTTTATAACAACTCGTTTATCTTGCAATTTTGACTTTCTCTCAAAATCTCGCAATTCGGACTTTTTTCTTTCAATTTTGAGCTTCCATCTCGCAATTCTGAGAAAAAAAGTCATAATTGCAGGATGTAAATTCGCAATTGCAAGAAAAAAAAAGTTGCAATTACCTTTTTTATTTAGTGGTGGAAATAGGCTTCTATAGTATACAGCAACTATCCCTTCAGGAAATATACATAAACTTTGTGTTTTACCAAAACTTGACCAAAATAAGATCCAAAAGTCAGAATATACACACACACACACACTCATATACGAAGGATGTGCACAACAACTAACTTCATTATTTAAACATATTAATTTCACTAATTAAACCTATTTTGTAACCAACTAAACTAGTCTAAAACCATCAGAAGAGTCAAATACATTGTGTATATATGCAATACTTGAATGTATTTGAAATACTTAAAGGGGACATTACACACTCAGTTTCTGTCAATCCAGTGTTTCCCATACATTGATTAACTTGTGGCGGTCTGCCACAAATAGATTTTTCAAAATGCTTTGACTTCGCTGAATAAACATGAGCTCTGCACGTTTCAAAGTCAAAACGCGGCGCAGGTGTTTTTATATGAATGTATCTTTGAAGGGCACCGACTACCTTTAGAGAAGTTTCGATGTCATTTTAATTTCATCTTTCTTATGTCTGATAAAGCAGCATTTATGAGCAGAGCGCTGCTTTGTTTACAGCTGTTACCGGGGAAAGCACTATTTCTGCCGCTCCTAAAGCGCCTCCTGCTGGCAGAGAATGAACGTGCATTTTCAAAAATCCTGTTCGCTGTTTTATATATAGGCTATATTTCCCCCGGGGGAAGTGCCGCCACACATTGAGTGCAAGACTGTGGGAAACACTGCAATCTCATGTTAATCTTGAGTACCTATAGAGTAGTATTACATCCTTCATATCTACGTTGATGGACCCTAAAGTAATGTATTTGGCAAAGAAATGCTCCGTCATATGTCCAACTCGTTTTTTGAAACTTTGGTCATGTTTAGCATGAGAACCCAACTCGTTAACAGTGCAAGTAGCATAAAATAGCATTATCCCCTTTAAACTTTGAAACTTTGTAAAATAATCCTAGTTATGTTATTACCTGAATTTATCTTATTTTCCATGAAAAGGTCAATTTACAACACTGACAGCAACAAAAGCGGCAGACGGGCTGAATGAAAATGCTAATTCACTCTCTTTTGGACAAGCAGAAATACAGTGGTTACCATGGTTGACCTTGTAAACAAAGCATGATGTAATGAAAAAAATGCCAATGAAACTTTTCTAAAGAAAGAAAGTTCCCTTTCATTCATAATTTCAAGTCGACTAGAATTTACAATGTTGACTAGCAGCTGCAGTTCCCTTTAGTCGACTACATCCCTAATACATACACACACATATTATAAACAATTGACTTAGGGTTAGGGTTATTACTCTAGATTTTGATTTATTCCTTTACTCAAAGTTTGTTGTATGGCTCCAGAAGAAT
>NW_015505270.1:3581393-3585464 GCF_001515645.1 Sinocyclocheilus grahami | reverse complement strand
TCTGTCTAAGCACTAATCTTTAGATTAGGTTTTAAATCTGGTAAAAACTACAGCTTGTGTGTATATAGCAAATCACCCATAAGTCATTGTGTGAACAGCTGAAAAAACACAATGAAAGTGCTGAAGAGCTGATGAGACTTCCAGAAGACTTAAGGAACTGCCTTCTGGAGACTGTAATAACTCAGCACCCTAGAGCAAATCCAACCCAAGCTCCAGGAAAACTCAAAACAAACAGAGAGAGGGGAGGAATTCACCAAGCTTGAGGGCGAAGTTGCAACTTTATCCAGCTGGCTCCAGGCCCACTTACAGTACAGCTCGACTCCTCCTCTAGTGATAATGAGGGGAGGGCAGATGTCAGGAAATCAGGCCAAGGACTCCCACTTGAAGAGCAGAACGAGAACGTAGGTCTTAAAGGAACAGTTCACCCAAAAAATGAGAATTCACCATTTACTCATCTTTGATCCAAATCCAATGTGACTGTCTCTTTTGTGAAAAATAAGTGTTTAATTTCTGAAGAATAGCCTGGCTACTGTTTTCCAAACAATACAAATTAAATGGGCACCATTGTATACTATGGAAACCCGTTTCCGCCACTGAATAAAAAAAATGAAAAGGTAATTGTTACTTTTTATCTCACAATTGTGATTTTTTTTCTTGCAATTACAAGTTTTTAGCTCACAATTATGACTTTTTTCCTCATAATTGTGAGTTTACATCTCACAATTTGGACATTTTACTTGCAATTACGACTTTTTTCACAGAACTGTGTGATATAAACTCACAAATTCTGACTTTTTCTCCTCGCAATAACAAGTTTATATCTTGTAATTCTGAGTTATAAATTGCAAGTTATAAAGTCCAATTCTAAAGGGGAAAAATAGACTATTTCCTTACAGTTGTGTTTAAATCACTCAATTCTGACTTTATAACAACTCGTTTATCTTGCAATTTTGACTATTTTTCAAAATCTCGCAATTCTGACTTTTTTCTTTCAATTTTGAGCTTCTATCTCGCAATTCTGAGAAAAAAAAAGTCATAATTGCAGGATGTAAATTCGCAATTGCAAGAAAAAAAAGTTGCAATTACCTTTTTTATTTAGTGGTGGAAATAGGCTTCTATAGTATACAGCAACTATCCCTTCAGGAAATATACATAAACTTTGTGTTTTACCAAAACTTGACCAAAATAAGATCCAAAAGTCAGAATATACACACACACACACACACACATATACGAAGGATGTGCACAACAACTAACTTCATTATTTAAACATATATTATATATTTAAACATATATTAATTTCACTAATTAAACTAAACTAAACTAGTCTAAAACCATCAGAAGAGTCAAATACATTGTGTATATATGCAATACTTGAATGTATTTGAAATACTTAAAGGGGACATTACACACTCAGTTTCTGTCAATCCAGTGTTTCCCATACATTGATTAACTTGTGGCGGTCTGCCACAAATAGATTTTTCAAAATGCTTTGACTTCGCTGAATAAACATGAGCTCTGCACGTTTCAAAGTCAAAACGCGGCGCAGGTGTTTTTATATGAATGTATCTTTGAAGGGCACCGACTACCTTTAGAGAAGTTTCGATGTCATTTTAATTTCATCTTTCTTATGTCTGATAAAGCAGCATTTATGAGCAGAGCGCTGCTTTGTTTACAGCTGTTACCGGGGAAAGCACTATTTCTGCCGCTCCTAAAGCGCCTCCTGCTGGCAGAGAATGAACGTGCATTTTCAAAAATCCTGTTCGCTGTTTTATATATAGGCTATATTTCCCCCGGGGGAAGTGCCGCCACACATTGAGTGCAAGACTGTGGGAAACACTGCAATCTCATGTTAATCTTGAGTACCTATAGAGTAGTATTACATCCTTCATATCTACGTTGATGGACCCTAAAGTAATGTATTTGGCAAAGAAATGCTCCGTCATATGTCCAACTCGTTTTTTGAAACTTTGGTCATGTTTAGCATGAGAACCCAACTCGTTAACAGTGCAAGTAGCATAAAATAGCATTATCCCCTTTAAACTTTGAAACTTTGTAAAATAATCCTAGTTATGTTATTACCTGAATTGATCTTATTTTCCATGAAAAGGTCAAAATTTACAACACTGACAGCAACAAAAGCGGCAGACGGGCTGAATGAAAATGCTAATTCACTCTCTTTTGGACAAGCAGAAATACAGTGGTTACCATGGTTGACCTTGTAAACAAAGCAGGATGTAATGAAAAAAATGCCAATGAAACTTTTCTAAAGAAAGAAAGTTCCCTTTCATTCATAATTTCAAGTCGACTAGAATTTACAATGTTGACTAGCAGCTGCAGTTCCCTTTAGTCGACTACATCCCTAATACATACACACACATATTATAAACAGTTGACTTAGGGTTAGGGTTATTACTCTAGATTTAGATTTATTCCTTTACTCAAAGTTTGTTGTATGGCTCCAGAAGAATTGGAGTATAGTTGATCATTTTTTATGGCACGTCTTTTGTTATTTTTTTTTTATCTTGGAGCTTCACACCCCAGTCCTGTTTCACTTCATTTTCATTTTTGGGTGAATGCCTTTGTTCCCTTTGTTTCAGATGGATCACAGACTGCACACTGCATTTGCAGAAGGTTAAGTGCAAGCAGCACGCATGGCACTACTGATGTCCCTGTTCTTGCTGAATAAGTACACCATTGCATAAATAGAGTGAGACAGGCAGTCAAAAACGGATGCGTGTTGGTTGGTGACACCTCTGTGACCCACATTCCACTGTTCCATTTCCCTTTGTCATTTTCTACTGTACAATAGGCTTCTTTAAAAACCACTTTGCATCAAACAATCAGTTCCTAGCAATACGCTTAGCAGAAAAGTTTTCTCTCACATCTGTTGCGTTTGAACCCCTATTACCACAGGGCCGTGCACAAATTTGCAGCACTATTCAGCTTCAAACAGGACATGCATCATTATCACATAAATATTGAAGATAATGTTTCTCCTTTAAAACTGTAAAAAGGAGAAAGCCAAATAATAATAAAAAAAAATGAAACCAGATAGTTTCCTCATTTTAAGAACCAATGCCAGATTACAAATGATCAGGGCAGAAAGCCATAGCATATCAAGTACAGCAGACAAAATCATTTCAAGCAGTCACCTCTTTTAAGTTAAGATACTCTGTTAAGCATGTATCATTATATGTGAAAAAAAATTAAGGTGTATCAATAAATGTTTAACAACAAAAATGCAACAGAATTGAACACAAATAGTTAAAACTGTGTACTTAAGGATTTTTCAGGCTGTAAAAAAATGTCAGAGGTGGAAATTAAAGAGTAATGAATATAAAATGAATTCTTCAAATGTTTTTCCCTGATCAGTTACCCAGTTAAACTTCATCATATATTCAAATGCTTGGCTTAGTGGTTAGACAAAGCAAGTTGTGATGCTCATGCAGCCCTGCAAGTTTGATTCTGGCTTAAAACATTTTCTGATCTTCTTTTATTGTCTCCTCTCCACACAGTTTCTATGCAACAGAAATGAAAAAGGCTAAAAAGAGTTCAAAATAATAATAAACACAGCAATACTGTCGACAGAGAACACTGCGTGAAAATCAGTTCTGTACTTTCACTTGCGAGGCAAAATAATACCAAAAATGTCATGGTTATCTTACGATTAGTTCAACCGCAGGACAAACATAAGAGTGTGCTTGAAGGTTAGGGCTGGACGATATGGCCAAAATTTATATCACGATATATTTCTTAATTTTGGTCGATACGATATAATTCCGATATCGATATGAACACTTTTAAAAAAGCCTCATAAAAACGGCCAAGAACGGCCACAACAGATGTCTGTACCTACAAACTTATGAAAAATTAATTTGCCAACTCTATGCAACCTACTCCTATAAAATTGTATAATATTTTAGGAAAAAAAATGGCGCAAATAAATAAATGTTCACCTTTTATTGGTATTTAGCCTTCATACAAACAAGAAATGTGAAGTCACTGTCAAATAAATCTCAGACTCTCCTTATTAATATTTTTTACTTCAAACTATAGGCTAACATCCCA
>NW_015505270.1:3571444-3581272 GCF_001515645.1 Sinocyclocheilus grahami | reverse complement strand
GTTCAAAAACCTTTGAC
This sequence comes from Sinocyclocheilus grahami, assembly GCF_001515645.1. Classification (NCBI taxonomy): domain Eukaryota; kingdom Metazoa; phylum Chordata; class Actinopteri; order Cypriniformes; family Cyprinidae; genus Sinocyclocheilus; species Sinocyclocheilus grahami. Next base: position 3,581,255 of record NW_015505270.1, on the reverse strand, counting down.
TGGTCGTGTAGGCTGATTATTCTTATAGATTGAAACGTGCATTAACCAGGATAACGAGTATGAAACATGCTCCGAGTTGCTTCAGAAAACAAAAAAATAGAGCAACAACAAAAGCATGTTGCTAGAAATGGGTTTATTATTGTCTGCCAGCAGGAGGCGCTGTGAGCGCGGTGGAACGTAAACAAAGCAGCTCCGCTCATGAACGCTACTTTATCAGATTAAAATGCCATCTAAACTATTCTGAAGACAGTCGGTTCCCTTCAGAGATACATTCATATAAAACACCTGCGACGCGTTTTGATTTTGAAACGTGCAGTGCTCATGTTTATTCAACGAAGTCAAACGCCACAAATAAATCATTGTATGGGAAACACTGGTAACGTATATCGAAATATCGGAAATGTGTTTAAAAATCATATCACCGTTATTGAAAAAAAATTAAAATCGCGATACATATTGATATTGAATTATTGTCCAGCCCTATTGAAGGTGTGAAGTCGAAACTTCAGAAGAGACACCAATTATTCACTTTTAATGCGGCTTAGTCATTCTAAACTGGGGCAGCGTTCAGTGGAGTCTTATTTTCAATCAGAAATATTCTTCAGTTCGTACAGACATCCGTTTTCCACACATGCAAACCTCGTATTCATTCTATCACATACACTGGATTGTATGAGTAGATTATATCATTATAATCCTTTGAGCTGTGGAAAATAATAAAATGACATGCGCAAATTAAAATACCAACAACAACTAAAAAAGACGAATCAAAATGTGCTACAAAAAAAAAGGCATGAATACAGCAAAAGACACTAGATGCTGACCTATTCATAATTAATAAAACTTTTGGAACTATCAAATATCAGCACATTGAATGCATACAATGGCTCTGCTCATGGGTGGTGCCGGAGGGTTTTAGAGTAGGACCGCACCCTCTAGAAGTGGAAAAAACAAAACAATCAGAAGCGGTTTGTTGTCTCACGTGACTACAGTCAACAAAGAACCCGACACTTACAACTGACACTCAGTAATTAGCAGAAAGAAGCTCTACATATGATCATTATACATAGATGTTATATACGATCAATCCTTGAAGAACAGAATTTGGAGGTATTATGTAATCATCATTTTCATTAATGTCTGACTAGAAATAAAAACACTTGCTGCTGTACTACTGTATGTGTATTTACTTCACTAAAATATTTACATTCTTGACTATACCATCACTTATGCATCTTCATGTCACTGAAAACCTAGAAATACTTTGTATTTCCTACATAGGGCTGCAACAGTATGAGATTTTCATGGTGCAATAACTGTCTCAGAAAATATCAAAGTTTCATGGTATTCGGTGTTAATTGTTAACAATTGTTAAATATCAAGTTTCCTATAGGAAAAAAAAAAATCTCTCCCAACTAATGCTGCAAACTAGAAGACATTCTCATTTGGTACATTACTATAATATTCAAGGTTAAAATTATCAACAGAACCTAAATTATTTACACTTAAAAAACATTTGCATACAGTACACACATTTACAGTAAGTCAGAGACCACTGTGTTCCTGCATCACCCGCCGTCGACGTGAATTAAAGCAACAAACACACCGGTATATTGCTCTCAGGAAAGAGAGCAGAACAGACCGGTACGGACAAGATATTTCTTTCGATTGCAGTATGAGGGAGCTATTGCAAATCAGACCTGCTGCTGGAAATTCCATTGATTCTCAGATTAGAAAACATGTTGAAACAAACCCGAGCCACGAGACGCTGGCATTAAAGATGATCAAAGGTGTGATTTAAGGAACTGCTAGAGTCAAAAAAACTAAGTCCAAGTCAAACATTACTCACTGGCACTTATTTTTCAAAATTAGGCTAGTTTTCTAGCTGTAATGCATACAGAATGTACATTAACAGGCTGCTGTACTAAAGTCTAATGCGGAGCGGTTTCAAAAATATTCAATTCATTAATTATCGTGACAGTTTTTGAAGTACTAAGACTTTTGTTAGCTCTGAAGCCATTTGCTAAATCACTCAAAAAAGCACTAGGCCTGTCAAAAGGGTTGAAAAAACGAAACCAAAAATTTGTACTTAAATATGACTAATGTTTTTTAGTAATTATATTTGAATTTAGCTGGGGAAAAAGCAACTGGTTGCTTCCTAAGCCCACGAGAAAATGCAATCAGCAACTATAAACTAAATGAAGCACTGCATTAAATAGTTTAATCAAAGAAATGAAATTGCATTACGTGTCGGTTCAGAAAAGTGCGTAAATGTTTTAAACAATTCTAAACAAAACAGCATTCATATGCACAGCGTAATGCTTACAGACGTGGTATGGATCTTTATTAAAAATAAAGTTCATCCACTCTTTCCTAATGCTGGGATCAGAAGGAACGAGATGCAAAGACTATGTTTTTCCACAACTTGGCACTGAACAGCATCTTGTTTGCGTTTGCCTCTCTCGTTATTTACATTGTATGTGTGAATCGGTGGGCGGGGCTAAACAGGCAGTGATGTAGAAGCAGGCGTTGATGATCTTCTGCGGAGGCGGGGTTTAGCCACACTATTATGTCATAAAGTGGCACATTCCACAACTTGTCGTTTTGGCAGATCGGCTTCAATATAAGCTGTTTTTAGACTAACAAGAAAGTTTTGAGTTCTGAAACTTACAGGAAGTTTTTATAGTACAGTGACCTCTTATATGTCAAAAGATCAAGGGAATTTTGATTTCTCAGTTCATGACCCCTTTAACATTACTGGCTGTATAAATAGGAAATATGCCAAAACCGGAAAAAAAAAAATGCACAAGAAATAGGGGACTTTAAGCATTGTACTGTACGTATATTGAAACAAAAAACGCACTTTTGTGAATTTTTTTTAGCTATTTTTAACTTACAGATAAGAGTACTGCTGTATCTTATCTGCCCTGTTACATGTGAATAAGAATTTATGAAATGTTTGATTTATCATCACTTCTTGACAGCAGTTCACATTCCTGACCTTCAGAAAAAGAAAAAAACTTGCATGAATCCCTTGACCCAAACTGAACTAAAAGATATCTAACATCCTAAATTAAATAAATACTTTTCACAAAATCAAAAATTGTCTTGATGTTTTGTTTTTTATTATTATTATTTTATGAATGACATCTAAACAGAAAATGATTTTAAAAACTAGATTTAGCATTTCCTGAATAAAATACTAGCGTGTTAGAATATTATGGTTGTAGTTAGTTTTTTTTTCTTCATTTTAAATTTTAGGTTGTGGCTCTGTGTAAATGAAATTCCACATCAGAGTAGTTTTGCTGTTATCATGAGAGTCAAAATGTCTTGTTTTCTGTCACTGTGCATAAAGCGTACAGTGTAAAGAGAGCTATAAATGGTTAAATATGCAAGGAAGATGGCCATAGTTTGAACGGAGTCTGAATGTTTAAACTGAACTGATAGGAGGTTTAAAAAAATTCTAAACGGAATATGAATATTAATACAAGATATGTCCACAAAAATGAGTCAGGTGAAATTTCAGGTAACTAACACTGATAAGTTTCCACTAAGACAGCACTAAACTGTCCAAGTTGGTTTAGAGGGAGAAATATGCTAAATATCTCTAACTTGGCTTTCTAAGTAGACTGCCAGATTAACACAGAGCCATCGAGAAAAGGTTTAAAGGTTTCTCTTGCGCAAACGAGACTGGCACGTTGGATAGGAAAACGTTAACAAAACATCACACCGTACTAGGACACATACAAATCAGAAACATGAACAAAAGCATAACCGAGGTCATTAAAAGTCCATATATTTCAGGATCTCCGTCAAGAAGGTTGGCTGTAAAACTCATTTCACAATTCATTTAATCAGAAAACCCAACCCCAAGTATCAAAGTAACATTGGTCAAGAGTCAAGACACACTTTATATTATTTTCAGCACTCAGGGAATTTTGAGCCATAATGACTCATAGCTTCTAGTCCTCTCCACACTCACTGAAAAACAATATCACATCAGCAACAGTGGTCGATGCTGTTATTGATGCTTAGAGCCTCCTGAAACCGGGCTCAGAGAGGAGCGCATGTGTGCCGTTCTGGGCCGAAGGGAGCTCCATGAGGCCCATGTGTTTGCTTTGGACAGGCAAAGCACCAATACAGATCAGCACACATGGGCTCCTGGGAGAAGCAGCGGACCAACACACAAACTAATTAAAGCTGCAAACAACAGCTTCATCAAATATCATGCAGTTTTGAGAAGTTTCGTGGCCAGTTTTTTTTTTTCATAAATGGGTAAATGGGTCTGGGAATGCAGAATCCACTCCACATTGCCATCAGGATTTCATGACTGACACATGACTGGATGAGGATCATTATATCGAGATTACATTTACAAAAATGACACCCTGTGAAATACTTTAGAACTGAGAATAAATACACAATGTATATTCTCTATCAAAACTTCAACAATTTTTTAAATTGTACTCATTTCTTTTCAAGCCTCTAAATTATAGTTTTAAAACTTTTAAAAAGTTTTCTGTGATTGCATTTTGCCGATATGACCCTTATGGGGAAAGATTTCCCATAATGGCCACAATTTCATCATCTGATGAAATATTTTACAGCTCAGCATTACTACAAAACTTTTTCAGGTCGGGAAATCAAATCACGATTTTAAAATTCCCAGACGTTTTCCATGGCCGTGGGAACCGTGTCCCAAAACATGCAAATCTGCAAAATAATGAATCCTTTCATTTTAGAGCAAATTATTCACTATTTATCCATTTCATCGTTCATAATCAATGCAGCTCATTCAAAAGCTTTTGAAAGTCATTCCTACCTGCTGTATGGATAGGTGGACGGAAGTACAGTCTCATTGGCTCTCTGCATCCCAGACGGATCTCCATATCCATTTCCTCGAACCCAGCCATCACTTAAGTTGGGTAGGGGAGAAAACAGGCCGAAAGGAGGTTTCTGATCTGGTACACTCACAGGTGAGGCGGTGTTGGCTCCATAGTGGTATCCCTGTCCGCTCATATCTCCCAAAGTGGCGGGCCCACCGTGAGGCACACCCATCCCTGACATCTGACAGTAGCTCCGCCTCTCATTCTCCTGTTTGATGACACCCGGTGTACACAGCTGGATAAAGTCTGTGTCTTTCTCTGTCTTTATGACCGGCATGTTGACACTGGCTTCTACCATCTGCTGCCGTTTCCCCATGCCGTTCACATTTGTGTAGGCTGCACTGTTGCCAGTGACAACAGGGCTGGTATCCTTCAGAAAGTTGCTCTCTCCCAGCAGGGCATCATCCACAGCCAACGAGGAAAGAAAGGCAGCCTCGTCGGCAACGTAGAGCTCATTCAGGTCAGATAGGGAGTCAGGCAAGTCCAGATCCTTAAGGATGTCAATGGTGTTGTCTCCAATCACTCTCTCATTACCATCCAATTCCTTATCCAGGTGGCTATAGGATGGAAAGTCCAGCCTATCTTTCCCTATCGGGGAAAACCGCTCCATTTTCATTGTGAAAGTGTCAGGGGCCTGGATGCCAGAACCACGATTTAAGTCTGCAATGCTCTCGTCCAAGAGCGAAAAGTTCTCCCCAATGAGGGGCTCTTTTATCTTTTGCTGGTGCTGCATTCTGAAAGGTTTAAATGCCGTAACATCTGGTTCTTGTATGTTACGTCCCATTAAGGATGGATCTGCCACTGAGAGATTTCTTTGAGCGTCACTACCGCTCTGTCCATTCGAGAAATCTTTTGACGTATTTAAAGCGGACACATTGACACCAATATCAGGCACGAAGCCTCTCTCGATACAATCCTCCAAAGTTAAATTCTCAGCAGTGTTACTGCTGCGTTTTTGTTCACCGTCCATATCTTAATCCTGTTGTATAGACAGAAACATATTAAACATAAAATTGAGTTAATATTATCAAAAAATACATTATGTTTTACATATAAAATGGAGTACAAATTGCTATGGTAGTATTTTACATTGCACTTATGTTTACACAAGACAAAAAATGAAAAGGAAAAATGCAATTTTGCGCCAACATTTATTTGCTGGCGAGTTATTCAGAAAACATTACAGATTCAGACTTTGAATAGAGTAGGTCTGGACAGAACTCCCACCTGGAGATCCTCTCGGCTCCTAATGCAATTAAATAATATGATATGAAACTACATTTCTATCCAGATGCCCACACAAAAGCTCTCTTGGGGTGATATAATGAATGGCTTTCGCAGCTTTCTAAGACTTTTCAGCTAAACAACCAATTCAAGTTGTATTTGACCCTTGCATTTGTTTTATGTTTGTTTTTTTCTCCTGCCTACTTATTTGAATCTATAGTCTGCATTACTGCACTAATGGATTCTGTAGTTTTATAAAAAACTTACTGCAACGCATTCAAACTCATCCCACAAAATGGAGCTTGATGAGTTTGCTCAGATAATAAAGACTTGAGGCGCGTAGAGACATTAAAACTCATACAAATCCTCCAAATGCATCAGCGGATGCACCGCAGTGCTGCCACCTGTCGGTTGAGCTTAGCTACTGCGTCCAAAATGAACTTCAGCCTGACAAACCGCTTAATGTGCACTAAAGCTCGTTAAACCTACATAAATGTCAAACAGCACATCAATACATACTAAAATGACTTAACGAGAACTGAAACCAAGTCTGAGGACATGGTTTAAACGTTAAAAGGCATGGAATGTCTAAATGACGCAAAATTGTGGCAGCAGGAGAAGCTTTGAAACATAATTTAAAGCCACAGCAGCAGCTATATATGGGTTCACATTAGATATATGTCAAGGTTAAAACAAGAAAAACGAGCGCAGACGGTGTGCAATTGCAAAAAAGAATGCACTCTGCATTCACAACGCACGGAAAGCAAATGAGCTCGACTTACCTTTACAAGTCCAAAGCGGTTTAAGCGTTCAGATGGTAGCTTTTCGTTGAACTTCCCGCATGTTCGATAGATTAGTACAAGACGCGCAGCAGTGTTTCAGTCGCAAAAACAACTCACACAGAAATGCACCGTAATGACGACGCCTACAAGTCGTGTCACGAAATAAACTTCGTCGCACTGAATAACGTTACCCGCTGTTTGTTCGTCTGTTGCGGTCGAGCGGGGAATCGCCAGCATTACATAAGCTGCTTGTCAAACTCCCGACAGCCCGTGCTCTACCCGTCAAAATGCTCCTGCTAGCTTCAACACGGTAAACGCCCCTCCAACCAAAAACTCCAGTACAAGTTACCCTTCAGCCATGCGAACACAACAAACGCTGAATAAAACCCGCGCCAAAATCGACGAACGAGCTGACAGTGACGCTAATGTCACCGAGCATACAACTACCGCCGCTTCGGTTGTACGCGGTCGAAGCAGAAACGGTCACTCCGTGTGAACACTAGCTTATGTCATTCCCTCTGTGCCACCGTATACAGGCTGTCAACAGCGAATATAAGCCGTTTTCATACTTAAGACGGACGGCTCGTTTGAGAACTCGAGCGCGCTAGCTAACGCACGAGCTGCGCGACCGCTGCAACTTTTGTATGCGCCTCACTCGCAGCGAGCTGAGGAAGCGGTCTCCAGATACCTCTGTGCGGGGAACACACGACGGAGAGCTAAAGACGGCAAGGGCATTCAGAATGGCGCAGTTCAGTGCGTAAATAAAGGGGCAAAGGGCACATTCGCAGGATAAAACCCGAAATAAATTGCGAATGGAGAAAGATTATGGACATTCCCGGATAAATCGAGTAACACCTGTCCGGTATTGCACCATGTCCGCTAATTAGTCCACGTCTGCTCAATAAAGATTAATTAAAAATGTGAGACTTTAAGACTGTTGAGGAAAGAGAGAGAGACATGCGCACAGGGGGTCGGTTAAAGGGGTCATATGATGCGATTTCATTTTTTCCTTTCTCTTTGGAGTGTTACAAGCTCTTGGTGCATAAAGAAGATCTGTAAAGTTGCAAAGACTAAAGTCTCAAATCCAAAGAGATATTCTTTATAAAAGTTAAGAGTCAGCCACGCCTACCTAAAACGGCTCATTCGAACACGCCCCCACATGTCTACGTCACTATGTGGGAAGATTTGCATAACGCCGCTCAAATGTTCACGCAAAGAAAGGCGGCGTAACTTTTATTCTCGCTGTAGTATTGTTGCCGCCGCCGCCGTGTCGTGAAGACGCTGTGTGCTTCGTTGTGAAAGCGAAACTACTTTGTTTGGTCTTCCAAAAGAGGACGATATCCGCTTCGTCATGCCTGGAACTGATCCAACGTAGTGCTGTGGATCGCCGGCACATTTTATGAAGGACTGTTTATGGATCCTGGGAGAGTAACGTTAGACTAAAATGCCGGCAGTTCTGACTCACGTAAGTACGTTTTCTTTTATCATTTGCCACTGACGATTCAAACGCGAGTTTTGAGCAGTGTAGAGTAGGGCTTGTTGTTTGTCATTTCTCTGATCACAAATGCAGACAGGGTTTTATGTTTACGCGGCACGATGCAATGCAACGCAACGCGTAAAAAGACAGTATAAGTCATTATAATCAGTAATTATGTCCCCACTGGATGCAACAAATGCCTCGTTAGTAATGGGTTTTATTGTTTTTGTCTCGTCGCTCCGGCCTGACACGGCCTCAACAGTATGGTGAGGGGCGTAACATTTCCGTCACACGCTTGAGGTATTCAGCCAATCACAACGCACTGGATAGCAATACACAAAATAATGTTCTTTTTAGCAACATCATATGACCCCTTTAAGTCAATATTCGCCTTTACACTAGCATTTCAAACTGTTAACATAGTGCATTAAAGGCTATTATAATATAGGCTACTATGAAGTCCAGTAAATGTGCGACTGCAAAGGTTTGAAATATTACTCGTGTATAAAAACAGACACAATATGTATGGTATAAGTAAGTATGGTAACTTATCTAGGATATAGAAAATAAAAGTAGTTCAGTCATTCTTGAGAAGTGGGACAAAATAGGGTGCAAAGTTTAAAAAATAAAACCTTGTACTCAGACAAATGAAACTACATTTATGTATCATGTACTAAGCTACTGAGCTATGCTTTGATACAATCTCCCAACTTTTCTCTTTTTTAACAAAATATGCTTTTTTTTAGCTTGGACTGTGTAATATCATTTCAGCTTTATCTTTAACAGCATTCAACATTTTTTTTAACATTTCAAAACACATTCTCGTGTTAGCAGACAGATTACACTTTCACGAGACCAATAATTCCACAACAAATATAAAATATCATTATGAAATATTATCAAAATATTCAACTGACGGAGGTGACAGAACTGACGGAGGTGACGAAAACCTGAATTTGTAGTCATTTTAACTATCAAATACATTGAATCAGTCAATTACTATATTAAAACAATCAGTGAGTATGTTATTGTTTATAAAGCTTTTATTCAAGAGTCACATTGAAGTATTTTGATATATCATTGGAACACAAAATCTTATGGTGGTGACATCTGACGGTGTTGACAAATTTGGCATTTCTTTCACAAAAGCAATGGAGTTCATGTAGTAGCCATTTTGTTTTTTTCGGTTGATGCTAGATGCCAATGGAACCTGCTTCAGGAGAATAAAATTATCTAAATATTTCAAATAATTTCCTCAGAAATTGGAAGATGGTGTTAACATATCATGGCTGTGACACAGGAAATATTAACATTACACTGTAAAAAATGACTGTGAATTTAACGGTAAAAGACTGTAAAAATGCTACAGTAAAAACCTGTTAAATGGTTAACGGTAAATTCCCCTACTATATACGGTGAAAAACTGTATTGGACATTACATG
>NW_015505270.1:3545107-3571068 GCF_001515645.1 Sinocyclocheilus grahami | reverse complement strand
CAGGAAATATTAACATTAGGATTTAAAATATTCTAAAACTAAAACTTAGCAGAGCCTGTCTGACACTGGTGTACTCTGCAGAGGTGAACTGTGGCAAGGGGTTTGTTTAGAGTGACAGCTGCCCCTGATATTCCCTGATTTGATTACATTTGATTGAATGTCTGACGGTGTTGACAAAAAGTGGGGACACAACTTTAAAATCGTATTAAACATGCACGTGTCATTAAAAAACAACCTTGCTTTGATAGGAGATATTATTAAGTGTTGCTTTTGATAAAACAAGCTCTTTTTCATCATTAAAAAAAATACATTTTTATCCATTTTATTGCATATGAATGATTGAACCTTTCTCTGTGGACACACTGTTTTAGACGTAGTGAGAGGACATTAAGAAACACAGATTTGGTATAATGATGAGAAAATTAAATTGAAGGTGATAATTGTGTTAAATACATTTATCCCTCGTGACATTTAAAATTGAAAATATTTGTATTTTTAAACCTAATAGCAGTTACCCTTGCTGGACCTGTTTTGTCCCATGTCTCAAGAAAGTTAATAAACATAAGTGGTTCAAAACTGGTTTTGTTTCAGCATTCAGATTTTAAATTGTACTGGTGACAGTACCAAATTAAAAAGGATTACCAAGTAAAATATGAATTACAATGCAAAATGATTAAAATAGCATAGGCTGAAATCAATTTTATTCACACTTTTAATGCATAAAACAGCAGCACTGTGATTTACTAGCCTAATATACAATAAACAGCTATCTATATATATATATATGAAGAGTTTATTTGCAAAAACAGATTACTCCGTTTTTTATTTTCAAAAATCATGTTTTTTATTATGTTTTATTGTGCTAGTTAGCTGTTTTTTTAAGTTATTTTTTTACCTAGTCAAATATGTATGTATATATATATATATATATTTATACTAAGTGACAGATTAATTTGTGTCGAATTATTGTAGTTTTACTGGATGCATACTCTTTGATGTCAACAACAAAACTAAAATAAAAAGCAATTTGCCCATTTTGCTTAACTATAAACCTTATCAGTAATTTTGTATTTCATTTTTTTTCCATTGAAGTGTTGTTTGATAAAATATAAAAATGGTGAGATAAAAGCTTAATATACTATTGCTTGAAATAAATCAACAACAAATTGGTGCTGAATATGGAAAAACTGCAGAAAAGTGGCTGTAGCTACAGGTGTTAAAAGCAAAGTTCAGAAAGACATGCTACCGTACTATTTCTGTAGTATATGTTATGCATACGGTGTGCTGTAAGCATATGCAGGTGATTTTCTACAGTATTGAGAAATCTACAGTATTCTAGAAAAGCCGTTTACAACTGAGCATAATGTATAATAATGTATCCCACAATGCAATGTTCTCACCTTGACCCTTCATTTCTCACCGGTGTGATGAATAAAGCATTGCAAATTTAATTACTTCCAATTCACCCTTCACACAGTATACGGTGTGCTGTAAGCATATGCAGGTGATTTTCTACAGTATTGAGAAATCTACAGTATTCAACAGTATTCTAGAAAAGCCGTTTACAACCGAGCATAATGTATAATAATGTATCCCACAATGCAATGTTCTTACCTTGACCCTTCATTTCTCACCGGTGTGATGAATAAAGCATTGCAAATTTAATTACTTCCAATTCACCCTTCACACAGGAAATGGAGGGTCAAGTCAACAGCATTGCATTGCTATATTACAGTATTCTCTGTGTTCTTATTGTATACTGCAGTGTAGCACTGAAGGTCATGTGAATATGTGCATATTGTGCATAAAATTCATAATATGTACTGCAGCAATAGTAATAACAGTATAGTAGGCTATGTTATTCCAAACATAACCAGCATATATATTGCAAAGTAGGGCTGTGCAAAGTATTCTGTTAATAGTAAGCTAGTATTACTTCCCAATACATCAATTTATCCATTACAAAATTTCACATTTACTTACCCTAGTCTTACTGTCACTTGGCTAATAATGTGTCCTCCTATTATTTCATATATTGACTGTATCTGAAAACCTACTGAGCTCACATTACAAATTACCATTGAATGTCATGTTGAATTTATTTGCTTTGAAGGCAGTCCACTTTCTACATGCACATCTCTTTCCTAACATATACCAGCACTGACAGATGCGCATACCCCAATATAAAAGGTGTACAGTGCTGGAGTAAAGATGACAGAGTCTGATGTAGAGACGATGGGAAGGTGTTCTAAGCTGTTAAAGAGTGAAGAGACGAGGCAGATTCACTCCGCCATCCAAACAAGTTCATTATGGGCTGACGGGTGCGGTGTGGGCATGTGGATGTTTAATTATGCCAGTGGAGAGAAAAAGCACACAAACCATCTCCAGGGGCCAACTAGAAGAAATCACACTGTTCTTTGACTCTGTAAAGTAGCAACAGGGAACACAGAGCCTCCAGGTTGTTGTGTGAGATGTGATCATTATTGATCCACCAACACCCTTCCCTCTGTCTCGAACTGCAGTCATGGGTCATGATTAAAAAACACACAGCCAGTTTAAAAATTCTGCTGATTTTGTTAGGTTTGGACAGGCAAATATTCAGTAATTGTAAACTGGTCTTCAGTAGAGGATTGATGGTCTGCTGTAGAAAGAAAGATATTTTCCAGATGTCTAAGGAATAGTTCACCCAAAAATAATAATTCTGTCATTATTTACACACCTTCATGCAGTTCCAAACTCATATAACTTTATTACTTAGCATAAAGTGAAAAATGTGAGGGTGATATCTTAATAAATAAATGCATAAAAAAAGAAGAAAATTACTTAGAAAATCAAAAGTATGAGATACCAATACGTGAAAAAAGAAAGAAAACAGAAACTGATATCATAGAGGGCCCCTGAATATGAACTTTTATGAAAAGGGTTGTTTAAAATATCATGTGACTACCTGAAACCTTAATGGGGTTTGTTTTTTTGTTTAAACCGGCACAGATACATCGGTAAGTAGATCATAGCCATATGATGCCTGGGAGAATGGTAGTCAATGGGGAGTAATCCACAATGGGAGGAAGACGATGAAGGCTGGAACACGTGAAAAAAGAAAGAAAACAGAAACGGATATCATAGAGGGCCCCTGAATATGAACTTTTATGAAAAGGGTTGTTTAAAATATCATATGACTACCTGAAACCTTAATGGGGGTTTTTTTTGTTTGTTTTTTTGTTTAAACCGGCACAGATACATCGGTAAGTAGATCATAGCCATATGATGCCTGGGAGAATGGTAGTCAATGGGGAGTAATCCACAATGGGAGGAAGACGATGAAGGCTGGAATAATCCACAATGGAAGGAAGACAAAGAGCAATCAACCATATGAGGTGAGTAACACTGCAGTATAGGTCAGTGATAGTCCTTTGTTAGACTTGTTAATGTGAGATTGCAAGGAAAGTTGGAAGTACAGGGAATGGCTGGTGGAGTGACAGTACCACACTCCATTCTGGCCGCTCTGGAGTCCCAAGATATCTGACACCATCCACGACCCATCCTCATCTGGGTGGCTAAACGGCCTGCATGGAAGATGGCCAGCATGGTTGGGTTCAGGATCCAGGTCTGCATGGAAGGTGGCAAGCAGGTGTAGCGTCTGGAACACTCCAACACACAATATATATTTTGTTAGCTAGATTTCACAAATACTTTGTAACACCCCAGGACGCCGAACAAGACCCTGGTTTCATGGTAACCCGATACATTTACAACCTTGTGGAATGCGAGCCGGCTCTCATTCTGCTTTCTCCAGAAACAAAGGGACACAAATGCACAGGAGAAATGGACTTTTCTACTAATTAATTCATAGGAAAACCTTCTTTGAATGAACACCCATTTTCTTCAGGCCAGTGTGTATATTATTGCTGTGCAGTATAGGTCAGTGATAGTCCTTTGTTAGACTTGTTAATGTGAGATTGCAAGGAAAGTTGGAAGTACAGGGAATGGCTGGTGGAGTGACAGTACCACACTCCATTCTGGCCGCTCTGGAGTCCCAAGATATCTGACACCATCCACGACCCATCCTCATCTGGGTGGCTAAACGGCCTGCATGGAAGATGGCCAGCATGGTTGGGTTCAGGATCCAGGTCTGCATGGATGGTGGCAAGCAGGGTTGGGTCCAGGATGTTGTCTCAAGCCACCCAAGATCTTTCTTCTAGGCCATACACCTCTCAGTTGATTAGGTAATCAACACAGCTTCAGTATGTCTTGCATTGCCTTCACTGGGCTATTTTCAAGGAGCAGAGGCAGGGGGATCACCAACCTCACCAGACTCCATGGAAGTAGACAAGTATGGTGAAGGTTGACATGCGAGACATGATAAGTGGGTGCATTTATATAATTAGGTGGCAGTTGGAGTCGATAAGTGATAGAGGTTAACTTGTTTGATTATGGTGAATGGGCCATTGCATCTAGGGCTTAACTTTTTGCTGGGCAGTCAAAGCTGGATATTGTTCGCTCTCTAAGAACCAGTGATTGACGGCGGGTTCCTCTGATGGTTCTCAAGACCACGGGAATTGGTTGGAAGTTGAGTGCGCATTTGAAGGGGTAAATCCAGTGGCAGGTTTATGGAGGGAATTCTGGGCCCAGTGGGTAAAATTGTTCTGGTGGTGATGGCAGTGTGTCTCCTAAGGAAATGGCCAATATCTTGGCTGATAGATTCTACCTCAATCTGACTCAATGACATCATTATTCACATGGCACAGCTGATTGATTTCTTTTCACCTCAGCAGCCAATGAGCTTGCTGCTCAACATTCAAATACTCCTCCGTGGTACTCGAGACCGGTGAGTGGCGCAGGTGTCGTGCATTAGCATGTACTCCACCGGCCTTGCTCCGTTCCCACGGCTCTCGGCCCCGCCCCTCTCGTCACATACCCCCATCGCCCCTCGCAGGCCAGGGGGGACTCACGAGACTGCGCTCTACTCCCCCCCCTCCCCCCTCTGGGGGAGCCGATCACAGCGGCCGCTGTGTACCTGGGGGTAAGGACAGACAGACGCGGTGAGAGAAAAGAAGACGGAAGGATGAGGAGAGACAGAGACGAGAGAGGAAAAAAAAATATATATATATATATATATATCGTTCCGGTTCCCAGACACACTGCCGCTCGGCCCTCCACTAGCTGGGTAAACTCTTCCGCGATGCTTGGCGGCGGCACTGGATAGCCCTCGGTGGGCGGCCCGACACTCCTCCACCGCCTGGTGGACGGCGAAGGCTCCTCCGGGTTCAGGCAGCCAGCAGGAGTCCCCCGTTCCCTGCTCCTCCCCATCATGGCGGATGGCAGCAGGCTCCGGCCTCAGGCAAACGGCGGCGACTCACTCCATTCACCAATGGAGCGACCACAGCGGCGAGGGATCTTCTGGATAGCCCTCGGTGGGCGGCCCGACACTCCTCCACCGCCTGGTGGACGGGGAAGGCTCCTCCGGGTTCAGGCAGCCAGCAGGAGTCCCCCGTTCCCTGCTCCTCCCCATCATGGCGGATGGCAGCAGGCTCCGGCCTCAGGCAAATGGCGGCGACTCACTCCATTCACCATTGGAGTGACCACAGCGGCGAGGGATCTCTGGCAGCGTGTCCCTCCTTCCTCCCGGGTTTCGGCACCAATGTAACAACGTTCGTAGTCACGGGAAGGAGGAGGCGGGAACCGGCGAACATTTAAAACTTTAATAAAATAAAATAAACACAAAATAGAGCGACAGCCCCTCGCGGACGACTGTTGCGCACAGACAGAACCAAAACACAAAATAAAGTCCAGGCCTGGTCCTCTCTCGTCCAACACTGTCATCACTCCTCCTTTTATCCTTCCGGAGCTCCTCCGTGGGACTCGAGACCGGTGAGTGGCGCAGGTGTCGTGCATTAGCATTTACTCCACCGGCCTCGCTCCGTTCCCACGGCTCTCGGCCCCGCCCCTCTCGTCACAGTAATAATTACTTGAATGTCTTCAGACCTAGCTAAAAGCACTTATGTGTAACAAAGCTGGTCTTAGATATTTATTTGGCCCTTTTGAGGGTTCACACTACGCTGATGCGTAGGAATTAAGTTTGACACCTATGATCTATATTATTATATATCATATTATTTTGAATGTTTGAATCTTTTCAAATGTTCAAAACGCTTGATGAAATGTTCTCCTGTGCTCATTTCATTGAAGCACCTGGCTTATTTTAGCGATGAGCCATGATTTCTTTTACCTCACAGTTATTCTGGCCACCATGCATTCCAGACTTGCTCTTGAGCTTCCTAGTGCAATTGTTTTCTTAGCAGTTATAATATGGTTGCCATTTTTCCAATGAGTTAAAAGGAAATCTTGCACTACCAGGAAGAAATAAAAACTAAGTAGGAGCCCCGGAGGACATGCAGGCCCACAGTTGCTTGCTTTCCATCACTGCCTTATAAAAACACCAGATAGAGGGTGTTAAAAAATGCATCACAATTGGGAACCATGAGGGGCTTTTTGCTTTGGCTCATCTAGCAAGCTCTCTGCAGTGGCAGCTGTCAAGCAAGAATATGATCTACTTCACAGGGAGGCATTCCCCCCAAAAAATAAAAAATAAATGCCAGGAACTCCAATGACCCAAATAATCAAGCTACCCCCCCTGGTTAGTTAATAGCCTCTGTTGAGAACCTGCCATTTTAATGCAACATGCTGCATGTCCTGTCATCCGCAATGCTGCTGTATTTTGACAAGAAAGATTAAAGTGAGAGAAACTGTATTTTAAGTACCTGTGAGAGAGTAGGGCAGATGAAAATAGCTCAGACAAATTGCTTAGCAAGATTAACACTACATGAAGACATATTTGGCTGTGCTTTTACTTTGTAATCGTGCAATTAAAATAGATGTGTTCCTGCATGTCGAGTGATGAGGTAAAGCCCCCGGGTGGTGTTTATGTCTTCAGATAACTGAATCAGGTTGACTCACAAATCTATTTTGCTAGCACAATAGTGGTGTAAAACAACATACTTTGATGAGCAGATCAATACACGAACACAAGAGATCAGGACTGCAGAACGAATGTGGTTGAGCAGAATTTCACTGCACTGCAAGAACTGTTTATAATATATAATGTCTATATTCTTTTTTCTGCAACATCAAAATTATTGGTTAAAATGAATGTGAATGTATAAGAGAAAATGTGTATTTGATGTCAGTAGTTCTCTTTTTTTGGCATCAGGATGCAGATTTTACATCGGAGATTAAGTGGTGATCTGAAACAATGCGTCCTAACTTGTATTATCTTGCGTAGTTTTGCTCATGGCACGTCACCTAACCAGTCCATGTTGGCATCTGCCTAATTCAGGTAGTTTTTAGTAAGTGAGATAGATTACGATGGCACAGTCTTTGTTATCTGTGTCACCAGTGTCGTCAGTGTGGTTTCTTTTCCAGGAAAATTAGACACCAGGGCCCGTATTCACAAAACATTGTATCTTACCACTAAGAGTTCTCCTAAATAGCAGTAAAAGTTTTTAGATGAGAGTTTTCTCTTAAAATCTATTCACAAAGCTGCTGAGACAAACTTTTACTAAGGAATAGACAGAAGTCTTAAGCTAAGAGTAAGGGGGCGGGGTTGACCTTGTTGCTATGGATGATGTCAGCATTTTAATTAGCAGAGTAGAATAATCATGGCTGATAGTAAGACATGCAAACATAAAAGAAAACCAAACTGGACGCGAGAACAGCTATATATTAAGGATGTAATCAAATATTTGGAGTTGGGATAAACTCCAAACCAAAGCCGATACCTTTTTAAAAGCTCATTATCGTCAAATGTTTCCAAAGTGTTTATATTCCGAGGTAGATTGCTGGCAACAGCCATTTTATGATAGTTCAGATTTAGTCTTAGTGATTTAGGAGTCCTCTTCACTACTCCTAACGTTTCACAGATTTAGGAGCTAGTTTTAGCGCTAAAACGCTTTGTGAAGCACTCTTAGAACAAAAATTTAGGAGTCTTAGGAGCCACAAGGATACGTTTTCTGCATGTATTTACGCTTTGATTTGAAAGAAAACAGCGCATCCGCGCAGCGCGGCTGACACAGAAGAGCGTAGGCAGTTTGCGTTCAGCAGATATTCTCCAAAATGGCGCTACGGTGATGTGGAGAGACACAGAGGAGAGGAATTGTTGAATAAAGTCGTTAATTTTGTTTTTTTCGTGTACAAAAAGTATTCTCGTCGCTCCATAACATTACGGTAGAACCACTGATGGCAGATGGACTATTCTGACGATGCTTTTCATACTTTTCTGGACCTTGACAGTGTATTTTACTTGGCAGTCTATGGGACAGTCATAAGCCTCCCAGTTTTCATCCAAAATATCTTAAATTGTGTTCCGAAGACGAACGAAGCTTTTACGGGTTTGGAGCGACATGGGGGTAAGTGATTAATGATACAATTTTCATTTTGGGGTGGAGTATCCCTTTAAGGGTTTAAGTGCATAATGCACTTATTGTAATTGTTAAGATTTTCAAAGATCACCATTCTGACCAAACCGCAAGGCATTAGGGCCTTTCGCACCGCTTTAGTTCCAGAACTAAAAGTACAGTACTAAAGTACTTGGACGATTTTGCGCGAACTATTTCCCAGTACTATTTAAAGGGTTGCATTCGCACCGACAGTGTGTACTAAGAAGGGACGTAAGCCGGTCGATAGCAACGTCATTTGAGCGCGGTGTTCAACAACAGAAACAAAGAAGAACAACGTTAACAACAGGAGGATGGAGGACGTTTTTGTTGTGTCTCACGCATTTCACAATAATGGACATGGAAAGTCGACATATACGTAAAGCGATTGAAAGAATGGAAAGGAGGACTAAGAATCTCCAACGACAACTGGCAGTGCTACATTTGCTACAAAAGCCTGCACTTCAGCATCAGTCCATCTATCGCTGTTCTCCATACTTGCGAAATAAGTTGACACAATGTTTACAGTATGTTTACACGGCGTTTTAAATCATGGCGGGTGAGGGCGTTTTCGTACGTGTTTGACCAATCATTGTCTACTTACATCACGATTAGTACCAGTTGTGCTGGTTAGACCCTGCTCCGGAGTAGGAGCTAATTTGGTTCTCGAAAAAGGCAGTCAGTCGCACCCAGTTCCGGCGGTGCGAAATGCCAAAAAGTGGGTAGTTCCACAATTAGTTCTGGTACTATGAAAAGGTTCCCGTTAGGTTATTAAAAACAGTATGTTACAACTCAGCAACCCAGTTTTCACCATATACCGTGTCTTGTGAGTGCCTCATGGCTTGGTTTTTGTTCTGATATGCATTTTCAACTGTTAGACCTTATTTAGAAAGGGCTGTGCCTTTCTGGATCAAGATGATCGAGAGAAATGAGAATGCTCTTGAGCAAAATCTTTGGCACAGGACTAACACAAGTGTCCAAATACAAACACTCTATATACACAGGTTAATAGTACATAGGTTTACTTGAGTTTCAAAAACTGAACTTCTGTCTTAAAGGTCACATATTGCACACCTTTCTGGAGTTTTATTTTAGGTTTTGATGTCCTTAAGAATATATATATTTGCAGTATAAGCAGTGTTGGGGAAAGTTACTTTTAAAAAGTAATGCATTACAATATTGCGTTACTCCATAAAAAAGTAACTAATTACGTTACTTAGTTACTTTTTATGGAAAGTAATGCGTTACGTTACTTTTGCGCTACTTTTTAAATCTGGACAGGGCTTGCTTGTTTGTTTTTAAAATAAAAAAGTTCTATTTTTGGCAAATATAAAAGCCTTTTCACACCAAAAGTGAAATGAATAAGCCTCGGGCTGAAGGGAAAGTAAATTTACGTCCGTACAGTAGAATGCAGAAGAAGACATTTCAACACACTTCAGCAATAATAAAAGACACACAAATGTTTGTCTAGAGTAATTTGTGCTTATTAGTACGGTTGAATTGGATCATCGAAGCTCAGAAGCAAAGACATTGCTTAATAGAATGGGTTAAAATACATAAATGATATTTGTGTTGTTTAACATTTAAATAGTTGCATTATTTTTATTCATTTTAAGGAATACTGAATCTGTGTTTTTTTTGTGTGAGTGAGATGAATTAATGCATATTTATATTTATTTTGAACTACAGTAACATCTGATTTCTCTCAACATGTGGACAGGAGAGCTGTCAATCAAATTGAAAAAAAAGAAAGTAACTTGCGTTACTTATTTGAAAAAGTAACTCCGATATTCTCTTTGAGTTATCGTGAAAAAAGCCAGGAAATTTCAGTTTTGATAATATGGGACCTTAAATATTTTGCAAGGATGTGTAAGAATCTGGTAAGCTGCCATACAAAAGCATTCCTGTGTGAATGGAAACGGCTAATGTTGCAATACTGAAAATCCAAGTCCTGGATTATTAGAATGTAAAAAAAAAAGTGCATTGCTAAATAAATAAGTACAATTAACATGGGTAATATATGTTCTTTCTGATTTATGAGTGGGATGTATTGTGGGAGCCATTGCTGGCAAAAAACAAAAAGAAAATCACAATCATTACTATTCTCAGGAAAACAATATCAAACGATGACAAACAAATCTATAACAAAAGAAAAGTGACATCTCCAAACATGTAAAAATCTCGCACAAAAAAAAAGAAAAAAGAACCACAACTGATATGTTCAGGAACACAATGCTTCTGAACAAACTCGGTGTTTGAAGATGAGAAACTTATTAATGTGTCTTTAAGGACCCTATTGTTGGCAATTTAAGGTGCACAGAGACCTTGAACTTTTTTTTTTTTTTTTGCTTACTCAGCTCTAAATCCCATTAGCATTTGTCTCTGTATCAGAGATGAGAACTTTGTAGCAATACACAATGACGCATCCTCTAATTTATTTAAAGCAAACTAGCCATGCCAGAAAGATGCAGCACCGCAGAAAAATGCACACTTGCAGTTTTAGGCTACATACAGTAGCCTATATGCAGATATGCAGTACTATATGCAAAGTACTTTTCAGGTGTCTGTACTTTATCAGAGTGTTTTTCTTTAGAAAACTTTACTTCACAACATTCCAAAGCATAATATTGTACTTTTTACTGCACTAGGTTTCATATTAAATATCATTTAATACTTAATTACATTAGAAATATATTTCTTTCTTTTACTCAAGTAAAAGTAATTCAAAGATTTACTGGAGTACAAGAAAGTACTACATTTTTAATGTTCTTAAGTAAAACAAACAACAACTTTTATTTATGAAATGAAGTGCAGTAAAAAGTATGACATTATGCTTTGGAATGTAGTGAAGTAAAGTTTTCCAAAGAACAACACTCTGATAAATTACAGATACTTTTGTAATTTACTTGAGCAAAGTAAAAATACTTCACTACTGTCCGCCTCTGCCTATATGTTAAAGGGACAGTTCACACAAAAATGAAAATTTGGTCATCATTTACTCAATTTGTTCCAAATATTTCATGTAATCAAACATTTTCTGGTCCCCAGTGACTTCCACAGTATTTTTTCCCCCCCATAGTTAATGGGGACCATCAGCTGTTTGGTTACTTCAGAATATCTTATTTTATGCTGAACAGAACGGAACTCATGCAGGTTTGGAACAACTTGAGGGTGAGTAAATGAACTAGTAATAAGTGAACTATACCTTTAAATGAATAGTTAACCAAAAAATGGAAATTTGCTGAAAATTTACTCACCCTCACGCCATCCAAGATGTAGACAAGTCATTTTCAATCTGATGTTTTTTTTTTTTTTCTCAAAATAATGAACTTACCTCACTTTCATAAACATATAAAATTATCGAATATTTTTTATTTGGTGGACAAAAGCTTTTAAGCGGTTTTGTTAAAATATTATTAAATATAATTCATTTTGTATGCCAATTTTTCTTCATAATGACATCAGGACAGTTGTATCACCTTGACATTTCTGACATTATGTCCCAAAAATATTCAAATGAATTGTAATCCCAACATTAAAAGCATAGACAATGTATATTCATTGTATTACAGTTGTAATTTTGCATAAATTAGATCATTAAAAATAGCCCCAAAAATGAGTGCCACATCTTTCACACAGGACAGGTTTCATGCCTTAAATCAATGTAATATAAATATAACCTTAAATCCACAGTTCTAATCATTTCACGTCTCATATCAAAGGACTCTATGCAGTCAAGGTCAGAACATGCTGTTCTCCTAGATACTGACCCTAATGATTCATTTGATGCAGTCAGCCTGACATTTTTATTATGTATTCGGGGAACTTGTGAGTTTTTGCCAGTTGATACCAC
Organism: Sinocyclocheilus grahami; assembly: GCF_001515645.1. NCBI lineage: Eukaryota > Metazoa > Chordata > Actinopteri > Cypriniformes > Cyprinidae > Sinocyclocheilus > Sinocyclocheilus grahami. Next base: position 3,558,783 of record NW_015505270.1, on the reverse strand, counting down.
ATCTGAATGGTTGTGGGAGGTAGACATGAGTGTTTCTGTATGAGTGTATGAAGATATGACTCAGCCGGGGAGGGTTGGAGGAGGAAGCGGCAAGCACACGATTAAAGGCACATCACCAACAAACACACAACATCAACAAGCAGACATACGGGTGGAGGACGGGTGGAGACGTAACCCTGTGTGAAAACAAAATATTTACAAATTCTATTTCGTAGGTCTGTTACAGAAACAGAATTTAAGATTTAACATCCTCAAAGTGGCCTAACTGGAGAGCGCTATCCGCTAGCATTTTCATTCTTCTCAATGGCAGTTGCTTGGCTGATGCAGCCATGCTGATTTCCAACCGGAAGTACATGACTAGAAATCTGATTGATTGATTTGATTATATTTTTTTTTATTTATGATCGAGTAATTGCACTGTGAACTGTAAATTGCACTTGCAAATGCAGTCCTAGTAGAGCTGATTTAGACTAAGTTCATAAATAATATGCTGTATGAATGTTCTATAAGTGTTTTTGAATCACTTTGTAAAATGATTATAATAATTAATTCATATAAAAATAATACCTAAATAAAATAATGCAAAAATAATAAATCAATACTTTGGGGTAATTCGAGCATTCTTGGAAATGTATATACAGTATATAAATTTCATAATTTACAAACACACACATGTGTGCTTATGTCTGTCAATTTTAAATATTGATAATAAAAATGTCATTTAAAGGGGTTCACAACTAACAAGATGGACTTTTAATAAAATGTGCGCGGTCTACACAGTAGAAACACAAAAACATTTTAGAATTAGTGCTAGTTGAAAAAAGGGCTGCGGCGTTCCTTTTTGTCAAAAACGTTAACATCCATAATGCACTTTTGATAATGGCGCCACCCCTGTGTTGATCTGACTGTCTATGGGCTGGAATACAAAAATGTGGAAGTTCAATTTGTAGATTTAATTTAAAAAATAAATAAAGAGCTCTGGAGCTGTTGAAAATCCATTGGATGACACAAAATTGAGTGTTTTGCTGAAAATTAAATGGGGAGATTTGGGTGCAGGTAACATATATATACACATATATACACACACACACACACACACACACACACACTACCAACACTGAAACAATACAAAGCTTTTTGTATATTTAATGTTATAACGAAATTTTTCTGGCAATATCTTGTCTGTATGATCACACGTGGAGTAATATTAGGTAGCTGAAAAATGAAATGTAAAAACTATAGTACAGGCCTACAAGTTCTTTGAATTTTATTTAACTTTACATCTACTTCATTTAATTTATATTGCGGTTTCAATTCTACATCCTGTTAGTTACCTCAATTCTAACTGAACAATAAAATGGTAATTTTAAAGACATTATCAATTCTGAACTATGCACAACCCAGACACATACAAACAGCTTGGTCATGTGAAAACACTACAAACACTACAAAAAACTAGAATGAGCTAATTAAACTCAGGATCATTCTTTGTCTTTCCTGTTTCTAGTGCTTTTGCTTGTCTTCAAAAAGTGAAATAAAGCTTAAATCATTGTGAATTGGAGCCTTTGACCTTGACCATAAAATACGACATAACATCCCAATTAATTTACAATGGCCTCCTGGTTTCTGTTGGAAACTGAATCTTTGGGCAAGTCGACAAGACCCTAGGAGACTTTTAGCCTTCTCAAATGTCCTTGCTTGACTTATAGTGTTTTGTCAAACAAGTTGCATGATTTGAGGTATCAATCCTGTCCGCAGCACAACCGTGGAACCACCAAATTTAAAAGTTCTTTGGAGTGCCATCCAAGAAATTAATCTTTGCCGTTTTGTTTCTCTATTGGTATCAGGGCTCTCGTGGAAGATAGGCGCATGGAGAAAGAGATGATTTGGAGGGTACCGTGGTAGAATGAGGCAGTCGTCTGGGTAGCTGGTGTAATGAGATACTTCAAGGAAGAGTCTAGTATGGTCCTCGAGAGGGTGTTCCCCCTGCTCCAGCGGGAGGAGGATGAATTTGGAATGGTGATTCATAACAGAAAAAGAAAAACTTATAAAAAATGAAAACAAAACGTGGAGATACATGCCGCTAAAGATTTAAGTGGCCGGTTATTCTGTCAGGGCTCTCGTGGGAGATAGACGCATGGAGATGATTCAAATAGAATTGACTAATAACCCAAGGAGAATAGGGGGATCCAAGAACACACAGGGAAACACAAGAAGCACACATAACAATAACCGACAAATGAAGGAACAGAACGGGGAGACTTTATACAAATACAAGAGAGGGACTAAATGACTTAATTAACTAGACACAGGTGAACTAACTAACACAATCAATGGGAAACAGAAACTAGGTCAAAGGAACACGTGGGATGAATGAAAACAAACTCAGTCTATGAACGGAACATAACTGACAATTGTCTTTTCACTATATGAATTCAGAATTTACCAAAGATAACTTGTAAGTTTTGCAAATAATAAAAATGAAATAAAAAATAAAAATAAATAAATAAAATGTCTGGCAAGGACCAATAAGAAAGGACTGAATGAATTATAATATTTTTTGGGAGAACAGGAGATGCTTTTAATGATTAGAATGATTTGACTTACCTCTGTTCTGTTCTTTTTGTATGCAACCTTGGTTTCCTTAACTGGGAACGTGGCTCTGTGTCAATAGCTGGTGCTTTAGGAACACCCTCTGGTGTTCCTACAGCCAAATGTGGGAGTCTCTGAGACCTGCTGTCAAGACACGGGCTGAGGTTTGGGAGATCTGCTCCCACATTCAAATCTGCCGTGACCACCTTGTAGCGTCAAACTGTGTCTAAAAAGACACTTTGAGTCAGAAACTGAGGACAGTTTCACTAAGACACAGCCCATAACTCTGTGCAACTACACATAACTCTGACAGGGGGGTGAGGACTTCATGAGGTTCTTCATCCACCACTGAAATGGCCTCATATGGTGCAGGCCCAAAGGTAGCACCGGGGACTCTACAGCCAGAAGCCCTAACAGTCTGCGACAGAGACTGAACCAGACAACTTGCCCTGTCTTGAAATGAACCAAGCATATGGAATAAAGCTCAACAGAAGCAAGAGATGCTCAAGAATCACTCCTAGGAAAGACTTTTGCTGCCTGGCAATAACACACTTTAAGGCCCCGTCCACACAGAGACGTGTTTAGCTTTATACGAATACATTTTGTATCGTATAGGCATTTCATCCACACGGATCTGGCATTTTGGGAGAGTGAAAACGATAGTTTTTGAAACCGGGTCCCAGAGTGGATAAATCTGAAAACGCCACCCTTGTGTTTTCGTGTGGACAGCGAATCTGTATATTTTCTGAAACGATGACGTCATCAGCCCACGTCTCGCCGCTAGTCAGACACCGCTGTCAAGTAACAGCAACAAAAACATGAACAAACACTGAACGATTGTCTTTTTATTAACTAACATTAACAGATTAATAAATGTATTGTTCCATGTTTGTTTGTATACCGCGCGCAAGGTTTATGCGCATAGTCCAAGTCGTCTTCTCCATTTTTAGTGTATCTCTGTGGCAGAATTACAGCGCTACATACTGGTCTGGCATTTATACAACATTGTTTTGTGTCGGTTTCGTGCTTTTGTGTGGACGCAGATATTTCTTGAGACGAGGGTAAAAAAAAGATCAGATAGGGAAAGCTCTGGCTTCGTGTGGACGTAGCCTAAGGCCCCGATATACATCGAAGAAGAAACTGATGTGATGTCATTTTGAACAAAATCAGGCAAAAACTAAGTTCGTTTTGTGTTCGTTTTGGGAGTTCGAAATGGCTTGCCAAAGCAAACTCTCCGGAAAAGTTCACTCCAACTGCAAAACATTTTTGTACTACCACTGGTCCGTGGGGATTACGTAATGGGTAGGTGTGCGCAGAGGCTCCGTCTTCCTTCATGTGGAACACTTCTCTGGCTCATTTCGTCTGTTGAGTCCGTCGAGGTAAGATCTCGGCAGGAGAAAACATGAACACACTGGAGATCTACTTTATAGTAGAAAATGAAGTTGTGCTTCTGATAAAAAGAGGCAGTGATAATGTTTTTCATGTTTTATACTGTAAAGTTGTTTGCGTTTAAGCAATAAAGTGCCATATAAATACACATGACATGACTTTCCTGGAGTGCTAATTTGCAGATCTCGTGCAAACATACCCATGTTGCTATGATCACATGCTTTTTTTATGCTTCCTTTAAAAATATGCTTGCTGTTCTCTCATTTTTGTTGTGTTTAGTTTGTTACTGAGATGAAAGCGCAGCGCACATATTTACATATTCATCTAAATGTTGCTCTCAGCAGTGTGGGCAGCGTCGGGATGTCCGAAAACAGCAGCGTACTTGATAACATCGGTCAGCTCACCTTGGCTACTGAAATTTCCCTCACTGTATTTACAAGACGAAATATATCAAACACCACTGCCCCTTTTCGATTTCATTTAAACATATGAATAGCCGCAGAAATGTTCAGGGAATGCACTTGGCCTACATTACAATGAAACTAAATATTATATCAAACATTGCCTGTTTTAATTTAAATTTTAACATATTAGTAGATTCATAGAATAAAGACCAAAGATTACCTGTTAAGATTTACCCAAAACGAATTATATCTTATGTTTATCCACTACAGAGACATCAGAGCCAGCGGCAAATGTCAGAAGGACAAGCCGAGTTGAGGCTGCTCTCGTCGGGATACATGAGCACTAAGCGCCAGGCACTGGGCTGATCGCGTGGAGCTCCCGTCTCCAAAATCGGCGAAGCACATTTTCAAATAGGTGTCGTTTTTATAAATAAACCGCAGATTTGAGTTTTAAACAACTACATTCTCGCCTGAAATAATTTTAAAACTACATTTCATGACACAATAAAAGTAATATTTTTTTTTTAATCGCAAATGGTGGTTGAAATACAATGCTGTGTTAACTCAACCAATCAGCATGTTCAGCGCTCAAGTCCCGCCCTTGAAAGTTCCGGACCTTTGAAAAAGTACTACCTCGCGAGCAGGGACTTTCTGAGGGGAACTTTATTTAGATCCTGGTTCCTGCGGTGGAAACACACCGAGTACCGGCCCAAAGTCACTAGTTCCTGGGGAAAGTTCCTGGGGAAAGTTCCTGCAGTGGAAATGCGGCTATAGATCTGAAACAAAGCATCAGCATGCATGGCTTCTGCAAGCAACCATCTCTCCTTCACATTCTTCTTTTTTGCTGCAAACCAGCATACAAGCAACATGTACTGCAAGCATCTTGCGGGCTTACATTTTTAACAGAAATAAATCCAGTCTCGTGCAACAACTCCTGTCTCACTCGTGATTCTATGTTTCCTGCATCACTTCTCACATGTGTTTGGTTGTGAAATGTAGTTTGTAGACAAGCCAGAGTTTTTGGTAATCCTTTCTAACGACATGGCAGGAACTGCCTCTACAAAAAGCCCAGATATCCTTTGTCTGAATGTCTGTCAAGTTCAGCCATATATAATGTTCAGCTGACTTAGAATGACAAACCACGCAAGCAGTATGTTTGATGGCATGAAATCAGTTGATCTTCAAAGCTCTTTAACGAGCACAATCTGAATCTCACAGAGGGCCTATTCAGTGCTATTTCTCCCCTCTGAATTTAACAAGAAAAGTATTACTGAACTATTACACAATAAACACCACTTTTTTCACCACCATCTACATAATATAATTTTTTACAACATTAAATTATGAAATAGACAAATAAAACACTTCTATGATCATCAATGAACTTGAGACACGGACAAACTCTCCACACGAGCATGCATTCAATCCTCATCAATCGTTGCAATTCACAAAACAATCGCCTCTGTATACTACTCCCCGATGGAATATTACACTAATACAAGTGAATATTTTTCATCTTTTTTTGCGTTTTATTGAGACAAATATCCTCATGTGCAAGCTCTGCTGCCATTAGAATTTTCTGCACATAAGAGTGAAAGAGAAAGAGAAAACTCAGCTCTCCATGGCCTCCAGTTCTCTATTGTAACACCGAGATCTCAACTCATGCGGCACCACAGAGCTAGAGCAACAGGGGTCAACTATTCTCCCTTCTTTCCTTGAAAAGAAGGAGAGATGAGAATGAAGCACTTTCAAGTTTTCACAGTGTGGACAATTAGATAACCTACTATGCTGAACACAATGAATCCTATAATGGGGGGTAAAATACACTTTTTGTTCTCCTGGTACAATTCGCATTCCAGGGCCTAAATATCACGTTATTGGGGTCGCTTCAACCTGCTGGCATGAAAAACAACTGGCGCCAATCGCGGATTTGGCAACACTGATCCGCAAACTATGTTTCATATAACTCCTTCCCGAACTTCCCGCTGCCCTGTATCGTGCTCTATCATTGGCTGTAGGTCATCACCGATGTGTTTTTCAGTCAGAACTCATTTCACACAGCGTGATTGTGAATCGCCGACAGCTCCAGATATTTAGCATGCCAGATATTTCACAGGCATCGGCGACGCATCGGCGATTCCCTCAGATCGCGTCTTTGATAATTCACACTGTGTGATTCTCACTCGTGTGAACAAGCACCGATTGTCCTCCGATTTCAAGCATTTGTCTGCGATTTTCGCAAAACCTGTCGGCGAGTGAAAAATCGGGCTAAAATCGTGCAGTGTGAACTCGGCATTAGTCTCACTGAGACCAACTGTAGACTCAGGGTGGTTTTCAGTTTGTGCCATTGGTACTTGTTTGTGAGATGTATCGAGATAATAACAGAAGTGTGCAACAGTGTAGATTTGAAGAAAACTGGAAATTTGAGTAATGCTCTACAGAACATGTACAAAAGTATTTATGAACGTGTAACAAAAAAAAAAGTTATTTATTTGAAATATTTTTCACTTTTTTTTTCCGCAGACCCCCTATTTTAAAACACCTGGTCTAAATGCTTGGGCGTAATTGTAATACACGCTGAAAGGAGATTAAATGAATCCAGGCACAGCTTTACTGGACACGGGGCAAGACTGGAAGAGAGCAGTATAATGGCACAAATAGCGTGAACAGTGGTAAGAAGATGATAACTGTCCTTGTTTGAATTGCAGGTGGTGAAGGGAAATGGAGGAGCACGCACCTCAGCGACTGGACCAGCTGGTTAGTATAGCACAGGGGTGGCAAACTCTGGTCCTGGAGAGCCGCAGCCCTGCAGAGTACAGCTCCAACCCTAATTAAAACTCACCTGCCTGTAGCTTTCTACTAACCTTTCAGACCTTGATTAGCTTGTTCAGGTGTGTTTGATTAGGGTTGAAGCAAAACTCTGCAGGGCTGCTTCTCTCCAGGACCGAAGTTCGCCACCACTGGTATAGCAGGTATATCTTCAGCAACAGACGAGCAGAACCTGGAATGTTCACAGGGATTCGCGGAGATCAGGTAATGCTGGGTACACACTAAAATATTTTTTAAATCTTATAAGATCTTCAAAATGTGAGAGACCACAAACATGAAGACAAAAAATCCTAGATTTAACCATTTTGCTCCTATAGTGTGTGGTGTGCTGCGATGTTCCCCCCCACACATCAAGGATTTCTGATTTACGATCGGGGCGCCTCTGATGTTCTTCCGAGCAGATTCAATCACTCTTAACACACCTCACACCACAGGAAAATCTGATAAGATAATCGTTAGAACCACCAAGATAATCGGGACATTATCTAGGATTGTCGGAAGGGGAGAAATCGGCCCAAAATCAGCCCATCTTTATTCACTCATATGTTCCTATGACACGTGAACCTATTGACTGCCAGTGCCTGGGGATAGTGAAGAGGTCATTGGAGGGAATGAGTCTGAACATGTGGAGTGGTCAGGCACTAGTTGATACACACAGAAAGGAACCATATTCGAAACTGGTCAGACATGTAACTAATTAAATATTCTTGGTCTTTTATAACAGATCGATGTAGATCTGTAGGTGTGAATGGCACACAGATACACAAAAGGCCTCATTAAGTATATTAGGTGAGCCTTGAAGACAATATCAGCTTCTTTAGAGAAAATGTATATATCGCTGTAAGGACGTCCTCGTCCTCAGATGCTGTCATGGCAACCCCATGGTATTTCTATGAAACCCAGCCAAAGCCGTCTGTGTTCAGTTTTTACTCGCTTTCACGCAGACACTCAGTTGAACTTACTTGACTGCCACAAGTCTTATTCATGCTTTATTTAATCATTCATCTTTTTTATTCTTATTTTAATGTCTTTTTTCTTCTTCTTCAAAATTCAAGTCAAATCAGGCTTCAACAAATTCTGAAAAACTGGTAATCTGCTTTCAGTGATTTACATAAACATAAATTCATGAGAATTGTTTCCTACATGTTGACATATTTCCTATTGAATTATAAGTCAGAGGTTTTTTTTTTTTAGGTCAAAGCTAGGAAAGTTGTATTTATAATTCTTATTCAAGAAAACATTTATGTAGACAAAAAATTGTATACACCACTGGGTGGATCCGTGCTTTTATCATCCAATTTTATTGCATGTATTTACGATTTTGCCAGCTTATTCTAACATATAGAGGTCTCTAATGCAAACAAACTAAGCGTTATAAAAATCCATTATTTATTTAATGGAGTTTAGAAGCTTAAAGACATAAAGCAAGACAGAAAAGGACACATATATGCTACCATTATAAGTGTGTTTGTATATTTTTGATCATGTAGCCAATTGTTTTTCTTTTAGACTGAGAAATGCCTGGTGTTTATTTCTGTCTATTGTCAAAAATGATTGACAGTTTGCATATAGTTTGGATTAACGGTATGGTTTTGTTCTGGGCAAGAACTCCCTGTGCATCCATGCAGCCTATAGCATGAATAAGAGCAGGGAGAGCAGAGATAACCCCCAGGGTAAACAGAACAGAACCAACAAAAATGTATTGTGGATATCATTAATGTTCAATAATTTAATGTACACATTTTTGAAATTAGTCTTATTCAAAGTGGAATCAGAAGGCCGTATCCTGACTGGAAGAGAGGAGGAGCTGGGGATGGAGGAGGGTAATTAGCTACTGAACATCACGAAAGCTGCTGATAATACTGAAGGACCTTATATATGAATGCTGTGATAGGCGCTGTATCCCTATAGGTAGACGTGGACCAGCTGAGAGTCAGCTGATGCGAGCTTGACTGACATAACCTTCCAGAACTAACGCTACACTTGATATTTGCATATTCCAATATACTGACCATGACCATGCTTTCTTGTGAAACATACTAAATATTTACATGAGGTTTTCTGGCAGCTTCAGAGCATCTTGTATTTTTACCCAATATAACAAAATATGCCATGCAAGTTTAAAATATTTTGTTTCATTTATAAAAGTAGCCCTATGCATTTACAAAGGCTGTTAGGTTAAAACATATCCAGTATAACAGGAGCAGGCTTCATCTTAAATTACAGCACAAAACCAATTATAGGATTGTTATAAAAAAATCCCTTAATCAGTTTTTATTATTGAAACATAGCAAAATTGGTGGATGTATTTTTTTACATTTTTCTCAAGAATTCGAGTGCTTAAAATGTACGCTTTTAAGAAGTAAATCAATATTCTATTGCCTTTATGGAGACTTATGCAACACTGTTGAATCTGACCATCATGAACCATTTTAACTGTGTTTTTATGTATAATATACAGGCATTTCATTACCTTTGTTCTTGGTCTCTTAATAGAATTCTTGTTTATTCGTTGAGGCAATTTGATGCTGTCATTACAGACTATTAGGAAGAGGCCATTTTAATTAGCTATTAGAATGCACTGTGGCCGATGTTCCCTTATCCACTCTCTGACGGGCGCAGCTGTTCACAACGCCATGTTCATATCAACAATTTTCTCTTATTTAAACAGTGCTGTTAACATGTGGCTGGACACTGAGAGACCATGGCGGTGGAACCAAATATTAACAGATGTGAAAACAAGGGGGGTAGGGGGTTGCATTAAACCTTCATTAAGAAAAGCAACCCATACGTGGAGGTGAACGTTCTCCAAAAATTAGGCCTGGAAAAAAAAATATGGAGAATTATCTCTTGGGTTTAGTTTCCAACAGAAGTGTATTTCACCATATACTAACAAAGTGGAGTAAACAAAAATAGGGAACACTTTTGGTAAAGTTAGGCATGAAACCAACAGGTTAGGAATGTGGAAATACCTTTATACGTATGGAGATAAGGACGGAGAAGATGAAAATGTATGATATAAAAACAAACAAAAACATGAACATGCATTCAAATCATTTTCTGGGAAGTCGGATAAATAATACAGTCTCAGACAACAATTTTATTGTTTGTGTTCAAGGTTTGGAATGACATGAGGGTGAGTGCATGACGACAGAATATGAATACATAATGACAGTAATCTCAATACTTTTAAGGAGAAACAATTGAGGTATTAAATTCTTATTTGTAAATGTTCTTATGCCACACACAGCAGATGGACGGAAACACGGTGCTGTGTTTTACATACTGTAGATCTTATGCCCCATCTGTCTTTTTCTTTTTTTCTTCTCTGGCACTGGTTGTAGGACTGGGAATGACGTGATACACGATAGTAATTTGACATGAAGGTTGCTGATCCGACTCCTGCTCATGACTTCTTATGACTGTTAAAGCTACTGCTATGCACATATTACTACTATAGTTACATACACACTATAAGTTTACTACAAGAGTAACTGTTACTTATGTTGTAAAAAAATCATTTACTCACCCTCATGTCGTTCAAAACCTGATTACTTTCTTGCTTCTGTGAAACACAAGAAAATATATTTTGAGAAATGTCTGTTTTTTGTTTTTTTTCCACCAAACAATGGAAGTCCAAAAAATTTATTTGATAGAATTTTCATTTTTGGGTGAGATCTATAAGCCAGTAGAATTATATTAGTATATCTGATATTTAACAGGTTGTAGTTGTCTGGATCACTCCTGTCATACTCTGAAATGCTGTTTTGGATTATATTTTGTAGATTTGTACAACGTCAAAGAAGAATGATATGTTTAAAAATGCATGAAAATCTATATATGACAGAATTGAAAAAATTTAGACTGAACCTCTTTTTATCTTCATTGCGACAATTTTCATGATTTTAAATGTAGGCAAATCACAAACATAACATGCTTTATGACAACATTAAAAACAGTTTTAATGGAGATATAGCCTCACATCAACTTTGATGTGTTCACTAAATTTGCACAGTATATGATTGCGTTAATTGTTTGACTGTCATAATAATACTACTTAATAAAGGGAATCCATGGTTAGTAAAAATTTACAAAATATCTAAAATTGTACGCAATTTATTAGATCCAGGAGTTGGCTCAAATTACCCTCGACACATCTTACAGCCACTCTCCCCTATCACAACCATATTGTTGTTCCAGACCTCTCCCCCTCTTCTAGCTAAGAAAGTATCACCTTCTTCCTCTTCTCAAAAATGGACATTTAGCTGCCACGTAAATAAATTTTTAAATAGCCACTTTTTTAACGCAAAGAACTGAAAACGCCATTGTTGTTTCAAGTCTTTCCACACTATATCAGTGGCCACTGTAGCAGCAGTTGCATTACTTCGCTTAATTATATACATAATGTAACAAGTATGTGGCTTTGTGAATGATTAATACAAAAATTCATTATGTTTGTGTTTCATGAATATACTGTATGAATATATGATCCAAGATACAATTATTTATTTCCCCTCTCTCTCTCTCTATATATATATTACTATACTATAAGAATTACTCATAGAAGATCTAGACAGGTGGAGCTGGGGAAGGTGGAGGGTTTCTGATTTTATTGCAGTAAACACTAGACCAAATTTTTAAATATTGATTAGCAAAAGAGACCAATCAGCTTGTGCCTAGTAGTGAATGATGTTATACAGTAGTTAGCAGATTGCATTAAGGACCTATCAGCCTGTGCCATCTAGAGTTTCATGACAGAACTAGATACAATATCTTGTAGCTGGTTCAGTTGGTTCAGTTTAAGACCTATGTCAGTGAAGAATGTTTTAAAAGTCATCTGGAGAAAATGACAGGGAAGAACATTTCCTGACTCATGGAAGCTGACATAGTGGACAGCTACCAAGTGTGCTGCACACATCCTGCAAAGTGAAGCCAAAATATTTTGATCACCATCTGGTGGCTGGCTGCAGTATAGGTCATAAACCCCACCCTCTTCATGTAAACGAATGGGATGTAAGCCAAACTTAAAAAAAACCTAATTACACTTAAAACAAAATTGCCCAAAGATGGTTTCCATCATTTTAGGTAGTTCTTATCACGCTGATGTATGTTCAAGTGTTTGTTTTTCTAATGCTTTTGCTTTTAATTAGTTTTTTATGCTATAAAAATGGGGTCTGGTGTCATGATTGTGAGCTTGCGACTGAATCTGTGTTTGGGCAGGATACCGTAGCTCCAGCTCACGATCACTACTGTGCAGACCTGGGCTCCAAATGAATCACTACTGCGCAGACTCGGGCTCCAAATGAATCACTACTGTGCAGACTCGGGCTCCAAATGAATCACTACTGCACAGACTCCGGCTCCAAATGAATCACTACTGTGCAGACTCGGGCTCCAAATGAATCACTACTGCACAGACTCCGGCTCCAAATTAACAAGAACATATATTTTGAGAAATGTCTGTTTTTTGTTTTTTTTCCACCAAACAATGGAAGTCCAAAAAATTTATTTGGTTATCAACTTTTTCAAAATGTCTTTTGTGTTACGCAGATGAAAGAAAGGTTTGAAATGAGAATAAGTAAATGATGATAGAATTTTCATTTTTGGGTGAGATCTATAAGCCAGTAGAATTATATTAGTATATCTGATATTTAACAGGTTGTAGTTGTCTGGATCACTCCTGTCATACTCTGAAATGCTGTTTTGGATTATATTTTGTAGATTTGTACAACGTCAAAGAAGAATGATATGTTTAAAAATGCATGAAAATCTATATATGACAGAATTGAAAAAATTTAGACTGAACCTCTTTTTATCTTCATTGCGACAATTTTCATGATTTTAAATGTAGGCAAATCACAAACATAACATGCTTTATGACAACATTAAAAACAGTTTTAATGGAGATATAGCCTCACATCAACTTTGATGTGTTCACTAAATTTGCACAGTATATGATTGCGTTAATTGTTTGACTGTCATAATAATACTACTTAATAAAGGGAATCCATGGTTAGTAAAAATTTACAAAATATCTAAAATTGTACGCAATTTATTAGATCCAGGAGTTGGCTCAAATTACCCTCGACACATCTTACAGCCACTCTCCCCTATCACAACCATATTGTTGTTCCAGACCTCTCCCCCTCTTCTAGCTAAGAAAGTATCACCTTCTTCCTCTTCTCAAAAATGGACATTTAGCTGCCACGTAAATAAATTTTTAAATAGCCACTTTTTTAACGCAAAGAACTGAAAACGCCATTGTTGTTTCAAGTCTTTCCACACTATATCAGTGGCCACTGTAGCAGCAGTTGCATTACTTCGCTTAATTATATACATAATGTAACAAGTATGTGGCTTTGTGAATGATTAATACAAAAATTCATTATGTTTGTGTTTCATGAATATACTGTATGAATATATGATCCAAGATACAATTATTTATTTCCCCTCTCTCTCTCT
>NW_015505270.1:3525749-3544998 GCF_001515645.1 Sinocyclocheilus grahami | reverse complement strand
AGGCTCCAAATGAATCACTACTGTGCAGACTCGGGCTCCAAATGAATCACTACTGCACAGACTCCGGCTCCAAATGAATCACTACTGTGCAGACTTGGGTTCCAAATGAATCACTACTACTCAGACCCGTGCTCCAAATTAATCACTACTGTACAGACTGAGGCTCCAAATGCATCACTACTGCGCAGACTCAGGCTCCAAATGAATCACTACTGCTCAGACTCAGGCTCCAAATGAATCACTACTGCTCAGACTCAGGCTCCAAATGAATCACTACTGCTCAGACCCGGGCTCCAAATGAATCACTACTGCTCAGACTCAGGCTCCAAATGAATCACTACTGCTCAGACGCAGACTCAAGCTCCAAATGAATCGCTACTAAGCAGACTCAAGCTCCAAATGAATCGCTACTAAGCAGACTCAAGCTCCAAATGAATCGCTACTAAGCAGACTCAAGCTCCAAATGAATCGCTACTAAGCAGACTCAAGCTCCAAATGAATCGCTACTAAGCAGACTCAAGCTCCAAATGAATCACAACTGAGCAGACTCAAGCTCCAAATGAATCACAACTGAGCAGACTCAAGCTCCAAATGAATCACAACTGAGTAGACTCAAGCTCCAAATGAATCACTACTGTGCAGACTTGGACTCCAAATGATGTCATTGGTGCAAGATGACAGAGACCATACTGGGATGGTTTGGCTTCACTTTTCTATAGTGGAAAGAAGTGGAGACACATTGTCCATGTTTTTTTTTTTTTAAGTTTATGGTGGCCACTATAGAGTTTCATAGACACTTCCACAATTTAAAAACTAGATGCCAATCCCATTCCAATCAGTTAATGGTTGTAATTCAGTTTTTTTGTATACATGTGGATTTATGTATACAGAGTATATTAACAATCAAATAATACATGAATGATTCTGATAAAGGGTGTGTTTTTAAATATGATGCCAGTTGGGCATAATTATACGTTTGTCAGCAGGTGCAATGCACATACAGTATATATGTTCATCAAGCACTGGTGAACCGCTTAGAGCTTAATTTAAACCTGAAAAAAAAACAAAAAAAACAATGAGCCTAAATGCTTAAGGGGTCCCTCTGCATTCCTACACTTTTCTTTTCTCTTCTCTTTCTTTCTCTCTCTCAGCAGGGAGTGTGTTGGCCCTGCATCGTACAGGTTAGCAGGTCCTCGCCTGGGCAGCCAGGGCAATCATGTGTGACAGAGGGCCACTCATTAAATAATGTAGAATGGAGAGTTCATCTAAGGTGCTGTCATAGTGTGTTACATAGATGAGTGCACTGTGTACTATACTGCTCCCATACCACATTCCCCCGTGCCAGCAGAGCACTAATTACTTCCAGTTTTGTTCAGAAGAAATAAAACATATGCATACGCATATGCTACTTCCAAAACAATCTCATTTTCATTAATAAAATGTGAAATAATAATCATTTATTTTTTAAATTGTAAAGTATGTATGCATCTAGGTATGAGTTTGTTGTATTGCCTTTTGTTCATTAAAATTGTAATACAGTCATTTTAACTGTAAATACAGTAAAATATAATGCAATATAATACAATAGAATATCTTATTTTAAAATATGTAATTAAATTAAAATATAATTATACATAAAATTATTTTGATTTAATTTATTTTTGGGTGAGATCTACATATTATCTCACTAAAATCGTCATTACATATTATTTTCTTATTTGCATCCTCACTCACATTGAAGTGTATAGTATTATACTAGCTAGTATATTGCTAGTGTGTAGTATGGTAGTAGAGTATTTTGTGGACTTTGTAACTTCATTTAGTATTTCTTCATTTCTCTGGAATGAGAGATGGCATTTTTATTGTATAGTCAAACGTATATTTGCTAACCATTAAGCAACATTTTAACATTCTGTCATAAGGCAAGTCTCATAGCACATAGTTTAACACATTTATGCTTTTATATTTCTGTAATATATGCATTCCACACAGATAATGGTCATAATTCATTCATGCCTTCAGAGTGACTGGGTATAAATAATTTAATCTGCATTATTAATGTTAACTTTGAATATGTAGATTCATAATTTTGAGTATACTGAAGTTTGCCTTTCAATGCTTCTGAAATGTAAAACACTAGGATGTGGTCCAAATCCTTCTGTGAAAATATTCTTAAAGAAATGAAGCCTGTAGTTGTTAATGTTAACAGCACCATGCACAATGCATTCTCAGCACTGTCACAAGGGGAGCTATAGCATGTGCCACCGTCTTTAAGGCTATAGTTCCCCTTCTAGGAAACTTGTGCTGCGTCCACTAGCAAACACTTTGGGGAATGTTGCCAGCATGACCGGTTTCTGAAGCACGTGTGAAAAACTCCAATCATATTGGTCCAAGTAGCCAGTGACGTCATAGGCGGGTGCCCGGAAGTATAAAAGGGCACCTGCTGAACACGTCACCGACTTTTGTTGTCTTCAGGAGATGTTTTTTTGCAAGCAGTGTGTACTATGTCTGTGAATTGGGCAAGCGTTTCAAGAAGTGTGTTCCTCCGTGTCCTAGGTTCCTGACACCTGAGGGCACGCATGACTTGAGTGTTATATACCTGGGTGAGGAGCATGCACATTCGGTGCTTGAGGGCTCCAAATGCGTGCATTGTGAGATATTTACTATGCGGAAGCTCCGATCATGTTTGTCTCTTTTCTCGAGGGAAGAGGGGCAAGCATCTGCGCCTCGTGGGTCGGGTCCCGCTGCCGAGGCACGGCGGGAACTCAGCTCGTGGGGATCACAGGTCGAGCTTGCGGAGAAGTTCGAGAAAGGTATGGATCTTTTGGTTACACTTTATTTTAAGGTGTCCTTGTTTCAGTGTAATTATACATATACGTACTGAGTAATATTAATTAACTACATGTTCTTACTACATAGGGTTAGGATTAGGGTTTGGTTTAGGGTCGTTATATACCTGGGTGAGGAGCATGCACATTCGGTGCTTGATATTGCATTTACAGCAGGTTCTTGTGAAATGCCTCTTTTGTGTTGTCAGAACAAGCATTTAACAATAATGATGCTATGATTAATGTAGGTACGGTTGATCTGCAACTCATGCAGAGATCACGTACTGAGTAATATTAATTAACTACATGTTCTTACTACATAGGGTTAGGATTAGGGTTTGGTTTAGGGTTACTTGCATGTAATTATGCATAATTAATTGTTATTATAACAGAAAGTACATGTAACATATGTAAGAAGGACACCTTAAAATAAAGTGTTACCGATCTTTCAAAGATTTCGGCCATGAGCTCAAGCGCGGCATGTGATCTAGACACTCTTTCACTGGAGTCATCTGATCCCGACAGCGCACTGCTGGGCTCTTCTAGTCAGGATGTTGATGAAGAGACTGATGGTGTTGGTGACGATAATGAAAGTGCGAACACCGAGTCGTCATCGGCCACTCCCAGCCACACATATGGGGATCTGCTAGAAGTGATGGATCATGCTACTAAGTGGCTTGATCTTGCTTGGTCGCAGATTAGCGTTTTCTGGCCAGTCTTGATCATCCCTCCACCAGGAGTCTTCCGTTTCTTCCTGATCTCCACTCTGAGATATCTAAATCCTCTGGGAAACCGTATTCATTTCGATTACATCCCTTTGAACACACTGATTATGCTAATGTTGAGGGTGTGGCCGAGCGTAGATACGCAAGGACGCCCCCTGTTGAAGAGACGTCTGCAAGCAATTTCTCACAGGGTGAGTCATGCTCTTTAAATATTCCTGCCTTGCCATCTTAACTTTGGTTTGGATGTTCCCCTTATCTGAATTGGCCCCTTTCCGAGGAAAGGTTAGGTCTATGGCTGTCACTTCCTTGGTGCTGTCTCACCAGGTGACAGGCAAGCGCCTCGGCATGGCATAGTTGGCATTTCGTTCCCCAAAGTGTCCACTAGAGGACGTAGCATGAGTTCCCTAGAAGGGAATCGTCTCGGGTTACACATGTAACCATGGTTCCCCGAGAGCGAACGAGATGCTGCATCCCCTCGCCATGCCTTCAGCCTGCCTGTTTCATGTCCCCTTCAGACAACTTGGGCTACTTTAACACTTGCCGCATTTTGTAGTTTTGGGCTAGTTTTGAGTAGCAATTAGGCGGGTTTTGTTGTGAAAACCTGGCAACCCTGGTCACGCGTATTGACAGTGTACGATGATTTACGATTAGCCGTGTCGGAAATTCAACCACGGATTGGCATGTTGTTATCTCAGAAACAGGCTCAGCCATCACATTGAATCAGGTAAACTGGTTATATATTTATTTTTCCTTATAATTACATACCGGGGCGGTTCTAAACCCTTTTTAGGTGGGTTTCAGCCCCCCTATCTGTCACCTTAGCCCCCCAAAACTATCTTAACGATCAGGCCAGTGCTGCTTCCTCGAGAAAGTTATTCATTCTCACGTGTTTTAAGTCTTGTCAGTTTAAACATTAAAGTAATTTTAAGCCATTTAAGCCCAAGACATCTCATGCAGTACTTGCGCACTGTGATAGAGCGTTTCTATGCGCACCACTCACACACCTGAAGTGCACAAACAGATAGCCTTCTCAGACAGCAGGTGAATACCAATGGCTGTCTTGACAAGTATCCTTGTAAGCACAGTCGGTTGCTTTAAGTGAATGTAAACAGTGAAGAAAATATCAAATGCACATCAGTATAATGGATCTGTGCATTTCTTATGTAAATAATGTTAATCAAAAAGAGCAAAAGAAAAATTGTTCACTGCTTTAATAGCTATAATGGATATTTGCATTTATGTTAATGTTAATAAAGTAATTCGGTGTGACTACAGTACTACCGGGGGGGATGTTTTGGGGGGTGAGTGAAATTAGACAAACTTGGGGGGGGCGCATGGCCTAAAAGGTTGAAAACCCCTGCACTAGAGGACGCAGCTTCTCGTTTCCTCTCAGGGAACCATGGTTACATGCGTCAGCTTAGTTAAAGTTACTAAAACGGACTTGTTTATAGCTAAGTGGAATTAGTAACTTATTCTTTTCAATGAGTCAGTCATTGGGTCTTTAAAAAGCCTAATAGAGGCACACTTGATTAAAGAAGCTGAGCATGAGTTGTGTTTCACTGAAAAGACAAAAATTAAACGAGCATGAGACAATATTGCATTTACAGCAGGTTCTTGTGAAATGCCTCTTTTGTGTTGTCAGAACAAGCATTTAACAATAATGATGCTATGATTAATGTAGGTACGGTTGATCTGCAACTCATGCAGAGATCAGGTATGTAGATAATTATCTATTTGGTTTTGTTATGGGGGCGATCAAACCACACCATTTGTATAAAGAATTTGACTTGACATTTTTTTGACCTTAAACTTTTCCACTTTTTATAAAAACAAAATAATTATCATGCTCCACTCACTCAGCTGATTTGTGATTTAAAGGAATAGTTCACCCAAAAATTGCATAAAGTGACCAAATAGCTAACCAAATTTCCATCTAAACTAGTCTATGGTTGAATCTCCTCTTCCTGGTTTAGTTGTTCAGTAAGAACATAAGCTCATATGTTAACCATTCAGGGCTGTCCTGTAGTCAAAATTATTTCAGTGCAGTGAAACATTTCATTGTGTGCTATTACAATGTTTTGTAATTCTATAATCTGTAACTCTATTTTATTTTGTATACCCCTTGCATTTTTGTTTTTAATAAAGTCAGAAATTAGAAATGGAGTGCATATTTTGTAATACCACTGTAGTTTTAATGGGGTCATATGATGCGATTTCAATTTTTCCTTTCTCTTTGGAGTGTAACAAGCTCTTGGTGCATAAAGAAGATCTGTAAAGTTGCAAAGACTAAAGTCTCAAATCCAAAGAGATATTCTTTATAAAAGTTAAGAGTCAGGGGAAATGTTGTATTACATCCCTTCTGACCAATGGATCCTTTGCAGAATGGGTGCCGTCAGAATGAGAGAATAAAAACACACAATAATTTGATTTCAAAACCGTATGAAACATTAATGTCAAGTCTAGCTTACATTCTCAACTTGTACACATGCTGTAGATATTAAAAACATTTTCTTTTCTTTATCTTGGACAATCTCATAAGTCATTGACCCTAAAGTGTGCATCAATCTCGTTAATTGTCTTATAAGAAATCATAGTTATTATTCATATAGCAATAGTTGGCCGACATGAACACGATGGATGGCAATCTCACTACAGCAGATTTCTGAATCGACTTGGAGTCCATGCAATCAGTGCGACAATTAACTTAATGAAGAGCGGATGCGTTAGGAAGTCACACTTAGTGCCCAAGTAACACTGATGCCTTGAATATTCATGTGCTGGCAGCTCGCGGATTCATAATGCCTTGCACCACTGAATACCAATAGCTGCATTTCCCGCCAAATGCAATATCTGCCTGTGCACGCTCACACTCTAATCGTGCTCATTGAGCTAATTATTTTTGGTTCGCTTTTCTCACAGACATAACATCTGCCTTGTTGAAAGGCCTATGCCCCCTTTAATATCGATTCAGAGAAAATTGTAATTGCTTAGATCAGGGGTTTTCGAACTTTTTGATGCCAAAGTCTGGGGATATGATGATTTACATAAAAATTGAAGTATAAATTGAGCAGTTTCAGAGATTATTGAGAGTTTATGGTTAAAGAAGACCAATATGAGAAGCAGGATACTTACACTAAGAAATCTCCATTGGCTCTCATTCTATTTTATTAGTATCAGGGAAAAACAACTGATAAATTACAGAAATGTCATGTTCTTGTGTAGTTAATTAAACCACACGCTATTAGTATTATCAAAAAGGCACTGGATTATGTAAGTCAAAATGTAGTACAGGGCCGACCTCAGCTGACAATTCTGTGATAATTGTGAGTTTATATCTCACAATTCTGTGAAAAAAGTCAGAATTGTGAGAAAAAAAGTCTCAATAACCTTTAAAAAAAAAAAAAAAAAAATTCAGAGGCCGAAACGGGCTTCCATACTTATCACTATGGTGGCCCTCAGAAAAATAAAATCTTATAGTTGTAAATGGCTTTGGACAAAACAAACAAATAAAACTGAAAACATTTCTAATGTCACTGCACTATCTGCCCTGGGAAACTTGTGATATAGGGGTTTTATTTATTTATTTATTTTGGAACTAGCTGGCTTTACCTTATGCGACCTCTAATAGCGACAGAATCGATGAAGTCCTGCCAAAAACTGATGTACGACTCAACACTGCCATCTGCTGTCTAACAGATGAACTGAGAGAGGAAATGGCTCATTCCATTGGCAGGAAGACGTCTGTGACATCAGCTGGAATTTCCTTCCATCTGTCTGAAATGAGAGCAGATGTGAACATGCACTGCTGACTCTATCTATCTAAAATAGCTTTCTTTTCAAAACACTAGAAATTGTGAAATAAAAACACTTTTAAAAATCAAAAACTTTGAATATTGTTGTGGAACCACAGCTTTAAAAAAATAAAAAAATAAAGCATGAGGACATGGTTCAGCAAAAGAATGTTCAACCAAAAGTTGCAGTTTTATTGAATTAAAACAGCCCATGAAACAGCACAAGTGTAACACCCAACCAAGTTGCTCACAGATTTTCCACAAGACAGGATTGATAGAAACATTTGTACTCATCTGGATATACAAAACAAAGTTACCTTGTATATAAATATAACTCTCTATCCGAGGACAGTCATGGCACCTTAAAATGAACAAAAAACCCAAACATACAGTCCACAGGTCAGAAAGATTTGTTCCGTCATTTTGACTCTTTAAGATCCATTTCGAATGACGCTTAACCTGAGCTCTGCCTCGTGTATTTCAAAAGATAAATGTGTGAAAGCAAATAAATTAGAAATGGAAACTAAATCCAGCCATCAGTATTCACTCTACAGAAGACTGATCTGCAGACTCGAGAATCGTCACGTCACTCACTCGTCATACAACAAACAATCCTGAAAAATGCGCATCATGGTTTCCACAAAAATATCAAGCAGCAAAAAGTTTTCAACATGGATAATAAAAAGAACTATTATTCTAAATTTCAGCTTTGCATCACAGGAATACATTACATTCTAAAATATATTCAAATAGAAAACAGTTCTTTTCTATTGTAACAAAATGTCTAAATATTACTGCTTCTACTGTATTTTTGTAGGCTTGTTGAACATAAGACTTCTTTTTAAAACCATAAAAAGTCTCAATTATTCCAAACTTGTGTAGACAGGTAGTGTATCTGTATGAATTATTTATACTATCATATAAACACATCTTACTGTAAGGAAAGGAGGACCCCGAAACTGGACAGGATGATCATGGGAAGCAGGCAGTAACCGAGAACACTAGCCACACAGCCGAACGACACCCCCGTCATGCTCATGAGGTTGAGCAGGCAGTACATGCCGAGGCACCCGATGGCACTGATACCATACACGTAACCGAACTGGATCTTACCCGTCTAAAATGAGGAAGAAAAAACATCTTAACATTTGACTTTATACTCTATCATTAATCATTCCGCTAGAATATACATTAATTTAAAAATATATATATTTATGAAGTACAAAATGATGAACAATTTTAGGCAAGAGGCATTCAAAACAGACATGTGTCTTACCAAGAGTAGCGTCGCCCCAAAGGCCAAACAGAACACCATGGGACCAGCCAGGTCTGTTTCATTCATTATACTGCCATCTGCTGCCTTCAGCGGGTGCAGCACAGTCAGAGTCTTCTGCCAGATGTGGTCAAAGTTGATCCCCAGCTCTGGAAACGGAAACTACATTTTCCTTTTTTCTTGCCCTACACAACTCACCACCATGCAGGATTTCCCAAACGGGGGTTCATGAGGGAAGGTGGAATGCTAATCATCAATTCACACAATGTACAAACTTCACAAAAGTGAATTAATTTCACAATAAAATGAAATTCACAAATTAAAAATAATATTAATAATAATTATTGTTAACAAATATGCTCGTCACAAACACAACCATGTCTGCCATTCTTTTGTGATCGCTTCCTTTACAATTGTGGACGGCTTCCTGTGCTTTTATCTCCACACTCATTTGGACTTTGAAGCATTTCTAGCATCAAGACTTGCACACAAATCTACAGTTTGTTTCCACTCACCATCTACTCAAGCCAATCAGATAACTCCATTGCAATGACAAATTTGAACAAGTTCTCACTCCAACCAATTACATGTCTTGGCCCGAAATAACTTTGCTTAGTTAATAGTCATCTGCATTGGCTTAATTTGGAAATATAGGGTCCATAATAATTGAAAAAAAAACTACAACTAAGCTTTACATCTCCGTTATGGGAACAATTCGATACTGGATACAGATACATTATGGCAGCATCACATTATTCAAGATGGAACGAAAAGCCTCAATAAGTAGCTGGATCATAAGTAAATGGTCAATTTTGTGACAAACATGTGTGAAGAAATTGTAAACGATCACAATTTGTGTATAATCCTGGGATATCCCGATTTACTGATTCTGATAGAAATACAAAGGAAAAATGTACATAAAACGGTGTGTTTTAACCCCACAAACAGCTCCATAGCTCATAGAATTCAGTTCTCGTCATGGGCGCAAGAAGTCTGTTCCCGCCTTAAAACAAAACGGAACTGTGTGAAGCTACAATAAGCAACAACTGAGATTTGCGTGCACGTCTTGAGATTTCAAAATCCACAAATTGCATGCAGTGATTCACAAATGGACAAGAAGCGATCTGCAAATGCATACTAAAATGCACAAATGAATGCAAGCCAGAGCTGTGTTTATTAATTCACATTAATTCATGAATTTAATAAATTTTTTGAAAAGGACCTAACATATACTTGTGACACTCATTCTATTCATTTGTGAATTTGTTACATTTTTGTGAATCAAATGTAGTCCCATATCTGATAAAATAGATGATATAATTTCTTGTTTTATGCATTTCCCCCTACATGTACATGACTTTGATATGCCAGACAAAACTCACATTTTAATAACACTTTAACTGCTTCTTTTTGTTTGATAATGAGTAAAGTTAATAGCGGTTAACAGTGATGCTTGCCTTAGCGAGCACCACTAAAATGAGAAAATTAGAATAATAGGACAGAATTGAAGTCGAACACTACTACAAAGCATTATAAATGCACTTCTGATTCAAGACAACAGTGATCAGCAGTAATCGGTTAAGTGGCTTTCTCTGCGTCTCTCTGACTGATGACTGCTGGTCCATTTTAAGCACAGCTCTGAAGAACTGGGGCAAGTAGATTTCACAAGGACTACTTAAAGGGCTAGTTCACCCAAAAATGAAAATTCTGTCATTAATTAGAATTTAACCCTCACCCTCGTGTTGTTCCAAACCCGTAAAGACCTTCGTTCATATTCGGAACACAATTTAAGATATTTTTGGATGAAATCTGAGGGCTCTCTGACCCTCCCCATAGACAGCAAGGTAACTACCACGTTCAAGGTCCAGAAAAGTAAGAAGATGAACGACAAAGTAGTCCGTGTGACATCAGCGGTTCAACTGTAAAGTTACGAAGCTACGAGAATACTTTTTTTTGCGCAAAGAAAACAAAAATAACGACTTTATTCCACATTTTCATCTCTACTGCGTCACTTGTGGACGCGCGTTCACGACAGTATCATCACGCCGGATCTGGGTCAGCGCCGCCACATGCTCGCGTCATGAACGCGCGTCCACAAGTGACGAATATGTGGAATAAAGTCGTTATTTTTGTTTTCTTTGCGCAAAAAAGTATTCTCGTAGCTTCGTAACTTTACAGTTGAACCGCTGATGTCACACCGACTACTTTGTCGATCATCTTGGGAATTTAACCCTCACCCTCGTGTTGTTCCAAACCCGTAAAGACCTTCGTTCATATTCGGAACACAATTTAAGATATTTTTGGATGAAATCTGAGGGCTCTCTGACCCTCCCCATAGACAGCAAGGTAACTACCACGTTCAAGGTCCAGAAAAGTAAGAAGATGAACGACAAAGTAGTCCGTGTGACATCAGCGGTTCAACTGTAAAGTTACGAAGCTACGAGAATACTTTTTTTTGCGCAAAGAAAACAAAAATAACGACTTTATTCCACATTTTCATCTCTACTGCGTCACTTGTGGACGCGCGTTCACGACAGTATCATCACGCCGGATCTGGGTCAGCGCCGCCACATGCTCGCGTCATGAACGCGCGTCCACAAGTGACGAATATGTGGAATAAAGTCGTTATTTTTGTTTTCTTTGCGCAAAAAAGTATTCTCGTAGCTTCGTAACTTTACAGTTGAACCGCTGATGTCACACCGACTACTTTGTCGATCATCTTGGCACTTTTCTGGACCTTGAACGTGGTAGTTACCTTGCTGTCTATGGGAGGGTCAGAGAGCCATCAGATTTCATCCAAAAATATCTTAAAATGTGTTCCGAAGATGAACGAAGGTCTTTACGGGTTTGGAACAACACGAGGGTGAGTAATTAATGACAGAATTTTCAGTTTTGGGTGAACTAACCCTTTAACTTCAGTATGCAAGGACACAGATGTGGTTTGTACTGAACACAGCCCCAGGTGACACTTTTAGTTTTTAAAGCACAAAACTTAACACAATTATTAAACTGAACTGAATCAACAACGAACTGACTTGAACAGAAAAATGGACTGTTTACTACTGTTCTCTTTTTAGAGCTGCTTCACAGCAGAACTGAATTATGTTTGCATTACCGAAACACTATTTTCCTGTTTAACACTGTAAATCTGCTTTGACACCATCTGTATTGTATAAAGCACTATATAAATAAAGGTGACTTGACGCCTTTAAGCTTAGTCTCTTGTCTCTTACCCTCCAGCAACGGGGGCTCATCCTCAAAGCTGCTAGCGTACATGGACTGTGGGGAGGCTGGCGTAAAGGCTGGCGTGGGCTGGTAGATCTGCCCCGTGTAAGGCTGCTGGGGCTGCATCATTCCCGGAGGAGCCGAGTAGCCCATCGGCTGCGAGTAGTCATACTGTCCGTATTGTCTATCAGATGCAATAAAAGATTTATAGTCGTAATTAGGTGACGGACATATAACATCTAGAGCCCACGGAAGCTAGGATACAAATAAGGCTAGTTAATTTACTGCAAACATGAAATAAAAATACATTGATTTGCATGCATTACGATATACTGATTACTCTCTAAAGCATTGTATACTATCGGCCAGCAATATATTTAATGTTGGATATATATACACTACATCCAGCTTTACCTGCATACACACTACATAGCATACACAATCCCAGCTGTGTGATTGTTTATATATCTACAAAATGTAAACATTATTGTTTCACAGCTCTAAATATAAAGATGGACAAGTATATCCAACTTTACGCACATACATACAGTATACTCACTGCTCTGAAACAATGTGTACCATGAAAAACGCTATACATATAAAATTGACTTGACTTGTTAAATAGTGCTATATATGAATAACATCAGAACTTTGTGCAAGGCTCAAGCCTACTTGCTGTATGGGTCATCTGTGTTGCTGTAGCCATATCCTCCTTGGTTCTGATCATCTACACTGTAACTAGACTGGTAAAAGTCTGCGTTTAAGTTGTCAAACCCTGACATTGCAAGCAGCCTGGAAGAAATTAAGCAGAAAAATAAGTCAGAGATGGACATTCAATATTATTAAAACTGACTGGTATCTAATAGTATCAAAGCCAAGACCGTTATTTCGGGGTTGGATTTTAGTTAAGTTAAAGCCAACTACACTGGTGTTCAAAAGTTTGGGATCAGTAAGAATTTATGTTTTTTAAATAAGTCTCTTCTGCTCATCAAGGCTGCATTTATTTGATCAAAAAACAGTCAAATTGTGAAATATTATTGTAATTTAAAAAACACTCTTTTCTATTTTAATATATTTTTTTAAACAATTTATTCCTGTGATGCAAAGCTGAATTTTCAGCATCATTACTCCAGTCTTCAGCGTCACATGATCCTTCAGAAATCATTCTAATATACTAATTTATTCGTTTTTGCAGCTTAATATTTTTTTTTGGAACCTGTGATACCTTTTGCGGGATTCTTTGATGAATAAAACGATAAAAAGAACAGCATTTATTCAAAACAGAAATATTTTGTAACAATATACACTTGCCATACAAAAGTTTGGGCTCAGCATTTTTTCCTTTCTGTTTTTGAAAGAAATTAGGCTAATACTTTTATTCATCAAATACGTGTTAATTTGATCAAAAGTAACAGTAAAGATTTCTATTTTGAACAAATGCGGTTCTTTTTAACTTTTTATTCATCAAAGAATAACGAAAAAGGTATCGGTTTCCAAAAAAAATAAAATTAAAAATGTTTCCAAACATTGCTAATAATTCAGCATATTAGGATGATTTCTGAAGATCATGTGGCACTGAAGACTGGAGTACTGATGCTGAAAAATCAGCTTTGATCACAGAAATAAATTATATTTTAAAGTACATTAAAATAGAAAACTTATCTTAAATGGTAATACTATTTTATAATATTACAGTTTTTTTCTGTATTTGTATAAATGCAGCCTTGATGAGCAAAAGAGACTTCTTTTAAAAAGTCATACAAATCTTACTGCTCCCCCAAACTTTTATACCTCACAGGGGTTTACCACATAGCTATTATCACTGTCAAACTCGTAGCACCATATTTGAATTATACAATTACATACAACAGTGAATTCTGGTCATTGAATCTGCATTCCAATAGCACTGATATAACAGTCCAAAAACACTGGAACTTGATACTGTCTGTATCACTCTGATTGTATAGGTATGCACATTCCAGACAGACTGTTAGGTTTTCAGTGCCTCTTTCTGTAGGTTACATCATTATGCCAGTAGATGGCAACAAGTGGCTGTCATCGAATCATTCACTCAAATGATTTGTTCAATAACACTGAATCATTCAGGAACAAAATAGCACTATTGTGTGTCGCATTAATTCTGCTGTGGCTGAAATATTTTTTATCGGTTGAGCAAAGGCAGACGAATTAACTGGCAATGTTGTATCTACAATGTAAGTTATATAACTTATTATTTATTGAACTATTAAAGGAATAGTTCACTCAGAAATGAAAATTTGTCAAATATCTATCCATACTATTGCTTTCTCTAGTGAAAAAGCCATCTTGTCTGAATCAGGAGAGAAATCAAACACTGTTTGCAAGCGAAAACAGTCCAATAGAGTTGTAAGCAAATATATTGGTATATGTAAAGCATTACAATATTGTGTTACTCCCTAAAAAAGTAACACATTATGTTACTTAGTTACTTTCTATGGAAAATAATATATTATGTTCCTTTTGCGTTACTTTATCCCATCTGGGCTGGGCTTGATTTTTTTGTATTTAATATAAAAAAATTATATTTTGGCAAATGTAAAAGCCCTTTCACACCAAAAGGGAAATGAATAAGCCTCAGGCGGAAGGAAATATGCATTCACATCTGTACAGTAGAGCAACAAACCTTTCAGCTGTCATTATGGATTGCATGAATAATAGGACACAGGAGAAGAAAGTTTGACATTCATTTATGTTTGACATTCATAAAAAAAAAAATCCAAATGTTATGTTTATCTAAAGTCATTTTTGCTTATTAGTACGGTTGAATTGGATCATCGAAGGTCAGAAGCAAAGACATCGGTTAATAAAATCGGATTAAATACATAAAGGATATATAAATATTTAACATTATTGCAGGATTCTGAGTTTGCATTTGACTGTTTTTATTCATTTTGAGGAATACTGAATCTGTTTTTGTGCAAGTGGGATGTGCATGTTCACATTTACTGCACTTACTCCCAATTTCTCTCAACATGGGCTGTCAGTCAAGAAATGGGAAAAGAAAGTAACTTATTTGAAACAGTGACTTAAAAAAGTAATGCGTTACTTTACTAGTTACTTAAAAAAGTAATCTGATTACGCAGCTTGCATTACTTGCAATGCATTTGTTCTATAATGCTATTTTTGGCCAGAAGTGATGGTTCAAAGTTAAAATGTCTTAATGGTGTATTATTTTGTTTCTTACAAACACACAGCTTTTCACTGCACAAGATGTTAACTGCAGTCATGTGGATTATTGTGATGTTTTTATCAGCTGTTTGGACTCTCATTCTGATGGCACCCTTTCACTGTACAATGCACTGTGTGCAAGTGATATAATGCTACATTTCTCCAAATCTGTTCCAAACTCATCTACATCATGAATGGCCTGGGGGTGAGTACATTTTCAGTGAATTTTCATTTTTGGGTGAAATATTTCTTTAAGCAATATCCCACAATCGTCCTTGTTACTCAATAACATGTAGAAACTGTCCAAACCTTGGTGTAAAACCGAACCCTCTTTGTTTTGTTTTACTTATTTACATATATGTACTGTCAGTTTAAGTATTGGAGGCTTTATCAGCACAGCTGCAATCACCTTCGACCAAATTAAGCTGCATAAGGCCATAACACACTCTTTATTATATGATATTGCTTTAATTATTATGATTTTAATCATATATGTTTTGATAGACTGTGATTGGCTATTGATGCACAGTATTATTGACACAGGCTACATATAGGTTGCTGTAAACTGCTTCGAACCCTGCGTTAGTGGCAGGAAATCAAAATAGAACACAAGATATAGCTCAAGATACAAAAGCCAGTGAGTTGTTTGAACATGACTGTGTGAGCCCCTTCTCAGATTCTCTTGATTCTTTCATCACACTCTGCACGTGGATGCCAGCAGATCGGAGTGTAGGATGTAGAGTAAATATTCAGAAAGTGGAGGCAGAGAAGTCAAAGGCACTGACAGCACTGCAGAAAATGTCATTTTGAGATTCAAAAATTCCACAAGAACAGTGATAAACAATTGAGCATCGATACATCTTAAGGTGCTGACATACTTCCTGCCTTTGTTCTTGCAGGAACGGTTTTGGTTACAATAAGATTATGTTAACATCAAGTCAAATGCCTACATTATCTGTAGGCTACGTATTTGTATGGATAAAAAAAATCCAGGGTTTGTTCTTAAACTTGTTCTAATATTAATACATTAGCCCCCGGTTTCACAGACAAGGCCTAGTCCCAGATTAAAATGCATGTCTGGGCTGTTTTAACTGAAAGAAACTTGCACTGACATATCTACAAATATCTCAGTGCCATTGTTTTATCTCAAGATGCACACGAGTAGTGTTATTTTCAAAGGAACATTTATAAAAGATACTTAAATGTCCTAATTGAACTATGGCCTAAACCTGGCGTAGTCTAAGCCCTGACAGTGAAGCCAGGCCTAGGAGTATTGTCAGTGATCAACTGGGATAAGTTTTCATCTGAAAAAATATTGAAGCTCATTAGTTTTGTTCATTAAAAACACATTTGTATGCACGGTTAGTGAGAGAAACCCCATGACTTTCTAGTTATATATTATGCACATAATAGTACAACAATAAAGCTACAGATTGTGAAACTAAACATTAAACAACTTAGCATGCTACATTTCTGGCATTAAAGGGATAGTTCAACCAAAAAAATGTAAACTCATTTTTTTCATAATTTTTTAATCATTATCATCATTTTCTCACCCTCAAGAAGATGTTTTAAAGAACATGGTTAACGGTTGCTTGCCATTTGACTTCCATAATATGAAGTGCTTTTTGGAGCTTGACAGCCCTTGGTTCTCATCCACTTTGATTGTATGGAAAAGAGCAGCATGAACATTCTTCAAAACATCTCCTTTTGTGTTCCACAGAAGAAAGTCATACGGGTTGGGAACAACGCGAGAGTAAGGAAATGATGACGAAATGTTTATTTTTGGGCGAACTACTTGTTTAATGAAAGAAAATTGAAAAGCGTCAGTGTGTGTGCGCACACAAATCTAGGTCAGTGAATCGCCATTCTAATTACCTTCTGCTAATGTGTTGTGCTTTAATCCTGCGCTATTGCTGGATGGACGTGCAGATTACAACAACCTGCTTTTTTTCAGCAAGTACAAAGACACACACACACACACACACACACACACAGGTTTGTTTTTATGGTTTATGGGGACTCTCCATAGGCGTAATGGTTTTCGTGTGCGTATGTGTGTTTGTTAGCGCATGCATCTGAGCACGCTCCCTCGTTACCCTAAACAATTATCTCCCACATAAAGCCAGACGCCAAAATCTAGTAGCCCAGGGCATAACACATCATCACCCCTTCAAGTCTGTCAGTAAAATCTGTGCAGCACGATCTGTTGTTACGCTGCAAATTGCGAGTCAGCTGTGCCTTTCAGGGTTGAGAAGTGTGACGTGAAAAACAGCACGACGCGAGGACAGGGTATCACAGGGGCATGGCAGCATCTAATGGAATCACAGCTGGCAGTGGCAGAGTCCCTCCGTGGCTGTGGCTCTGTCTCAATTATAGTCTAACCCCATGCGGCAAACAGGCTTCCTTAAAACCCTCCTCGAACAAATAATTCATCATCAGCTGCTCCTTGCTGGAGACCTGCAGGCTGACAAAAGTTAGTTTAGGATCCAGAGAGTGAATCATGCAATTCCCACCAAGGCTCCAAAAATAGCAGAAGCCAGGAATGGCATACTACTGGGCTTAATGAGATGCTGAGGATATGAAACCACACTAAGCAAAATGCGCAAGCAAAGTGGCATTTCAGTTTTAATGATTTGAATAGCTCTGCGTTTAAATACCTGCTACGCATTTATTATAGAAAAAAAAATCAGCTGCACTGCATCATTGTATGTATACGAATGAATTTATCATCGAGTTTTTATTGTCTTTCTAACCTACAGAGATATTTACATGCATTTCATGTTTCAGTTTATTTTTGTGGGTCTCCTTGATGTTGCATCTCTTTCTCCTAGACAGTGAGTTTAAACAACCTTGATCTCACGAGAAAACGTAACTTATTTTTGAGGTGGTATTTTCATATGATTTAGTGTGATGTGATTCATGTGGAAACGTAGGATTTTTAGAAGTAAGTAAGCATGAAGCTTTGAATTGCTGGCCGTGCACTTACTGGTCACTGTTGTGCACATAGTTCACAATTTAAGATGAGGTTTTCTTCTGTTCATATATATAATTATGTATGCATATACTGGATCTGTTCTGTACCCCAGGGGTTTGACTTGCTGCTCTCCCCCGCTCTGTCCAAGCATGGCTGCTGTGCTTTTCTGTACTGGCAATGGATCTTTTTTTGCCTGCAAAATTTCGCCAACATGTACACACCTTAACAGAGACTTCTTTCATCATGTATTCACCCTCATGCTGTCCCAAAGCTTTAAGCAATAAAAAAAAGAGAGAAGAAAACAGGAAAAAAAACTTCAGAAGGTTACTTTAACCTTGACTGGTGAAGAAGAGGAAAAAAAGCTAAGCACATGGAGAAAAATAAAAACAAGACTCATGCTGATTACGGAATATCCCTCAAGGTACTTAATAGGAACGTGGTGCCACCCCTCTCCAGGGCCAAACTGTTGCTTAGCAACATTTCATCTAAAGGAAACGCCCACAAAGTAGGCTTAACATCATTCAGACAAAACACGACTAACATCCAAAGGTTATTACTCAGATTTAAAGAATGTTTATGGAGTTTCCAAGCTGAAAGATATTTATGTAAAGCAAAAGTAGTGGCCATCAACTCAGTGCACTTTATGTTGACTATGCCCTATGGTTATACTTCGGTGAGATTGCATTAAATAAGCACTTGGTTTGAGCAACCCTTATTAAGTCAAATAAATAAATAAATACTAATAATAAATAAAATAATACAAATATAAGCAAATAAAG
Organism: Sinocyclocheilus grahami; assembly: GCF_001515645.1. Classification (NCBI taxonomy): domain Eukaryota; kingdom Metazoa; phylum Chordata; class Actinopteri; order Cypriniformes; family Cyprinidae; genus Sinocyclocheilus; species Sinocyclocheilus grahami. Next base: position 3,526,193 of record NW_015505270.1, on the reverse strand, counting down.
GCCTTGTGTGCTCTCTTAAGCGCCTCCTCCTGTCCCTGGAATCTTGTATTACACACTGTAAAAAATAAGTGTAATTTTAACTGTAAAATTTTGTAAAAACGTTACGGAAAAAACTGTTAACAGCAAGTTCCCGTACTATATACAGGGAAAAACTGTAAAATATCTAACCAGACATTTCATGTAATTTTACAGTAAAATGCTGTTCATTTGACAGTTTTTAGAAGTAAAAATAACAGATCAATGTATAATGTACAGTCAAAAACTGTAAACTGATATTCCCAGAGTTCCCTGCATGACACTCCACATTTGAAAGTATTTTGTTTAAATAATCATGTTTTTTTAAATAGTTTTTGTTATTAGTTATGTATATTTGAGCTTTATGTTACATCTTCCGTTGTTTAATGAAAGTTGAATGCATTATTTAAGTATAATGTGTGTTACCAT
>NW_015505270.1:3486801-3517220 GCF_001515645.1 Sinocyclocheilus grahami | reverse complement strand
CACCTTCTATATATTAGTATATACTTCTGCTTGTGGCGAAGCTAGCTTTGATTCTTCATGTGGCTTTCTCTTTTACCACCTGCATTATTATGGTGGTTGTCAGTATGTTAAAGGTACAAAACAGATTTTAATAGCAGTGTGCATGGTTGAATTTACTGGTTTACATTCAAATTTTCTTATTTGTAAATTACAGTTTCATACTGTAAAATTTACAGTTTTTGGCCGTAAATGTGTTTACAGTTTTTCTGTATTTTTTACTAAATGATTCTGGCAACCACAGCTGCCAAAATTATTTTGTAAAAACGACAGAATTTTGTTTACAGTAAGCTCATACAGTATTAATAATGGGTGTTTTTATTCTGTGGATATCTATGGATCTTTCTGCGGATTTCTGCAGTTGCAGGTTCAGTGTGGGCCTGCATGTCAGTGTTGCTAAAATAGTCTACGCTTCCAGACAGAGTGCTGCTCACATCCTTTCCACACCTGCATTGTCCTGCAGGTTCACAACAGCTGATAATGAACCTGCAGTGCATTAAAGGGATAGTTCACCAAAAATGAGGGTTAGTAAATAATGACAGAAACTTCATGTCATTCCAAATCTGCATGCTGTCATTTTTCCCTGGAACATAACAAGATGGCTTTGTTGTGAGAGGACAAGAAGGAAAGGACTTGAGCATTACTGCGGTTTAAGGAGCCATATTTTGACCAGAAGCAATGCTTTAAAGTTAAAACGCCTTAATGCTGGATTTAATTATTTCAGACACACAGCTTTTCACTTCATAATGAATTGTTTTATTGGAGTGATGTGGATTACTTCTGGGTTATCGTGATGTTTTTATCAGCTGTTTGGATTCTCATTCTGACGGCACCCATTCACTGCAGAGGATCCATTGGTGGGCAAGTAATAGAATGCTACATTTCTCCAAATCGGTTCTGATGAAAAAATAAGAGAGAGAGAGAGAGAGAAAGAGAGAGAGAGAGAGATAGAGAGAGAGAGAGAGAGAGAGAAAGAGAGAGAGAGAGAGAAAAAGAGAATCATGATGTCAATCAAGCAAAATGTTTTACCCTCGCATCACCCAGTGGTTTATGAGTTGGGGTAAACTAGCTAGTGCTCTTAATGTTCAGTGATGCAGCAGCCTGTCCCTTGAGAATCCAGGAGACCTAGTTTAGCTCTGTGTGTGACTGTGTGCATGTATGTTTGCAACAGTTGTTGGGCGGTGGCAAGAAAACCTGAAAGCACAAAGCAAATCACTATAGGGTTTAATAAAATCGTTGTAGGGTTTAATAAGGCTTGAACTGTATCTGATCAGCACTTAACTGAAGATTTCCTATGCTTACATTTCATTTTCTCTGTGCTGTCTCCTGTGTAATATCATCAAATATTTAGTATTGCATAACATTTTTGCAAACTAACACAAACCTCTTGCTACTCATACACATAGAATTAAAGAGGGCAAGTTTTGTTTGAATCTCATTGCAATGTAATAAAATAAGAATGCGCGCGGATTAATTGCATATATATGTATTTATATTGTCATGATTTCACATTGAATCGCCAAATTAATGTAGAAAAAACATAAAGATGGTATATTTTAAATATGTATTTGGTATATGTTAAATATGTGTTTAATGGCATCTTTGTACTAGCCTATTATTAATGAAGGCCAGTATAACTGATACCAATACTGCTACTGATAGAAAATATAATATAACTATAATATAAAAAATGTAACTGTAATGCTAACAAAAAGGATGCCAGGGGAAAAAAATTGATGCTGCGTTAAATATTTGAATGCGTTAAATTGAAAAAAAGAAATAAATATAATAATAATAATAATAATAATAAAATTGCACAATTAATGGGTTAATTTTGACAGCCTTAATATATAGGCTTTTCATTGTGATGAATATGAAATCAAATCATTTTAACTTATAAAAATGAACAGAAGACAATGATTATCACAAGACAGCACAGTCTTTAAATCTCTATAAGAGATAAAGGTTTTAGTTTTTTTGCTACTGGGACAAAATATGTAATTTTGTGAATCATATTCTCTCTGTACTTGTTTGACATGGCAGTGGAACACTGACCTGAGTACAGGTCAGTGAATAAAGAGTGGTTAAGAGGTCAAACAACCAATTCCCTCAAGACATACAGAATACCACTTCCTTTAGATTTTTCTTCTTTCTTTGGTGCTTAATATTTAAAAAGGAATGAACAAATGAGCTTCCTGTAATGATGTAGTTTTCCTCTTACTCAGAGTGCTACAAAAAACAACATACTGTTCCATTTTGGACTTTTGAGTGTTTCACAGCATTAAACCTAATTGCTTTTGTTATAGTGAATCAAAAGGGCAACTGACAAACAAAGAGGTAAGTATTTTCAGCTATGTTCTGAAAACCCCATGCAGCTGTGTTTAATTTAGTGATTTTAACTTCTACTTTCAAATGGTAAGAAGTCTATAATTTGAACAGCTTGTTTGCACATAATGTTTAATTACACAGAACGTACATATGCACATTCAATGTATTTGTTTTCATTGCCTTAAAAATGTCTCATTGTTTGCAGCACAAGACTGGGCAGCATGTGGAATATCAAGTTTGGATTTGGATTTAAAAGATTAAAATTAATTTATTTTGAATTCAAATACATTTTCAAAGAAATAACTGACAGATAATTTGATTATCAAAATAATCATCATTTAAAGTAATATGCATTCATTTGTTATGAATTTAGTATAAAAATATGTATTATTTATCAGAATATAAAAATATGTATTATTTATCGTTGTGCACTGTCCATCCATGATATTTTTTCTCTGATCCGCATAAAGAACAGAAAAAGAAAATCACTCCACAGGCACTAATAAATATAATTATTGTATTTATTTTCATTATTTTATTGCTATTGCTATTTTTATTTTTATTTAACCCTTGTGCGACCTTTTGGGCATTTTTGTCCTTTTCAGTTTAGTTATTTTGATCATTTTGCCTGTGTTATTGCCAACTGCATACATTTTGGCACAGGTGTGTATTTTTATTGGAATTTTACTATTTCACTTCCATTTCCTTTAATAAATCTGTTTTGCACTAGGTACAAAAAAGCTTCCTCTCGGGACCTTAAGGACAAAAATGTCCCCATTGAAACCCATTAAAAACGGCTATTTTTAATCGCAGTGCCATTTAACTGTAAAATTATGCTGTTTTTGTTGATAGGCTTTCATTATATTGGCAAGGCTTTAAAATTAATTTTTTTAACTATTTTTTACCAGATGGTGCCATTTTTTCAGGTTTGACCTATAAAGAAAATACTCGCTTTATTTCTGTTTTCTGCTTCTGCATATTATAGAGCCAATTGGATAAATAATGCAGCTATAATTGTGTGGGTGTGTTGGTATGGATGTCAGAGTGTGGTTTGTATGTGTGTCATAAAAAATATATATATATTTGAGAGAGAAAAACTCTACTGCAAATCACAAATCCAACCACTGTGTGCACCAGCAGAGTTTTGCTGGCATCTAATGGGGAAGATTTGGTACTGCGCCCAAACTAAATCTTACTGAAAGCTCATTTTTTGAGATATCAACCTCAAATTTGGAATACAACTTGTTTAGAGTTATGGCTTTGATTTTCTAGCAGGTATAGAGTTCAACATGTTTCATAAAATATATATTTTATATAAAACATCGTTCATAAATAATTTTCATAAACCTAAACATCTATAAAAAAATGTTGGTTTCACTTTTTACACTTTTTTTACTTCACCAATAATCTGCCATGGGTCTTCTTTAAAATGAGACCAAACTTAACTCTGTGTTCCCAAGCTTCAAATTTTTATGACAGTTTTTTGACATGGACATTTTTTAAATTGACGCACAAGGGTTAAATATTCTGTGCATTTTCAGTCTGTATTCTATAATTAGAAAAGGTACCATAATTATGAGCACAGTATTTGCACAATACAAGTTGCTTAAATAATATGGTACATGCTAATAAATAAATAAATAAATAAATACACAAATAGACAAAAAAACTAAGAAACAAATAAATTAATTAATAATTAAATAACATATGGTAATGGCCAAGGATTTGCCATGGTAATTTATGGTAAATGCCTTTGTGTAGCATCTTTCTTTTTTTGTGTGTATCATCTTTTTTTAACTGTTTTACCTCAAAAATGTCATTACTTGTATCTAGCTACTCCCCAACACTATGCATTATAACATAACATCAATTAGACTTGGTTTATTATAGGAAACAGTGCCCTTGAAGACCTTTAACTGACCTTCGGAAATACATTAGTCAAAGAATACCGTGAAGTGCAGGGAACATTGAAGTCTTCCAGGATAATTGCCTCTCTAGAGAAGAGTCCTGGTATCTAAACTCTAACACGAAAGAGGTCTTCTTTCCTAAAATAAGAAACAAAATTATGATTTTTTCTTTCATAAAGCAACATTTAATTCGTTAAATGAACACCATTGTGATAGCACAGAAAGTTTTTGTAACTATTATCATGCCTTTTAAAACTAGAACAGCTTGAGTTTGGACTGCCTTTAATGTTCCAGTGGTATGAACGTATAAAAGTAAAAAATGAATAAAAAGCATTTAAATTAGAGAGAAACTGTGGCCAAAAATCTCCATCCTTACATCTAGACAGTCACATCTACCCACATTTCTGGGTAATCTGGCCTGGTTTATCTGGTTTACCTGAAATCATAAAGCTTTGTGTTTTCAAAGACAATTCTTCTGAGGACACATATGAGAGAGACACGAGAGGAATCGGCCTGTCTGATAAAAACAGCTACCTGCTGAGAGCCCTTAGAGACTCTTCAAATGAAAGAAAAGCTTTTCAAAAATTAAGAATGCCAATGCTTTCAGAGATGTAGTGTACAGTCATGAAATAACAGCAGGAAATCTGCCAGCCATGAGTCGAGTATGAGCTATTTAAAGTAAGCCTGTCAACTGCTATACTCCAGTATCTTTGAAAAAGGAGCAGCATACAAGAGGTGAAGGCATGCATGCATTTATGAATACAGCCCATGGCCTACTTACAAATGAATGCACTGTCGCTCCTCGGTTCATCCATCCATCATCCATCCATCCATCCATCTATCTATCTATCTATCTATCTATCTATCTATCAAGTAGCATACTTTCCACAGTAGTACACTGTAAACAAAATTCCGTAAAATTTACGGTAAAAAAACGGCAGCTGTGGTTGCCGGAATTTTACCGTAAAAATACGGTAGCAACGTTTTAGGTTTTACGGTTTTAACTTAAATTTACAGTTAAATACCGTAATTTCATTAACTGATATAATGTTAATATACCAACCTATTGAAGTGCTGAAATCTGTTTTGTAGCTTTGCCTGAGTAATATTAATTAACTACATGCACTAACTGTATGGTTAGGTTTGGGATTAGGGTTTGGCTTGGGTTACGTGCAAGTAATTATGCATAATTAATTGTTGTTATAATAGTAAGTATATCCAACATGTGTAACAAGGACACCTTAATATAAAGTGTTACCCAGTATGCTTTTAGGAAAATAGTCTAATGCTCCTGAAAGACTACAGTGGGTCTTACTATGGGTGGTCATATGCTTTTTGTCCCATATGCAATACTATTTAACAGATATTAAAAATAAATATTTTCTGTAAGCACCTTTACCAAAACTGGTATTTATGAACACTACATACATCTGCAACATTATAAAATATTATATTAGCTCTCTATTGACAGTCATAAATCTTTTTTAAACATAATAAAACAATCACATTAAGAAAAAACAAATCTGTATGGGGTGGGGTGGGGGTATTTATTTTTAATCTGTAAATTTTGCATCATGCAAACTCATCGCCGCTGCCTTTATCTTGCTCACTGGGGTTTGTACGTCAGTATTCTCTGTAAAACTGCTTTGTAAAAGTACAGACACATTTGAATTGAATTGAAAATGTTTCTTTCTAGGTTGATCCTCTAGTAGAACGCAGGAACAAAATATACAGTGTCAACTTAAAATAAAGTAAACATTTTCCAGATAATATTTTAAGATTTTATTTTGCCTTATATGAGGACGTGACATTTCCATTCTTTTTTTCATTTTCAATTTAGCGAATTATTTAATCTGTTATCATAATAATTCCACACTAAATCATTTTTGCAAACATTATAAATGCATCTGTATACCTGACCTTTGTATTTTAAGTAGGGTGTCGCTTGGGCAAGCTAGGGCTGAGGCTGGTACTCGGTATTGTTTTCGCTGTCCATGGTCCTGAAATTGATTGTGGATTCCTCCACTGAACGCAACCTCACACACCCCCGAGAACACTTTTTCTAAAAGTACAGTAAGTCATTGGCAAACGATTGAATCAATGCACGAGAGCACAAAATGTCATTCCAGGCAGTCGGTCTCCTGTAGCTAAATCAATATGCTGAGTGCATGAAGTATAGCTAACAACACAGCTGGCTGACACTGATATTACACACAGAGGGGTATACCAGCAACGCCATAGCATCGCGTGCATACTCCTTTAAGATGATGTAATTTCTGATAACCCATTATGTTTTTTCCCCCCACCCGCTGAGGCAACAACAGCTGAGGCGGTTGCGCCACAGCCCTGATCGCGGGCGCAACGGGAGCGATGCTGCATCATCTTCACTTCTAAACCCCACCAACACTCAAACCCTGGATTATCTCAGAGGATCACAGACGGGATTTTCTTCTAAACAGCTGGGGTTATTGATCAACCCCATAGTCGGATTTTTATTTTTTTGTGAAACTATCCAATCTGTGTCTATTTGATTGTCAAAAGTTGGATTCGAACCGCTGTTGAACTTGTAAGGAACTTTGGACCTGCCCAAGTCATTTTTTACAGTGGGGGTACACCAGAGCAGAAGAAATATTTTTCTTTTCATTGAATACTGATGGGACAACTGAGTTTTGTGAAAAAAAAATGATATCAAATGCTAAAAGTGTAGCTATATCTACAATAAAGAAAATAAAGGCAAATGATATCACATGAAAATCATTTTGACATAACAGTATGCGGTTGCACGTTATTTTAAGGGGTTCTTGTTACAGTGTAATTATACATATAAGTCCATTTTTATTTTTTTGTGAAACTATCCAAAGTTGGATTCGAACCGCTGTTGAACTTGTAAGGAACTTTGGACCTGCCCAACAGGAAAAAAAAAAGTTTTATTTTATAATGTGTTCTACAGAAATTAAGCAGAATCTTCCGTTTGCATACAAATGTACTAGCGTTTTCAGGCGAGCGAATAAGCGCCGGCGTCTGTCGCCGCGTCCATCCGCTACTCGTTGCGCGGTGCGACTCTCGATTTTTATTTTTTTGTGAAACTATCCAATCTGTGTCTATTTGATTGTCAAAAGTTGGATTCGAACCGCTGTTGAACTTGTAAGGAACTTTGGACCTGCCCAACAGGAAAAAAAAAAGTTTTATTTTATAATGTGTTCTACAGAAATTAAGCAGAATCTTCCGTTTGCATACAAATGTACTAGCGTTTTCAGGCGAGCGAATAAGCGCCGGCGTCTGTCGCCGCGTCCATCCGCTACTCGTTGCGCGGTGCGACTCTCTGGTGTGCGCGAGTAGTTCCTCCTCGGATTCACCGCCGTTTCGATTGGTTTCATCTTCAGAGAAGAGGCGGATTACTCTCTTAAGTAACTGCAAGGTACCTGCTCCAACTAGTTGGTTGAAATGCCATTTTTATTGCCATTTAATGTGCATGGTCCATCGTCTGTCTTTTCTAAATCATTTCCGAAGCTGTAGAGCGAACTTTCCGAATACGCATAATTTTTGGCAGCCATGACCGAAACAATGGCGTTAAGTGGAAACTCTAGAGCTAAAGACAGCAGTTTTCCAGACGTTATTGAACTAAACGTTGGGGGCCAAGTGTATTATACCCGTCACGCCACGTTAATCAGCAACCCCGGCTCCCTTTTGGGGAAAATATTCTCTCCTAAAAATAACGCATCAAATGATCTGGCCAGGGACCCCAAAGGTCGTTACTTCATCGACCGGGATGGCTTTTTGTTCAGATATGTGTTAGACTACCTCAGAGACAGGCATGTGGTCCTCCCTGACCACTTCCCTGAGAAGGGAAGGCTGAGGAAAGAAGCGGAGTACTTTCAATGTCCAGTACACAGAGACAACAACAACACACAGATAATAAAACTAAGATGTGAATAAAATACACATGCATAAATATAAACCACAAAAAAAGAATAAATTGTAGTTTTAGTCTTTACATTTATTATATTTGAATGTTTATTTACAACACAAAAGCTACTTTGTGGTTTATTACCTAGGCATTAAATTACAGAAAACTAGTTAACGTTGCTGCATGAGTGTTTCTAACACAACAGAAGAGGGAGTGACTGCAAATCTTTCTCTCTTCTGATCAATGTAATCAATCTCTATACACCCCCCCCCCCCCCCCCCCCCCGATGTTTTTTTTCTTTTAATATTGGGTAAAATGGAAACGGAAACATATATTTTTTTGTTGTAGTCTCCCCTTACGAAAAAGAAGTTTATTCAAGTGTGCTATTAGTATACTTCTTTTAAACTAAAAATAGGAAAGTATACTTTTAGTCTACTTTTTATGTACTTCTCAGAAATGGGCTTTCTGTACTGTAAAAAGTCTAAATATATTTGAGCTATACTTGTGTTCCTAGAATCTGTGTTTTCATTGTTATACTGTAGGGGGCGCTAGTACACATCTTCTGTACAGAATTTCCAAAAAACACAAGTGAAGAAGAAACCGAAACAACAGATGCTTCCACGTGTATTCTAACACGATCATCAGACATAAAACAGCATCAAAACTGTGTAACGTAATGGAATAAAATGTCGACCAATGAAGAGGTAATAATAACTGTCAAGCTTTGGGGTGTTGATCGACTTTATCTAAGTTTTAATTATCATTCTGAATCCAATTCATAGTCTTTTTTCAGCTTTTTTGTTCAAAATGTTGTTTATTTGTTTATTTTTTATTTATGAAACATCCACATTCAAGTGTTTAAAAAAAGAATGCATGAAGCTAGAATAAAATGTTTTTGTTTACAAGCAGATACCCTGCTCTTTTGATGTTTTGTATGTTCAGATATTCATGTAACAAAATATATACAAATTAATACCTAAATAGAGACATAGTAGTATACTTCAAGTATGATGTAAAGTTCACTTAAAAACACTTACGAGTATACTTGCAGTATAAAACTACTAAACTAGTAGTTTACTGAGATTATACTTCAAAGTGTACTAAAAAATTTCATTAGTAAACTATCAGTATACCTATAAGTTCACATTTAGTATAGTTGCAGTACAAACTAAATATTTTGATGTAAACTAGTTAGGAGCTAATTTGGTTCTCGAAAAAGGCAGTCCGGTACTAAAATCGCACCCAGTTCCGGCGGTGCGAACACGCCAAAAAGTGGGTAGTTCCATAATTAGTTCTGGTATTATGAAAAGGTTCCTGCGGTGCAAAAGGCCCTAACATCTGCTTCTGAGATCCCCGGAAATGTGAAAAGAGTACATAGTTATAGTAACTAGGCTATTCTTTACACAATAGTACTGATTTAAAAAAAAAATTCCAATAGTTACTAGTATCTCTTCTAGTTTTTATTAGATTCCTATTAGAAAGATTCAATTGTTAATTGTACCAATTGGTATACTCAGTAGTTACTAGTTTTTATTCTGGTAGAAGTTGGAAAATAGTAATATATACTATAGCTATTTGAATAGAAAGTAATTAAAGAATAAGTAGTATCTATTACTACTAGAGCTGGAATCAGCAACAACTGGAGTAAATATACGTAGTTGGAAATGAACAGTTTATCTCCGAATCACAGATCCCATTACAATTCAATGACAAAAATGTGGAATTAGTTACAAGTATCAGTGCAATATTTACTATTGTGACTGATTGGTATTGGATTAAGTACTAATATCTAATGAATAATGAAACTGAAAAAGATGGATAGATTACTTTAGTTAAAAAAAAAAAGTAGTGTTTTAAAAATAAATATAGAAGTTAGTTGGAAAAATTTTCAAATGGTTTGCTTCAGTAAAATGCCTTTTCATGTGAGAATTTTTCATATAGATCTTAAGTGTTGCTCACTAGTAGATACAGTGATTCTTATCAAGACACAACAGACAATTGTGTATATAAGTTTCCTGACTGTGTACTTGTTTTAATGTACCCAGGCACTGAAAGCCTTTATATAAGACCATTACCTGGTAAGTAATGCTGTTGAAAAGAGAGACCCCTCCCTCCACCCTGATTGTCTATCTCTGCAAGCATCTCAATGGAGTGGCAGAGGATGATGGCTTGCTGTAATAGCTCTCATAACATTTTATGATGTAACAAAACACCTACTTCAGGCCGGTAGTGGCTAATGTGCTGTCGAGTCAGCAGTGGCCCTACCACAAGGCAAAATGGAGGAAGCACATATTAATGGACTTTATACTAAACCCATTAAAGAGATTGCAGCTGCCATTCAAATTGACGTTTTTAGCAATTTACAGTCTTACTATCTCTTACTATCGATGTCTTGGTGGACCTTCTTACCAATACAACAACATAACTACTATTTTTTATTACAAACAAGGTGACAAAGGCATGCATGCAACATCCTATGGTATGCAAGCTACTGAATAGGAAGCTTACAGGAGTGTCCACTTGCAGTTTTGTATCTGAAAATTTCTGGAGCGTAAGGAAAAACCCTAATTTTGCATTTTTGTTATTGCATTTATACATTTATTTTACGTGCATACATGTTATTTAGTCAAGGTCATCATTACAAACTACAGGATCTGCAGTACTGATCAAAGCCTCATACTCTATACATGTTAAAATGTTATGAATGAAACCGAATCATCAAATTGATGCAGCGTTTCTACTGCTAAACTTTCATTATGGTTTTCGAGCCACAAGAATATTAATATCTTTCTTTCATTTATCAACCACCAACCTAGGTTTGTGAAAGTTGCATTCACCAGGAAGGAGTTTAGAAAGTTTCAGAGTATTTTCTGAGTTTCTACACAACTCGGCAAGCCTGTTGAATTCGCTTTGCCTCTGGCAGAACGCACCAGTTGCTTTTTATAGGCTTCACCGCTCTGACGCAAAGTCTACACAGAGTGCAATCCCTTGAAGGCAAATTTATTTACCAGTTTGTTGCATGGTTAGAGTGATTGACAATCAATCATTGGCAGTGACAGGTCAAGGACTTTCTGCAGTCTGCCTACAGTGCTGTAAATCATGTCATTAGCTTTTGAAATGACAATGTCACCTTTTACCACACTCCAAAAACAAGTCGGCTCATCAGCCCAACCTGACATTAGCATCGACACAATATTGAGAAAAATGTACACAAAAATCATTCCAGTAAAGATGTCTTACACTGCTATGATAAAGATATGCAACCTTTGGTGAGTTTTAAGGAATATTCTTGGTTTAGTAAAGTTAGAATCAATTGACAACATTTGTGGTATGTTGATTGCCACAAAAAACTATATATATATATTTTAATGTGGTTTAAAATAATAGTTCCAGTCACTTTAGTAGTTGTGGTATTACGTAAAATTGTTACAGAGACAATAAGAAAAACAGAGACACTTAAAATAATAATAATCATATATATATATATATATATATATATATACACACTGTATTTATATGTATGTAAAATTAAATGTATAATAGTACATGTATTGTGGTTAGAAATGTTGACACAGCAATGAATAAGAAAAAAATAATATAAAAAAATAACACAAATGTTAAAAATGTGTCAACTTCTGAACACCATTAATAATAAAATTAGTAATGTTTATAATAATACTAATACTACTACTAATAAAAAGTCTATTTTAACCCTTTAACTGTCACTCACATTTTTGAACATAGACGTGAAAGTGCACGATCCAAACTTACATTTTTATAATTCATGAACGAAAACATTTTGTAACATGATATTGATGTAGCATTTTCGTGGTAACGCAATGTTTGATTTTAAAATGGGTTTCAAAGGATGAATTTTGAGATTTAAAGTTTTCAATTGATATATCATTTCTGATTATTTCTAAAGTGTGCTAGATAAAAAAGCAACAACGAAGACTTTTTTTGACGAAGGTCAGAACTCCTGTTATGATGTAGATTTTTGAGGTGCACTCTTGTCATAAATTAATCTATTACTTTTCCTACATAGATATTTTACCAATGTTTTTGTAAAACATAGAGTCTTAGACCTTTCCAACGATATATAGTTTGTCATGATTAGATTAGGATTTAATTGTAATATAGTGAAGTAAACTTAGGCGTCCCACAGAGGGGACGGGTGACAGTTGTTAAAAAAAACACACAAAATAAAATACTGTGTGGCTCTTGAGTGAATAACACAAATACATACAGTATTAGGGATGCATACATTTACCCCTAAAATACCAATTGGCGTGTGCATGCACATATTAGAAAGGGAATGAAGCAACAGAAGGAGATTGGTTAAAAAAGGAAAGGCTGAGTGGTGTGGTGTTGTCCTGCTTAAACTGATTTATCTTGCTAGAGAATGAGCCATGACAGTTTTGATGCTCCACTTGTTAGGCGCAGCTGCTCCCCTGCTCAGTCCAGAGGGACCTAACTCTGAATGTTGCATCTGCATTATTCACTACCTGAGATACCTGAGAAATTAGATTCGAAGGGATGGTTCACTGTAAAATTGTAAGAAATGTGTCCAGGGCTGTGTTTCCTTTACAACGACATAACTCACTGCTTAAATAGTTTGATGCATCGTTGTAGAGACTAACTACACTGTAAAAAATGACCGTGAATTTAACGGTAAAAGACTGTAAAAATGCTACAGTAAAAACCTGTTAAATGGTTAACGGTAAATTCCCCTACTATATACGGTGAAAAACTGTATTGGACATTACATGTATTGGACATACATTTTACAGTAGTATACCGTTTTTGGAAGTGAAAAATACCGTATAATTTACAGTGAATAACCGTAAATTGACATTCCCAGAATTCCCTGCGTTACATTTCAAATTTGATGTTTTTTTGTTGAAATAACTATGTTCCTTCTTAGTTTTTTCTTATCAGTTTTGTATATTAGAGTTGTGTGTTACACCTAATGTTGTTAAATGAATGTTTATTGCATTATTTCAGTTTCATGTGTGTTACCATGATGGTGTTTAGTGTTTGTGTGAATGACGCTGTGCACCTTCTATATATGTTATTATTTAAAAGCTGCTTGTGATGGGCTTTGGTTCATCATGTGACTTTCTCATCACCACCTGCATTTGGTGGTTATCAGTGTATTACAAAGGTGCAAAACAGATTTCAGTACTTCAGTAGGTTGGTATATTAACATTATATCAGTTAATGAAATTACGGTATTTAACTGTAAACTTAAGTTAAAACCGTAAAACCTAAAACGTTGCTACCGTATTTTTTACGGTAAAATTCCGGTAACCACAGCTGCCGGTTTTTTACCGTAAATTGTACAGATTTTTTTTTACAGTGTAGCTAGTCTTTGTAAACAGTAGTCGATTCAAGATTACAGTTAATCTCATATTATTAAAGTTAATTTACACAAATAACTGGAAGCTTCTTTAATCTTGTTAATATGCAGTATGAAATTGCTGTACATTTTACTTCCGTATATATGCAGTTCATTCAGTCAGCTGCTTTCTCCATTAAGTGAGATGCTGCTGTAACGAATATGGCATCTATGACTACTGTTTTTGTTCCCTGTAATTTTGCTTTATTTGATTTATCATGGGTATATATGGACAACACACTCTCACGGCAATTTATAAAAAAAATTTTGTGTATAAGGTAGGTTTAGGGGTGAACCTTCATGCTTACAATTTTATGTTTCTATATACGAATCACACCGTATAAATAATCGCTAACCCAAAAAAGCCTCAAAAAATGGAAATTGCTGAAAGGAAAGCATTTATTTGTTTATTTGAATATTTGTAATATTTTAACTGCCAAATAAAAGTCATATGTTGCTATTAGGGTTGCAAAGGGGCAGAACATTTCTGGTAAATTGTTGGCCACTTTCCAAAAGTTTCAAAAAAATTTCCAAAACAATCCTGGAAAGTTTCCAAAATTCTGGAATGTTTCCTGAAATAAGGTCAAAATAATTTGGCCAAGAAAATATTAGTTCAGATTGTGGAATGCCATGTGGTTTGACTCCCCCAAAACGTATTATTAATTCATGATAACTACTTAAAATACATAAAAAAATACATACATAGAATTTTAAGAGCTTTGCACATGAATTTTAAACTAATGATCAGTAAATGATCTTTACTTGTGGTGTTAATGATTTCACATAGGCCTATTCATATACACCTGGTCACCTGCAATTAGACAAATGATGGGTGAATTATACAGAATGAAGCATGTTGAGGAAAACATCTGATCAACAAATCTCTATTTGATGAGGAGCCGGAGGTTGGACTCACTGCTATTGCTATTGATTTTTTTTTTGTTTGGTTTATGATGTAGATGGCACTGCATCCAAAACAGGCTCCATTCCAAAAGGGAATGCTTTCAAAATACAAACTGCATCTTTCCAGACATAATACCTAAATTTGTCCCTGTGTGTATGTTCATTATAACAATATATTCATCTGAGATGCATCATGCATCAAATGCTAAAGTATGTACATAAATAGTCCAAGGAAGAGAAACTACTGTACAATATTGCTTATTCTCATTGGGGAACTCTCTCATACAGTACAACTGCATTAAGGTTTACATTGTACTTCCACGTATATTTCAGAATAGCACGATGGAAAGCTGGCCTTTACCCTTCTGCTTTTGTAACTGCTTTGCCAGACTCTTGTGAACTTTTTGATTTTTATTTGAAAACAAAATATTGCTGACATGTGTGCCACACTGAGGGTGCAGGAATGTCAAGCACCCAAGCTGCATTCTGATTTTTATAATAATACCTCTTTTTTTTTCTACCATGAAGGTCAAACTCAGAAAGTTCTTGACAGGAGTGACCACAGGTCCCTCAGCTGCTGTGAGGCCTTTGAGCCTTCAAATCCCTGCCCATTAAAGTCTGGTCTGTCATGTCTCTTATTAGGCCTCTTGAAACGGTTCTTAATTTGATAAACTTCCGCATTGATTAACCTGCCTTGGCGTTAGTGAGATAATTGGGAAGTCTGTCTCCGTCACCCAATAAGTGGAAGTCTGTGGCTTAATATGCATGACAGCATGCTAGGGCCCGTGTGAGGTGGCTAACAAGTGCCAACAATTATCAAAATCCATCACCCCTGAATCTCATTTTATCCAATTAGGTGAAGTTCCGGCCTGATATGTCTGGGCCAAGCTGCTGCTTAATCATTTGGCTCTTCTTTTGTATGTGTCTAGAACAACAGCACTTAGGACAACCGATCCAAACTCATTAATATGGAGAACGATGGAAAACACTAGCCTTGCTACGCTGACTAAACTGAGCTTAGTTTATTTCCTAAATCTTTGTTAAAATGTTTCATATTTCCTGCTCACATAAAAGTTTTCTTAAGCTTTTTCTGCTGGAAGAGAAGAGAAGAAGTCAGGGGAATAAGATTAGGAAATTTCATGAGTACAGATCATTCTTAGCCCATGAAAGCACTACGATGTGTCTAGCATACGCATCCAAACCTGCTACACTGTATGCAAAAAGCAGTCTGTCAAATTAAAAAGATTACAGTAGGCGAATTATACTCATATGACACATTGCATCTGCTAAGATTCTGAAGTGTGGAACCAGTGGACAATTCGTTATCCCATGAGACCACGGGAGCTGAAGAGCTGTCAGTTTTAAAAAGTTGAATAATGACAGAGAACTCATGTCATGAAAAGTCATTGTGGTGCAACCAATACGCAAAAAAATGCAGGAAAAAACATCCTAATGAAAGTATGTCAAGCTTAGTACATCTCTTAAAATATAAGATAAATTGACCTTTTTTATGTGAAGCAGGCTGTAAAATATATTATTAGTCCAAAAATGTATGTACCTAATGTAATGTGAATGTTAAATGTAAGTAATGAAATTAATGTGTTATTTATGTATTTATTGAAATGATGATTACATGTTTAGAATGTACATCTCCCACTGACCTTGAGTGCATCATTGGGCAAAGACCATACGGGAGTGCATTTCCTAAAAGCATCGCTAGCCAACTATGGCCGCAAGTTTCATTGTTACCAACATAGTTCAGTGTTTTGGTGTTTCCTGAATCCATGGTTCAAATGAGCATCCTTAAACAGCATTGCAAAGTTGTGTGGTTGGAACTACAGCTTTCGACCTGTGGTCAGGAGCATTGTTTCTTGATAGTGTGACATATAGACTTAAATAGATCATGTATTTGAGCAAAATAAGCAAGCAAACATGTAGTGCAATCTATACATTTCATTGCATAGATGCATACACTTAATTTTTAGGCATCAAAACAGTGAAAGTTTTATACATTATTTTCATTCTTTAGAATGATTTTTTTTTTCTGATCATACAGAAGACAACTGCTAAAATGTCATAGTTACCAATAAATATCGTAAGGCATATTTACAACAAGAATCATTAGATGACATTAAAAGTATGTTCTTTCATTTTTACAACTATATTTGTTAAAGTATATATTGTC
Organism: Sinocyclocheilus grahami; assembly: GCF_001515645.1. Classification (NCBI taxonomy): domain Eukaryota; kingdom Metazoa; phylum Chordata; class Actinopteri; order Cypriniformes; family Cyprinidae; genus Sinocyclocheilus; species Sinocyclocheilus grahami. The sequence goes on along the minus strand of NW_015505270.1, from coordinate 3,500,556 downwards.
AGTAACCTAAAAAACAAACAAACAAATTTTTTTTTTATGTGAAAACATCTAAACAAACAGTTTTTATTAACATGAAACATATTTTCATTTTCATTTATATTTAATATGACTAAATCAACCTGACTACAGCAAACAAAAGTCATTTTTATGAGTTAGGTCAGATAGAAATAGGAATGAATTGCATGTTAATATTTACAGTATATGTCTAACAATATGAGCCATAAATGCTTCCAAAAACAGATGCCAGTGCAGAACTGTGACTATGCTATCCATTCTGATTTCCGTCTGTGCTATTTTTGGATGGTTATGTCATTTTATTAGCTTTAATACCAGGTGTTTCCGCACAAATCATTTACAAGTCAAGGACCACATGTCCTTAAAACTGACGGATAGACTGCGTGGGACTGTTTTATGCTGCTCTTGTTTTTCTGAGCCCTAGTTTTCTCTGAGCTCTGCCGTCTCTTGATTTCCACCCCTGTATCCATCCAGGCATGTGTCTGCTTCTTATTGAACTGCTTCAGAGAGCCAACTGTTTTCTTAAGCTTGTGAATTCAGAGAAGTGCTCCTGGCACTGCAGGAGCTGTGTTTGCTGCTCAGACAAGGCTTTGTTGCTTAATTTGGTTGCACGGTGTGAATAAAAATAGTGACCAAAAATTGAGATGCCATCCATAAGCTGAATTTACTGCTTTTTTTTCCTGAATGAAATATAGGCTCTTAGCAATGATTGAGGAGTATGAAAGAAGATCCTTACATACAGAGAGCAAGCAAGAGCATTTCTATAGATTTCTGAAGTTCAGATCAGAAGTTTTTCTTAAGTTTTTTCCCCTAGTCTCTCAGTGTAACACACTGTACTATTCAGAGGGTGGTAGTCTGGCGTACTTGAACACTCAAAAGTCTAAAGTTTTTGCAACAATAATACTAAATGTGAAAATGTGAGTGGAACTTACACATGCAAAACATGCCACCATGAATCTAAAGTGTTGACTGCGGTTGCCAGCCCATTGCTATGTGGTATCTAAGGTGTTCTGATTCTGTTGTTCTCGTTTTAGCATAATGCCTACTGGCTCAAAAGAGCCCACCCATAAATCTCTGTGATATTCTGGCCAATAAATATAACTCTGGTCTCCTTTTCAATGTAAGGCGGTAAGATTTGTTTGGTTGTTTTTCATTGAGCCGAGTTGTTGAAAGTAATAGCACTTGATTTGAAGTACACTATCATTCATGTCTGTTGCTTGGATAAATGGTGCAGGAAGAGCTGTTCACATCCCTAAACTTAAGTATAAGCTAGGGATGCACCGATATTATATAGACTACGTTCACACTGTCGGTTTTTGGGAATGACAACTGCATTTACTTACAGGTGTGAGTCTCGAAATGTCCTGTTCACACAGCAACTTACAGTAGCGTCTTGAATACTGTCTGTATGAATGTGCAATGGGAGTCAAGCCCGTATTCCTTACCAGTAACCATAGCGACAGTGACAAAAGTCACTGACAAGAATCCAATCGAGCCGTGAGTTCATCCGTCAAATCTTCATTAACCGATAGCAGCTGTAAGCCATTGTCACGCCCGCAAATAACCGTACTTTGTGTGAACGTAATGTTTAAAGGACTCAAGTACAGGACTGACAACCAAAATTGACAGTGTTACAAAATCTCCAATTCAAATTTATCACTGTTTCCACTAACATATTAAGCAGTGCAGCTGTTTTCAACATCGATAATAATGTGAAGACTGGAGACTGAAGACTGAAGTACTGGCTGTTTAAAATCCAGCTCTGCCATCACAGGAATAAATTACATTTTGAAATATATTAAAAAAGAAAAAGTTATCTTTAGGTGTAATAATATTTTGCAGTATTAGTGCTTGTTCGATCAAATAAATGCAGCTTTGGTGAACATAAGACATTTCTATCAAAAACATTAAAAAGTCTTACCAGTCTCAAACTTTTAAATGGTAGTGTACATTGTCCTGTTAAACAGATTTATCGCACCAAATAGCTGCTTGATTCCCAATAATCATATTTCACTGTAGCAGTTTTATATTCTTCACTGTCTTTAATCAAACATGTTATAGACACATTCTGAGTCTTTGTTTGAAGTGTGGGATACGTGGAAAAGCAATAGCCAGTCAGATTGTGTCAGTCAGAAGACAGAGCAAAAGTTTTGTATTTGGAGTCTGAAAGTACTCTGCACCTCCTAGATCAATAAATGAAGGTTATTGAAGGATCATGTGTGCTGGTAAACATCGCTGTGCCGAAAAGAAAGCTCCTTGTGTGTTTAAGGTCACCTTCTGTGGTTTGCATCTTCCACAGTGCCATTTACTCACAGTATTTCCTGACTAAAAGGGCATTGAATAGACCACCCAAAAATTTAAAGGGGTCCTATTATGCTTTTTCACTTTTTCAACTTTAGTTAGTCTGTAATGTTGCTGTTTGAGCATAAAAAAGATCTGCAAAGTTACAAAGCTCAAAGTCCACTTCAAAAGGAGATATTTTATTTAACAGAAATCACTTTTCAAAAACTACAACGAACGACTCGTTTGGACTACAATGCATATTTTCCGGGATTTGTGATATCACAAATATCGACGAATGGGACGAGACCTGGTTGAGCTGCACTAGAGAAGGCAACGAGTGTTATCACTGTGTCGGAGACACGCTAGCTTTCCCAAGACAGACGAACTTAGAGTGGTTACAATCATCCGGGTTTAAATCACACTCAAATTGATTTGATTTTGACGCAAGATTTACACTGAAGCTCGCAGGTGGCTATGATAAGGGGTGTGACATTTCTCGACCAGGCGCTGAGTGCTGCCAATCACAACACACACTGGCCCAGCTGACCAATCACAGCACATTTCGTGTTTCAGAAGGCGGGCCTTCATTTGATACAGGAACTATTCGAGCCGTTCATGCCAGACTGAGGAGAGAGGTGTTGTAATAATGTAAAATATGTGAAAAATAATGTGTTTTTCGAACAGCCTAGTATGAGAGCCTGTTCTAGTACACCCCCAAATCAAAATCAAGACTTTGTAAAAGAGCATAATAGGACCCCTTTAAAATTGGTCCAATTCTCACTATTAACTAACTATTATCTACGACTTTTGCCTCAGTAAACTCCTAATTTGCTGGTTATTAATAGTTAGTAAGGAAGTTGTTAAGTTTAGGTATGGGGTAGGAATAAGGGATTTAAAATATGGTCATGCAGAATAAAGCATTAATATGTGCTTTATAAGTACTAATAAACAGCTAATATGCTAGTAATATGCATGTTAGTTAAAAGTGAGAATTGGTCCTTAAGATAAAGTGTTAATGAAAATATTGTCATCATTCACTCACCCTGTTGACGTTCTAAACCCAACCCAAGCTCACTGAAAATATGTGGTTGTGGTGGCATTTCTGCAACACCGATATTACATGCATTATTGCACATGTCGTGGAAGTTTCAAAGTGAAATGTCCAGTGAGTAGCACTAAAATGTGTGTTCAATATGTGACCATGCCCACATTTTTATTACATTGGTACGGGCACATATTGTGCCGTCTTTATTAGCTTGGTTCAAGCAAGTATTCAAGCAGAATTCTAATGTCCAGGGAGTGTCGCTAAAAGGTTAATGCTCTACCATGTTGGAAAATAACATACCTCCTACGCCAAACCTGCCCGATAGTGTTAACAAATGCAAAAGTGATATAAAAACGCATTCGTTGATGCAACCGTGCTATTTTAGCTTCCTTATACGGAGGTTTGAGCCGTTTTGTCAAAACGTAGTTTCATGGGATTCATACCGAAGCGCTTCACCTCACAAGTGCAATTCCTTATCGCGTGAGCTACGGAAGAAATCATCTGAGTTAAAAAAAAAACCTCTCAGCATGTCATAACATAATACTGTGCAAGGAATTGTGTGAAAATGAGCTTTTCTTAATCCAAACTCTGGCCTTGTATATCATACTTTGTGTGAAAACGAATAAAAGTTGTCAGAGTTTTACTGCCTCTAGCATTCATTTCAACTGGAAACTGCAACGATCTGCATGTATAGGTATAGGTTTTTGAGTTTTGCAGAAATGTAGGTAGAGGCACGTATTTCCAATGAGCCTGGGTAGAATACTAATAAACAGCCAATATGCTAGTAATATGCATGCTAGTTAATAGTAAGAATTGGTTCTTAAAATAAAGTGTTAACGCAAATTCTGTCATCATTCACTCACCCTGTTGATGTTCCAAATCATATGGTATTCTTTTTTGAGTAGAGGACAAAGTCGATATTTTAAGTGTTCATTTTAACACAATTGGAGCACTTCAGGGCTGTATAATTTGCCCAGAAGAGTCTATTTCAATCAAAGCCAGAGCGCGACAGCCAAATGATGGTGGTGTTGATTGCCTCTCTTTGATATCCGTGCCCTATAGACCTTTATTCATGGTTTGAGTACCACTCCTCAAGAGCTTATTGTAGAGTCCCGGCCTCCAGGATACAGTCCACCCTGATTGGCAGGTCGGAAAAGGTTGCAGTCGCACCACTGTGGTGACTGGCCTCAATCTCGCCCTGCAGCTGAATTGCTGAGTGGCTGGAAGATACAAGAAACTCCCGAGGGAAGCTGCCTTGGTTGCCCCCTGCCTTATCGCTCTTCATCTTCACACGGGCAATGTGGAAAAAGGAGAACTGGTGGGTGGCAAAAGCTATTCGCCACTTAATACAAGCTAAAAGACTCTCCTCTTTGTGACAGTCAATTTCTGCACCTGCCACAGCATTTTCAGTTGGTGTTGCTGATGTGAAGAAAGAGGAGAAGACATGGACAGTCAATGACAGATTGAGAATGACCTCGTACCACTCTATCCCTTCCTTCCAGTGTGCGTCGTTAGGCAGTACTGCTGTTTTAGCACACTTAGCACCCACATTAATGAGCTTTTGTCTGTGGTTAGAGGCTAATCCAAATTACTGTCTCTTATGGCCAGAGCCACACAGACTCTGCCACAGCTCAGCTCAGCAAATTTCCACAGAATTAGAAGAAAAATAATGTGTTTTTCGAACAGCCTAGTATGAGAGCCTGTTCTAGTACACCCCCAAATCAAAATCAAGACTTTGTAAAAGAGCATAATAGGACCCCTTTAAAATTGGTCCAATTCTCACTATTAACTAACTATTATCTACGACTTTTGCCTCAGTAAACTCCTAATTTGCTGGTTATTAATAGTTAGTAAGGAAGTTGTTAAGTTTAGGTATGGGGTAGGAATAAGGGATTTAAAATATGGTCATGCAGAATAAAGCATTAATATGTGCTTTATAAGTACTAATAAACAGCTAATATGCTAGTAATATGCATGTTAGTTAAAAGTGAGAATTGGTCCTTAAGATAAAGTGTTAATGAAAATATTGTCATCATTCACTCACCCTGTTGACGTTCTAAACCCAACCCAAGCTCACTGAAAATATGTGGTTGTGGTGGCATTTCTGCAACACCGATATTACATGCATTATTGCACATGTCGTGGAAGTTTCAAAGTGAAATGTCCAGTGAGTAGCACTAAAATGTGTGTTCAATATGTGACCATGCCCACATTTTTATTACATTGGTACGGGCACATATTGTGCCGTCTTTATTAGCTTGGTTCAAGCAAGTATTCAAGCAGAATTCTAATGTCCAGGGAGTGTCGCTAAAAGGTTAATGCTCTACCATGTTGGAAAATAACATACCTCCTACGCCAAACCTGCCCGATAGTGTTAACAAATGCAAAAGTGATATAAAAACGCATTCGTTGATGCAACCGTGCTATTTTAGCTTCCTTATACGGAGGTTTGAGCCGTTTTGTCAAAACGTAGTTTCATGGGATTCATACCGAAGCGCTTCACCTCACAAGTGCAATTCCTTATCGCGTGAGCTACGGAAGAAATCATCTGAGTTAAAAAAAAAACCTCTCAGCATGTCATAACATAATACTGTGCAAGGAATTGTGTGAAAATGAGCTTTTCTTAATCCAAACTCTGGCCTTGTATATCATACTTTGTGTGAAAACGAATAAAAGTTGTCAGAGTTTTACTGCCTCTAGCATTCATTTCAACTGGAAACTGCAACGATCTGCATGTATAGGTATAGGTTTTTGAGTTTTGCAGAAATGTAGGTAGAGGCACGTATTTCCAATGAGCCTGGGTAGAATACTAATAAACAGCCAATATGCTAGTAATATGCATGCTAGTTAATAGTAAGAATTGGTTCTTAAAATAAAGTGTTAACGGAAATTCTGTCATCATTCACTCACCCTGTTGATGTTCCAAATCATATGGTATTCATAATTTTTTTTACCCTCTTAAATAAAGTTTAACACTTTACAATGATGATCTCCGAACTCGCTCTGCTCCCTGTCAAATTTTGCAAGAATGTGAGCCTGCTGCTCAGCTTCCATAGAGAATTTAAGGAAAATGCCCGCTCTAGTAGACACATACAGTGAGCTATGTTTAGCACAATTTACCATCTTTAAATGCATTCTTTAAAATGCCACAGATTGCAGAAAGTCTGCAGACTTCATCTGTGCTCTTATGGCTTGCACTATGAATGCTTATAAAATGTTTAGGGTGTTGCTTTTGTCTCTGCTCAGGTGTTTTAACATTACTTTCTCAAGCTCTTGTTTAAAGTTACTGAACCAAAATATTACATCTTCAGTGTTTGTGACCCTCATGTAAATGCAGGTGAACAAATATATATATATATATATATTTTTTTTTTAAAAAAAAAATATATATATATATATATATATATATATTTTTTTTTTCAAATAAACTGATTTGTTATTCAGCTATTACAATATAGTCCAATGACCTGACTATGTATGATTGTCCCTGCAGGTGATATGACTGCACAACGCATGTTTTAAGGAATAATTCACTCTAAAATAAAAACAGCTGAAAATTGCCTCACCCTCAGGTCATACAAGATGTAAATGAGTTTGTTTCAAAACAGATTTAGATAAATTTAGCAGGTTTACCTCACTTGCTCACCAATGGCTCAATTAACATCAGAATCCACCAACATATTTGTCAGAACTGTTTTGGAATGTTTTTGCTTATAAACAGCGATTTTTACCGAGGGGGACACCACCCACACCCCCATAGAACACGATCGCAGAGGGGGCCCGAGTCAACATGCTGTCCAGGGAGCCAAGAAACCATAGCGGCGCCCCTGATTACAACATTAACAAAGCAAACTTTAGATCTTCATCTATTTGCTTCTATTGAGTCACACTGCTATACTTGAACTTGTATAATGAAGTGGCGTGATTCCTAAACAAACAATCAACCTGCATTATCAAACCTTGTTTCTTCTTGATTGACTGCCTTGCTTGCAGTCTTTTCAGTTAAATTGATCATCTGGAGGCTGGTGCCTTGACAGTGCAGGAGGCTGCCTGGCCAATTGCCTCAGCCAGCCCGGCGGGATCTCTGATACACAAAAACCAATATGAGAGATATTCAGTAAACACAGAACAGCGCGAGGGACAGATAAAAGCCTTCCCTTAAACTGTTGTCACAAGGTTTTCTTTAGCTCGTGAAGCATTTCTAGTTCATCTCCTCTTTCCACTAAAGGGACATGTTTGATCGAACTGCTAGCGGGTATATAACCCTCAATGGTTCCATCAGACATCTGGCCACTGCTGTGTATGAAACTAGGGCTGCACGATAAATTGCATGCGATATTTAATGCCCATCTTGTTAGTAAAGCTGGTTCTGTAATCAGCGGTAAATCTCTATCACGTGCGTGCTTTCACGTGGAGCAGCATTTACTAAACAGAGCCGTTGCCATCATCCTGGATCAACATTACTGTCCAAAAATATAGACTAAACCCAAGACTACCCCTAAACCTAACCTTACCCATAATTTATTCCTAAAATCAGTGTGAAATGATAGCTGATTAACAAGGGTGTAGAAGCACCGAACCCTGATCGTAAGCCTAAAACAGATATTTCCTGAAAAGTTATCCCTCAATTCTGATTGGTTAATTGGAATGTTGTTCCAGGATCAACAAGGATGTTGATCCAGGAACATCTTGTACTTGGTGAAATCACGGTCACCCCTGCAGACTCTCGTGACTGTGTCAGTGTCAATACGTTTCTTAAAATCAATTAAATTGCAAAAAGCAAAAAGTATTTGCATTATGGTAGTATGCTGAATTGCCTTTATGCTGACGTTAATTTGAAATCTAATGCATGTAATAAAACAAACATAATAACTCAAAAGTAAAATGTGGTAATGAGGAATCATGGTCATGGGAATTATTATTATTTTTTTTTACTTGACAAGTACAGTTGAAAATATTTTTCTATGTCTTCATGTGCATGTCTTCAAGATATAAGGAATACGTGTAATTATTTTATACTTGATGGTTACAGTACATGATATTTTTAGAGCGATTACATTTAAAGAGATAGGTTCCTAAGATGAGTATTAAAGCCTGGTATATTCTAGGATGGGAATGTCTTTCCCATCACCCCAGCCTCCAGTTGTAGCATTGCTTAGGCACTGTGATGATTGGCATTCAATTTTCTTGTTTTGAGCAGCCTGTCACTTTAGCTTGATTCCTCTATTGACAAACCTAAAGTCATAATTTACTCTAGGGCCTGCCACACATGAATCAGTGGAGACATCAACAGTTTCAAATATCCAGCAATAAGCACGCCGAATTCTAATCTCTCCTATCAGTAACAGCTGCTTAGTCTTAAGACGACTGGAATTAGAAGGCTTTAGCTTTAACAGTGTCTGATACTGCAGTTACAATGTTCATCAGAGAAACTGTAAGCGGTTATCACACACCATGTGGTAAAACCTTGTTTCTGTGTCACTCGCTGTTAGATTAAAGCTGCTAAATACTCTCCGCCACAGTGTGACAGATTAATAGCTCAGATGTGTTTTAAGAAATCATTGCTGTTAACATTGTGTTTACACTTTTTCTTTTACACAAAACCTGTGGTGCTAGAAAAGATTTAATTAGTGTGATGCCAGTAGTATTCCATAAAATGGTGTTGATGATATATATATATATATATATATATATATACAGGTATATATATATTTATTTATTTATGTTTATATTTGTGTGTGTGTGTGTGTGTGTTGCATGATCAATCTCCAAAAATTACATGGTTTCTCATCCACTTTGAATAACAGACCACAAGCATATCATTGTTATAATAAAATGTTTTGTATGTATGTTGATTCCTCTTTGGAGAAATAATGCAGATGTGATGGCAGAATACATCGCTCAATCATCACATCATTATGAAACATGAGACTTCAACAGTCAATTATGTTGTTATTACAGATCATTTTGGGAGTTCATTGTGCATTTATCAGTAATTTTCCCTGCCTTACAAGCCTCCATTTGTGATCCTTAAATGTACTGTATATCTAAAGCTGTTAAGGCTAATCATAGCTCTTTAAAGCATAGGATATAATTGCAACTCCCTAACTGGAGTGATCCTCTAAATCATCATCTTCATTTAATTTTCTTCACACAATTTTCCCGCTCTATAAGATTAAACTGAGCTGAGGAGCACAGGGTGCCACAGTCACAAGGAGGATATTAGGAGAGCTGCTTCTGAGCACCTACTTTGTCCTCCCGGAGCTTCCAGTTAAGCAGGAGAAAAGTAATTTAATAACTGGGAAATTAATAACTGCATATATATTTTCAATAATCAGTGATATCTGATTGTATGAGCCACATTCAAAGCCATTGCAAAAAAACAACAACAACAACCAAAAAGCCAAATACACACAAGTGACTGCACATCATTTCATTTTCATATTATTTCGCACAATTAATTTGCAGAGAGGCTAATAAATGATATTACTTAGTGGAAGAAATGTTCAGTAGTGGTGCAAATCCATAGGCATGCTACCAATGCAAATGCTGTTGGAAAAGATAAGCACAATTGTGCTACCTAAAGTTAAAGTCACATTTTGTGGGCATTTGTGGGAAGTCCATTGTCTATTGTGAATAGAGTAGTGTATGAAGCAAGCTCACACCAATCCAGGCTCATTTGAAATACTTGCCTGTGGCAACATTTCTGCAGCACTAATATTACGTACTTTGCTGAACATTTCGTGGCAGTTTCAAAGTGAGTGTCGCTAAAATGCACATTCAATTTTCTCTGAAACAGATATACTTGACCGTGGCGATGTTTCATTACGTTGTTTCAGGCACATATTGCGGCGGTTCAGAAATTCAAATTTCCAGGGAGTGTCGTTAAAAGTCGTGTTGAAAAATAACATACCCCCTAGGCCTGGGCGATAAAACGGTATCGATATTTATACCTTCTTCAATAACGATAGAAATTTTTTCCGATATAGTGCACAACAGAGTCACGTGCTCTGAGTGAGGCAGACAACACAAATTTAAAATAAACATTTGCATTTGAATGCAAAAATAGTACAATCAAATGTTAAGAGTGCGTCTGGGAGCGTCATTAGTGGAGCGCGAGATGCGGTGATGATGTAAGTGACGTTGTTGCATTTGAATGTTTTATAAGTCTAGCCCACAAGATGCGCAGTTGCTGCGTTATGCATTCAAAATATCAGAGAAATACAGAAGCTCAATGCGGAGAAGATCTTGATTAGGTTAAAACCGAAACCAAGCCATTCACACAGAACGCATATTCAGCACATTTTTTAGACGGACAAATATGACTGCACTCGCGTCTCACACAAGAGATGTAGCCATGCAAAGTTAAAACTGTTTAAACTTTTAGAAAACATGTCACGGATTTGTGGAGGTTTATTCCGTTTCATTGCATCTCATATGTTTTTAAATGCAGTCTGTGTGTCACGAATCCGGTCCATGAACTTTCCTTTTCATTGACTCTCGCACCACACAAACTGTTGCATAGCACCCCGGACTACATTTCCCATCATGCATTGCACTGATTGCACTCAGCACGAATTGCACACACCTGTTTACACTGATTGCACCCAGCTGTTTCATATCACTACCTCACTATATAACTCTCACTCTGATCCCTTCCCTCTGCCGAGTATTGTTTCAGCATTTATCACTCCCCTAGAGATAGCTACCTTACGGGCGCTTCGGCTCTTTGGATTAAGCAATGCATAAATACATGATGCTGTTTTGTTCAAAATCGTTTATGCAATTAATGAAATTATATTTGATTTATATGAGTTAATGTAGACGTAATGCACGTTTTTTTATAGACTTATTTCCTTGCGTTGACAATTTAAATGTGCTGCATTATTTTGCTCATTGCACCCTCCTGTGGCCTCGGGAGCCAAAAGTTTCCTTAAGACCTATTTAATCTGCATATAAAACATTAGAAATTAGATATGTGTTTTATTTTTATTGTGTTTGACGGTTAAACCAAAAAATATTTGTTGTTTGTCTCAATAAATTGGGTTAATTTTAAAATACTGTGGTTAAATAAAAAAAAATAAAAATCTATTGCTCTTTGTTTTAAAAATGCTTTAAAATCTTTTAATAATTATCGATACCGAACAGTATGAAACATTATATCGTTGGTACATTTTTTTAGCTATATCGCCCAGCCCTAATATCCCCTACACCAAACCCAACCCTAAACCTACCTGAATGTGCAAAACACATTCGCTGATGCAACCATGCTATTTTAACCTCCCCCTGCATGGGTTTAAGCTGTTTTATTGAACCAGTGTCACAGGATTCATACTGGAACATTTTACCTCACAAGTGCAGCACCAAATTTGTTTTTTTTTATATCACTGTCTTCATCCATTAGGCCACATTTAGCATTTTCTACTTAATGGTTTTCTGTGGGGGAGAAAACACTTAACATGCAGTTCAGCACATTGCGTTCATATTCTGGGCTCATCTGCTTCTCTTTTGCACAGTATATATTTTTCATAATTTGTATACCAGATTTGGTCTTTATGTCATTGTCTTCGTCCATTAAGCCTTGTTAAGCATTTTCTTCATAACCGTTTTCTATGGGAGGAAAACACTTAACATGCAATTTAGTGCATTCCATTCATATTCTGGGCTCATCTGCTTTAATAAACTGCATAACGAATTTGGCATTTTTTATATCACTGTCTTAGTCCGTTAAGAGTTTTCTTTATAACGTTTTTCTATGGGGGAGAAAACACTTAACATGCAATTTAGCGCATCGCGTTGATATTCTGGGTTATTCTGCTTGTCTGTAAATAGTAAGCTTTATTAATAAGGTGTGTACTGAATGTGCTTCTCCATTGTCACTGTTTTAGTACATTAAGCCACATTAAGCATTTTTCACATTCAGGGCGCTATCATACACCCGGCGCAATGCGGTGCAAGTGTTTTTGCTAGTTTCAGCCCGACACAGTTCTGCGCCCATGGGCGTGCTGGTCTAAAAAAGAGGTGTGTTCAGGTGCATTGTTGGCGCGTTGCAATTCTGAGAAACTGAAAATAGACTGCGCCATTGACCAACAAAAACCTGGTCTAGAGTGTGGTGCAATGTTTTTTCTTTGTTATTTAAAGAGCGCGTTAGTAATATGCACCTATAGGCGGGTGCACAACCCGTGTACACTTTGCTTAATACACAAAGTGATGCGCAGCAGCACACAAACATTTTTAAAAATGAAAAATTTAATTACGCCATGTAAATAGCGAACCCGCCATGGTGCAAAGGTCAACTGGCTCTTAAAGGGAATGGGAGATGACACTCTGATTGGTTTATTGCACGTTACACCCAAAAAAACACCCATTACTCATTAAGAGAATAGGGACAACCCGTTTAGACCATGCGGCCGTGCGCGCCAACCGTTTTCCCGTCGTTAAACTAGCAAAAGTGGATTCGGACACGCCCTGAGTGCACCTGCGCCGTGCGCTTTAGACCTTGCGCTAAGATCGTTAAAATAGGGCCCTCAGTGTTTTAGAATGACCTAAAACTCTACCTTAAACCTTTATAAACTGCTCCATTGTGAAAGTACGGAGCTGTCTGAATCACTGCAGGCTGTGAAGTAAACAGGAAGTGTATGTCCGAACAAAAAAAGGTTTTGCAAGAGAACGCGACATTTTTGTGAATAAATGCAAATAGCTTTGTCAGAGAAGGCAAATGTTTTGCAAGCAAAAGTTTCTCGGGGGAATGCCAAAGTTTTGCGAGAGAGCGCAAAAGCGTTGAACATTTTTTTCCTTCCATCCCATATTTTTTTCCACCACCATACTACCACACCATACCGTACTCTCTGTCCTAAATAGTATTTGAAATTAGAATTAGTGTGTTCTAAACCATAGTGTGTTGAAATTAGTATCCCAAAGAAACCCAGATGGTCTACTAGGCCTATTTCTGGTGATAGATCTGTGAATACTTGAATACTCTCTTATTGCCCAGAACCCATTGTGCTTTGGACGAGGATTCAATTAAAACTACAAACAAGAATAAAACATGTAAACATGTTTACAAACATGGCGGATATACGCGACCAACGGACAGGTAGATAAACGGATTTGAGTGATAAATAATCAATGTCTAACCTGATGAAAAAATATAAATTTAATGTTATCCACGTTATATTTCATCTGCGGCAACACTGTGAACTTTTATAATGATCCTTTTGGTCATTAACTTTTAAATGCATCATTATGCAAACACATGAGCAGAGTTCTTGGCATGATAGACCCGCGACTGGCAGATCAACGTACCTCTTAATTTCTCTCCAATGCGGTAGGAAATCAAATTAAACAAAATGTGGATGATGTTAACTGTGATAAGATGATTGACAGGGCAGTTTAAACAGTGACAGAATGCA
>NW_015505270.1:3482947-3485520 GCF_001515645.1 Sinocyclocheilus grahami | reverse complement strand
TTTTCTTTGTTATTTAAAGAGCGCGTTAGTAATATGCACCTATAGGCGGGTGCACAACCCGTGTACACTTTGCTTAATACACAAAGTGATGCGCAGCAGCACACAAACATTTTTAAAAATGAAAAATTTAATTACGCCATGTAAATAGCGAACCCGCCATGGTGCAAAGGTCAACTGGCTCTTAAAGGGAATGGGAGATGACACTCTGATTGGTTTATTGCACGTTACACCCAAAAAAACACCCATTACTCATTAAGAGAATAGGGACAACCCGTTTAGACCATGCGGCCGTGCGCGCCAACCGTTTTCCCGTCGTTAAACTAGCAAAAGTGGATTCGGACACGCCCTGAGTGCACCTGCGCCGTGCGCTTTAGACCTTGCGCTAAGATCGTTAAAATAGGGCCCTCAGTGTTTTAGAATGACCTAAAACTCTACCTTAAACCTTTATAAACTGCTCCATTGTGAAAGTACGGAGCTGTCTGAATCACTGCAGGCTGTGAAGTAAACAGGAAGTGTATGTCCGAACAAAAAAAGGTTTTGCAAGAGAACGCGACATTTTTGTGAATAAATGCAAATAGCTTTGTCAGAGAAGGCAAATGTTTTGCAAGCAAAAGTTTCTCGGGGGAATGCCAAAGTTTTGCGAGAGAGCGCAAAAGCGTTGAACATTTTTTTCCTTCCATCCCATATTTTTTTCCACCACCATACTACCACACCATACCGTACTCTCTGTCCTAAATAGTATTTGAAATTAGAATTAGTGTGTTCTAAACCATAGTGTGTTGAAATTAGTATCCCAAAGAAACCCAGATGGTCTACTAGGCCTATTTCTGGTGATAGATCTGTGAATACTCTTAACGGCTCTTATTGCCCAGAACCCATTGTGCTTTGGACGAGGATTCAATTAAAACTACAAACAAGAATAAAACATGTTAAAAAGCTGTAAACATGGTGGATATGCAAGAACGACAGTTAACTAACATGGTTTAGATAAAGGGGTTTGAGTGATTATCTAACTTGATGAAAAAATATGTATTTATTGTTATCCATGTTAGATATCATCTGCAACAGCATTGTGAACTTTTATAAAGAAGCGTTTGGTAATTAACTTTTAAATGCATCATTATGCAAATACCGAAGAGTTCTCGGCACCAGCGACGGGCAAATCATCATGCGTTTTAGATCAATTGGTCCATTGAAGACATGGTTATGACGAAGCTTGTGTACTATTCTGCTACACACTCTAAAGTGTGTACTTTTTTCACAGAAAGAATGGTATTATATAAGTTGACAAATTGGGACACCGCAACTGTTTGTGTGGCACATGAAATTTCTGCACATGTAGAGTGTAAAAAAAATCTGAACTTATAAAATTTCATTTAAGAAGCAGTGTGGCATCTCATTAGGTTTTGGAACAGAGCCAGTGATTTTAAAGGGGTCATGACATGAGAATCAAATTTTCCTTGAGCTTTTGACAATAAGAGGTCCTTGTACCATGTAAAAATTCCTGCAAGTTTCATTGCTTAAAATGTACTTCTCATTATGAACAAAGCATTTTGGTAATCAAGCTCCAAAATAATCAGACTCCTTTATCTTGAATAAAGTGTTACACTTAAATATCATTGAGTACATTAATGATATCTGCCTTGTTCTGTTCTGTTAACCCTGGGGGGTTATTATTGCTGTTCTCCCTGCTCATTCATGACAGGCTGCATGGATGGGCAGGGAGGTTTTTGCCCAGAACAGAACCATACCGCCAAACCAAACTTTATGCTAAGTATCTATCATTTTGACGATAGTGGTCCTGACAGAACGACAGTTAACTAACATGGTTTAGATAAAGGGGTTTGAGTGATTATCTAACTTGATGAAAAAATATGTATTTATTGTTATCCATGTTAGATATCATCTGCAACAGCATTGTGAACTTTTATAAAGAAGCGTTTGGTAATTAACTTTTAAATTCATCATTATGCAAATACCGAAGAGTTCTCGGCACCAGCGACGGGCAAATCATCATGCGTTTTAGATCAATTGGTCCATTGAAGACATGGTTATGACGAAGCTTGTGTACTATTCTGCTACACACTCTAAAGTGTGTACTTTTTTCACAGAAAGAATGGTATTATATAAGTTGACAAATTGGGACACCGCAACTGTTTGTGTGGCACATGAAATTTCTGCACATGTAGAGTGTAAAAAAAATCTGAACTTATAAAATTTCATTTAAGAAGCAGTGTGGCATCTCATTAGGTTTTGGAACAGAGCCAGTGATTTTAAAGGGGTCATGACATGAGAATCAAATTTTCCTTGAGCTTTTGACAATAAGAGGTCCTTGTACCATGTAAAAATTCCTGCAAGTTTCATTGCTTAAAATGTACTTCTCATTATGAACAAAGCATTTTGGTAATCAAGCTCCAAAAATGGCTTTGAAAGCACCTCTTAAAGAGTTTTCTGATGAGATTGGGTTGGTCTGCTTGTTAGTATTACTGGTGGAAAATGATGAAATGCCATCCCAGTTCTATCGTCCCCCCCCCCCCCCCCCCCCCCCCCCCCCCAGCGAAGCGACGCTGTCG
>NW_015505270.1:3473025-3482921 GCF_001515645.1 Sinocyclocheilus grahami | reverse complement strand
CCCCCCCACATGCCATTAGGGAGAATTTGCATGGCAGCATCAAACAGCTTTCTTTGCCTAATCTTGTTTGAAGTCTTGAGAGACAGCTGAAGTTTTCCACGGCACTTTGTTACATCAAAGCTCAGCGAGGTAGAGAGGAACACATGGATGATGATCTGTCATGAACAGGACTGGCACCGCTGACCAAATTAGCTTTGCGGTGTATCACTGCTCCAGCAGAAAGGTGATCTGTCTATAGTCCAGTGTTTTTGCTCTCTGGACTTCAAAGAGGACATCAATCTCTATTGAAAGAGTGTCCACATTGGTCTCACTGTTTTAAAGAAACACACTGCGAGTTTGCTTACATATATACTGTATATATATATATATATATATATATATATATATATATATATATATATATATATATATAAAATGTGTTCCCCCCACTAGTGGAACTAAATAAAATTGAAGTCTGTTTGTTTGACCATCCCATTTAGCTAAATTTGTGCTAATCTTGTCAATGAAATTATTGACAAAAATGTTCATTAAAAAACGGTTTTTCTTTTTAATTATTATAATTATTTTTTTTTTTTACCAGAAAAACTGTACCATGATATAGAAGCTTTGAAGAGAAATCTAGAATGAAGATGATATGTTTTGAATTATTGTTTGTCAGTAATGTTAGGGATTGACCCACGTGAACTGTGAATGTACACAGGTAAACTGAAGCTCTTTGCTTGGGGTGTTAATTGTTTTACTCAAGTGCGAGTTTCATCAGGTATATATGTGTAACGTAAACATAATATTACAATTTAGTAATTTATTATAATTTAGTTTTGCTTTCTCTGGCAGCGCAATAACAAATATAGCCTTAATTACTTGCACTTGCAGAAGATAAAATGCAAAATGTTTCTGAACTTTAACAACAAGTATCAATTGATTTGGAACATCTGGAGAAGACATGAACATATTAGACAAGAGATCTGTCATTCTCGTGTCCCACTGCCCTCTAAAAGCTCAAAACGGTAAATATGACAGGCGTTGCCAGATCCATCTATTATAAACGTCTTTGGACTCGTCTTTTCTACTTATTTTGTCACTTTAGAAAGTTAATAAAGTGGGAATTTGCAGTTTAGGGTTAGATATATATATTTATCTTATGTACACATTTTTTTTATTTTTTTTATTTTTTATTTGTTATCATAGCAATATCTGGCAACACTATATCACTGGCACTTAAACTGACTGTAATCAATAAAGCCCACGAACAGGTTGTTGCTGACAGGATACCACATTCGGTAAGGCAAATGGAAAAAAAAAAAATAATAATATGAAATTTTTTTTTTTATATATATATATATATATATATATACATAATATATATATATTATCTGTCAGAAACGTTATCAACACTATCAAAAACAGTGGCATTTAACACTAGTACACAGATCTGTAGAACAAGTATGTTACAGAATGAAATCAAACACTAGCCATAAAGAAGTCTATACTATTTCATTCAGTATAGTTGTTACATTTACACAAAGTCATGCTAAAAAGGTTCATAAGAGCACTAGACAACGTTATCATCTATATAGCAATGGTTATTAATGCAATCTATAACAGTAATATGTATTGTTGCATGAATAATAAACAGCTGATAAAATTATCCACCCCTAACCTATAGTAAAGTATTAACAAATATTGATGCAATAAATATGGTATAATTTAACAATGTTCATCCCTTCAAAACAGAGAAAACATCTTTCACAAACATCTACATGTCTGTCTGTTTTAAATTGTTTAGTGTATATAATGAGTTGTATTTATAGGGGTTTTTATAGCACAGTTCTTATCCCCACCCCAGACCTCACCAATTTTCATACCCTGGTTGCGATCATGGACCCAGTCCATTATTTAAAAAATAGCATTGCTTGTACTGACACAACCCTCACACAAACAGTACCGCAGTGTGCTTTGACTATTCCACAAACATTAAAGCTCCACATTTTCATTTCCACTCTGCAATAACAACAATTCTAGTTTGTGCTAAAGAAGATGCTGACTCGGTGAGAGTCCGTTGACTTCACCCAAAGGCCCTGCCTGTGACTTGCAACCGTGCTGCTTTTCACATTGAGCAGTCAGTCTGCTGAAACTTTAAGGAACACTGGAGTGGAAAAAGCTGCTGGATAAACAATGACTGCAGCAGTGGAGTCAAGCACAGATACACATGCCTGGTCTCCAGACAATTCTTTGGAGTTGAGGAGGCCAATAAACATGTTTGTATCAAGAGTATATATTTTGACCCGACTTGAAACACCATTCCAATAGAGAACTGGTGAAGTGAGAAGACAAGGGGAAAGTCTATTACATATTTTAAGGGCCTTTCAAAATAAAATTAAACATTTACAACATTTACTTTTACGTTTATAATGTTTTAGTGAAAACTTTAATATGCTTATCATGTAGTAGTAGATTTGCTTGAGCAAGAGGCATTTTTTAAAAGTTTCAATCATTCTGGCTCTTTGTCATCAATGTAATTCCTGTGTTTTTTTGTTCCCCTCTATGTTATTTTTGTTTACTAGCACAACAAATTCCATTTAATCTCTATATTCAGATTTCCTTTACTGCTGTTATTTTTCACCAGATTAAAGGTGCTGCCATTGGTCATGCAGCATGGTCAGTTACTAATTTATCACTGCATGTTTTTTTAACAGTAATTTAATTAGAACTCTAACACTTCTTCAAACATACCTGGCAAAGCTGCCATGGACTGAGTTCCTTGCAGACATGTCCTTTCAGTAGGTGTTTACATATAACAAATATCAGATTAAAAGTCATATTCTACAATATGTTATTTTGAATTTGGGGAATCAGAATATTGGCAATTAGATTGTGGCTTTTACATGATACATGAAACAATACTGATGGGAATACTGACAAATTCTGGTTAATATCAGAATATTTATATGCATGTAAACATTGTCTCTGTCTCCTTTAGGATTTCACATATTTTGTGTATACTAGATGAAAAAAGGTTGTCAAGGTTGCTTAATAAAGTCTGGCGAAAATTTGAAGTAGTTTTAAAAGCTCGAAGTTTGAGAATTTTAAGATTGAAGTAGTTTTAAGTTTGAAGTAGTTTTAAAACAGCTTGGATTTTTGAAAAGCAATTTCGACAATCTGGCATCCGCAACCATCAAACCCAGCAGGCACCGGACGTCTATGTAACGTCAGGTTGATGTTGGACATGACGTCAGACAGACGTTGCATTTTGGTTGAAAATGAAAATCGGGTTGACGTCAAATTTGACGTTGACTTAACATTGGATTTTGGTTACACAACCTAAAAACAACAAAATATCAACGTCAGCTGACTTTGGTATTGGACATCAATTTAACATTAGAAGTTGAATTTACATTGAATTTTGGTCACCTGACATCGCAACCGAATTTTAACCAAATATCAACGTCTTATGTCGTTGTGTGCCTGCTGGGAAGCTTGTGGAGGCATTTTGTTACCAATGTAAGACAATGCAAAAGGCAAATTAAAAATAAAAATTTTTGGTATAAATAACCAGCCGATTATGCTTACTAAATCAAGAGAAGCAGAAAACGTGATCATAATTAAAATATGAGGCATCGTGCAGCCCTAATTTGAATGTTTAGTACTGTACATTTCCATGTTTACGTCCATTGTAAGTGCCAAATTGATGCCATAAAAAATAAAATAAATAATAAAAAAACTATATACATCAGAAGATGATGTATGACATTTAAATTTTTTTTACTTTAATAATACACATTAGGATTTTTCAGAGATATTTTGAGCTATTTAGAAGAGTGTAAAATGGTGACACTTTCCACATTACATTGGGGAAGTGTTCGGAAAAGATGTTTGAAAACAGTACATTTGGTAATTGTTCTTAAAATGAATTAATATTAAACTTTAATGATTATTATTATTTATTTATATTTTTTAAATAATTAATGCTTACGTAGGGATTTATTTTTATGTTTAAAGTGAAATTATTCTATATTATTATTATTATAATTGGCATATACTATTTATACCAGGGGTCACCAAACTCGGTCCTGGAGGGCCGGTGTCCTGCATAGTTTAGCTCCAACCCTAATCAAACACACCTGAACCAGCTAATCAAGCTCTTACTAGACATACTTGACTTATGGAAAAAGCCTCCATGCCTCCGACGTGTACAAAAAACAGTTTGCATTGGTAATAGAGTGCTTGGAGAGGCACTTGGCTGTAATTGCAAAGGCGGGAAACGGGGATCAGTAACCAAAAACAGAAGACAGTCAGGAAAAAATATCAGACCAGCAACAATGAGCTTGTCCCTGTTCTTGCATCCCATTTCCATGTTCTTCATCAAATATGCAATTTCAAATTCAAAGCTAAGGGACTGCTCAAAAAGTACCGCATGAAAAGTGAGTGTCTATGAATACAAGAGTATTGATTTTAATTAGGGATGCACCGATACCACTTTTTCCAGTACTCGCCCGATACCGATACTTTTATTTTTGGTACTTGCCGATACCGAGTACCGATACCAATATTTTCATTGCATATGTACATTTTTTCAATATTGGGTACAGAAACCAAAAGAGTATGTATAATGTTAGTTGGTTAACTTCATTTATCAAATAGATACAGTCAAACCAAAATTTATTCAGACACCTTCAACATTTCTCACATTATCACAGTTTTATTCGCTATAGTTTAGAAAATGGTAATAAAATATAACAAGAACTCAGAGTTAAACTGAGTCAGAACAAATTCAACTTGATAATGTTAGATAACTTTGATAGAAACATATGTAGCCTAATGAATTACAATCAACCAAAAATCAGACCTGACTTATGGAAAAAGCCTCCATGCCTCCGACGTGCATCCACTCAGCGTGCTTTGTTTATCAGCTTGCGCACATCAGCTATACAGGCGTTAATACTGAAAGTTTAACATTATATTCATTGCATACATATACTTTGTAGACATCCTTAATCTCTAATAACTCCATTCTGCTGTCTGTTGTTCTGTTGTCGGTGTTTCATTGTCTGAATATGGCACTTATCACATGTTGTGTGGTATCGGCGTTTGGTATCTTAACGAGTACGAGTACAGGAGCTAAGTATCGGGCCCGATACCGATACCAGTATCGGTATTGGTGCATCCCTAATTTTAATAGAGTTGACAATGACTTAATTTGCTTCTGGTTCACCTTTCTTGAAGTCTGTAGCCATGGACAACACAGCCATGGACAGCCCACAATTCGTTCATTGATTGCAAGATGTATTTTACACTCAAAACTGGTACTTTGTTAAACTAGCAAGGTCTAATCTGATTGGCCGATTTGTTTATTATTCTTGTAAAATCTATTCTTGTAAAATATGCCCCTAAATGGCACATAAAAAACAGTAGTTACGTCCCAAATCATTTACCATGTCTTTGTAAAAAGAAGCGTTCTCTTATCTATTGATTGTGAACTTGCAGTGTAATAAAAAAAGCAAAATGGTACTTACATATAATACACTATTAATTAAACAAAAGGCCACTGAAGAGTACTCAGAGAAAATACATTTCACGACTAATGGTGCGTCCAAAATGGAATACTTCCCTACTATAAAGTATGATAAAAACAGTACACCAAAAGAGTAGTATGTCCAATTTCTTAGTATTCGAAAAACAGTAGGCGAAAAGTACCTGTATGGCCTACTATTTCCACCCTGAATTGCACAGTCGATGGACACTTTACTATTCCATGAGGCCACAAGAGAGGATTTATGAATGGCAGTGAAGCGATGCAACTGACACTGGTAGGTCATGTGATAGCAATAACATTGTGGTTGTAGTACATCCAAATTTCATTCATACTATCCATATTAATTCATGTATAGAACATACCTGTTAACGGATGCGAAGTAAGTTCAAATTTAAATGTAGTACCTACTCAGACAGTACATGATTTTAGATGCACTGTGAGATTTTAACTACACTTTTAAAACTGCATTTTGTAATAATGTCAAATTAAAAGTTTTACCAAAAATTTTAAATGTACTAAATCATGATTTGCTGTTAACTTTAACCAGTGCTGAGAAGGTTACTTTGGAAATGTAGTTGGTTACAGATTACAAGTTACTCTATTTAAAATGTGATAAGTAGTGTAACTATTTACTGATGTAACTGTAACTGATTACTTTTGATTGTTTTTATTAGTTTTCTAAGTTTAACAAATGTTAATCATTTTCAAACATAGGGTTGACCTTACAGTAGTACTCAACACTGATTACTGTCAGACTGTCAAAATCCTTCATCTCTTGAATTGAGATTATAATAATTTAATTTTTAAGCACATTCACCACAGAATCAGACTTTAGCACATCTTTTTATGATACTGTTTTTAAATCAAATCTTTGCATAGCTATGGCAATGCCTTGGAAAAAAATGATTAATCTTAAAAAAAATTAAGCATATACATAAACCCACAGAGGAAATAAAACATTTATTGAATAAGCTTGTGTCCTATTCTGTAGCCCCTTTGTAATCATTAACATGTTCATAAGTAACTAATTTAATTAATTTTTTTCTCAATAACTCTAACAGATTACAGTTAGTCTGAATTATGAATTACAGTCCAACCCTTATTTTTTCTTGAAAGAGTACATCACTGCATGCTCAAAGTGCACTACAAAAAAAGTGCCTTGTTACAAAAAAAGTCTTGTTAGTACATTTGGTTTGAATTTATTAAGCAGGATTGCCTCGGATAATTAATTAAGCCCTCAAGTTGAGTGTGTTAAATTGTTAAGCTCTCAACATCAGCATCTCTGGGAGTGGAGAACTTGGGTCATCTGCAACTGCGGCATGATACAGCCTGTCATCTCAGCCAGAAATGCCTTTTATCTGTTTAATTGTTCTGCCTGCTTTCTTGTTGTCTTAGGGTTTAATTGAAATGGTAACAATATATTTCGCTGTTAATGTTACATATTTGCATGCTGGACATGACCACAATTTTCAACAAGGAAAGAATTGGCTCATATAAAATGGATATTGCATGGGTCAATGAAAATTAAGATTTTCTCATCTTAATCATTATTTTCCAAAAAGGTTGTACTTTTTTTTTTTTTTTTTTACAAATTTCATGAATTAATTATTCATTCATACATAATGAAAAGTTGCACCAAATGACATATGTTAACTAACCTTATCATAAAAGTCAAATTATCTGATATTTTAAGAATCTTCTTGACAGTCATGTCTTCAGGGGGCTTCTATTTCCTGTTTCATGTTTTTATTTTCTGTGTATTAATGTGGTTGAACCACATGATTTTGATGGTTACACCACATTACTTTAATTTGGTGGACAAAAGTTTTTTAGATATTAAAGAAATATTAATAAATGTGTCTAGCTACTTAATATGGTTTTACTGTATTTTAATGAATTACATTCTTTTTCTTGTATATCACACTGCCATTTTTATGCTATTCTCCAATAAAAATATCAAGATGTACCTTATTTCAGAAATTAAAACATTAAAAATTAATATAAAATGAACACTAAATCATAGGTTGGAAGTGAGGAGTTGAAAAATAGGAGAGAATGGTCAATCTTTTCATTTTTTTTTTTGAGATGCTGATAAAGTTAACAAATTTTGTTGAGAGACTTGGAATAATGGGCACTGATTAATCTAAAAGAACTTCTTAAATATCACATTAGTTTGAGCAGTTTCTATACTTGGAACTTTCTTGCCACTGCTTTACATTTTTAGCCATTCGAACATTCAAATCCATGATTTATGGTTCTCCGTGTGAATAAGTAATCTTCCTCTGAGGTCCATGAATATGTTAGCTAGAGGAGGGAATGTCTGAGATGGTGGGGTCTACGCCTCATTACCTTCTCCAGGAATCTGCAGGTTTCTCCAGGCCAGCACAGTGCCGTAGAGTGGCCACTGGAGCGACTGAACAAGGCAGCTTTGATGGTGCCATCATAAAATATGAAAATGCACTCTCTGCTAATCTCATCTTGTAGAAGGAAACAGACCACTGCAGACTCTTTCAAGAATGGTGCAGATTTGCTTGTAGTGGGTTGAAATTTGTGTGCTGGCTTTGAATCAGCTGTTGAGGATTAGGAAGGTTGAACCACATGATTTTGATGGTTACACCACATTACTTTAATTTGGTGGACAAAAGTTTTTTAGATATTAAAGAAATATTAATAAATGTGTCTAGCTACTTAATATGGTTTTACTGTATTTTAATGAATTACATTCTTTTTCTTGTATATCACACTGCCATTTTATGCTATTCTCCAATAAAAATATCAAGATGTACCTTATTTCAGAAATTAAAACATTAAAAATTAATAATAAAATGAACACTAAATCATAGGTTGGAAGTGAGGAGTTGAAAAATAGGAGAGAATGGCCAATCTTTTCAAGTTTTTTTTTTTTGAGATGCTGATAAAGTTAACAAATTTTGTTGAGAGACTTGGAATAATGGGCACTGATTAATCTAAAAGAACTTCTTCAATATCACATTAGTTTGAGCAGTTTCTATACTTGGAACTTTCTTGCCACTGCTTTACATTTTTAGCCATTCGAACATTCAAATCCATGATTTATGGTTCTCCGTGTGAATAAGTAATCTTCCTCTGAGGTCCATGAATATGTTAGCTAGAGGAGGGAATGTCTGAGATGGTGGGGTCTACGCCTCATTACCTTCTCCAGGAATCTGCAGGTTTCTCCAGGCCAGCACAGTGCCGTAGAGTGGCCACTGGAGCGACTGAACAAGGCAGCTTTGATGGTGCCATCATAAAATATGAAAATGCACTCTCTGCTAATCTCATCTTGTAGAAGGAAACAGACCACTGCAGACTCTTTCAAGAATGGTGCAGATTTGCTTGTAGTGGGTTGAAATTTGTGTGCTGGCTTTGAATCAGCTGTTGAGGATTAGGAAGAGTGGCTACACGACATTTGACTTGGAACTTTAAAAAATGGTTCAGTTAAAAATGACATTTAAAGACATGTTACATAAGGTTATAATCGCAGTGATGAAACCAGTGGAGGTTGATCTATCTATCTATCTATCTATCTATCTATCTATCTATCTATCTATCTATCTATCTATCTATCTATCTATCTATCTATCTATCTATCTATCTATCTATCTATCTATCTATCTATCTATCTTTAAAAATATTAAGCAGCACAAATGTTTTCGACATTAAAAATAAGAAAAGTCTATTTTCCGTACGACATCCACGGTTCAATACGTGCTTGTAAATTGTGGTTTTTCGGTTTTGCGTTTAAATAATTTCTGTGTGTTTTATTTCTCTCAGAATTGCCTCTGTTTGCGTGTGCCCGTGAGTCTGCGTGCTGAGATGAGGAAATGCCTCCCCGCTTATAACGCGAATTTGAAAACAACACATGCCGTGATGACTATGACTTGTAATGAGAAGCGTTTCTAAACCTGCTGTCCAACAAAAGAGAACGTTACAACATGTTTTTACTCCACAACATCAGTTGAGTGTTTGAAATAACTTTTGTGATCTGATGTGGCTTCTTATCACAGAATGGTGTTTTATTTCTCTCAGAATTGCCTCTGTTTGCGTGTGCCCGTGAGTCTGCGTGCTGAGATGAGGAAATGCCTCCCCGCTTATAATATGCATTTAAAAAAGCAACACACGTCAAACATGTAATGACTTACATTACATGTAATTACATTACATTACATTACCTTTGTAATGACTTACAATGAGAAGTGTTTCTAAACATGCCATCAAAAGAGAACATTATAACCAGGGTTTGAAATTAACACCCGCCAATCAGCCAAATGCGGGTAAAAATCAGCTGTGGCAGGTAACGCTGTCAAATCACTAGCCAATTTGGCGGGTTACTTTTCGTAAGTTA
>NW_015505270.1:3444839-3472889 GCF_001515645.1 Sinocyclocheilus grahami | reverse complement strand
TACTTTTCGTAAGTTATGTTCACTCATTAATTTCTTGGGGAAGTTCATGCAAGCCAAATCTGTGCAGGTTTAGCGCAAATACTGAACTCGTGAGACATCATGACATTATCGAGTATATTGCAAAAACCAAACCAAACACACCTACAGAGGCACGCATACGCGACGTGATGAAATCTGGTTAGACCAATACACACACAGGCTTTAGTGCGCATGCGCATTTAGAGTGCGTTCTTTCACTGCATGATTCAGCCTATTAATATGCATTAAGAATGATCACATAATTCAAGATAATGTATATATTTATATAATTTCATATAGTTAATCAATATCACATGAAGAGTGCCATTTTAAATAAAAAATCAGCATGGTTACAAATGTGAATTGTGAATTGATTTTATACAACAGTTCAATAAACAATAAGTTAATATAAAGAGACTTACGTTTTAGACACCATGCCTGCTTTTGCTCTATTTCGCCAACAAAAATAATTCCAAACACAGCCACTGCACTGTGTTGCGTCTCTGAGCAACGTGACGGTTATTAATATGCATTAAGAATGATCACATAATTCAAGGTAAGGGGGCAGAAAATTTATATATTATATCAATTCATATAGTTAACCAATATCACACAAAGAGTGCCGTTTTTTTCTTTAAAAAATCAGCATGGTTACAAATGTGATATTGATTTTATACAACAGTTCAATAAACAATAAATTAATATCAAGAGACTTACGTTTTAGACAACATATTGACTGTTTTTGCACTATTTCTGCTAAAAACATTCCAAACAAAGCCACAGTACTGTTTTGCGTCTCTGAGCAACATGACGTTGTTTCGTTCCTGAATGAATCAACCATTTAAATGATTCAGTTAAATCACAACGACTCACTTATTAACAGTGACTTGCTGCCTCATTTGTTTAGAAACAGCCAAACTGTATTATTATTATAATTGACTGATTAAATGTAAGAATTTGACTCAAAAGAGGATGCACACTTTTAGAAAAAAATGGCTTTATAAAAGGTAAAAATGGCCATGAAAGGTAGAAATCAATTTAAACTTATTGGAAAATATTAATTTCTATCACTGCTGTGAACTGACCACACAGAATATGAAGAATATCAAAAACTTTAGGAGTCAGCTGTCCACAGTAGTCCTTAAGATATCAGCACAATAACACACTCAGCAAAATATCGTCTAATTATCTTTATCGATAAAATCCCAGAAAATATTGAGATATAATTTTTAGTCAATGATTTGCAACGGTCGCTTTGTCACGCCCAGTGTAGACAGACTCAAACTGTTGGTTTATTTCTGTTTTTTTTTTTTTTGGCTAGTAAACGTTATGAATTGCCGGTATCTTAAAAATTTAGTAGCCACATTGGCTGGTGAGTGAAAAAGTTAGTTTCAATCCCTGATTATAACATACTCCACAACATCAGTCGAATGTTTAAGATAACTTCCTTTTGTGATCTGATGTGGCTTCTTATCACAGAATGAGGCAGAAAATATATAGGGTGTTTACACGTCATCAATCTGGAAGTCGTCCATATTGGCGGCACTGAACGTCAACAAAGCCACTGAACCGAACGGAAACTTGCATATGGGCTTGGCGAAAAAAAACTAATTGGCTCACTATTTTGGGATAAGAAATAGAAAGAAGAATTGTCAGGTCATCAGTCTACGACAAAGGAGCCGGCTCATACGGATCTTTACCACCTATTAACTTTAGTTTGTCAAAATATCACACCCTTTCCTGCTTACTAAGACCTTCTCTTTTTTTATTTAGCAGCTTCCACACACTTCGCTGTTGTTTACGTCAAAGTATCTCCAAAATGGCCGCGGATCCGGGTAACTGACCAAACCATTACATAGGTGCAAATGCGCTATTCTATACTGTAATAAATGCTATGCAGATTACCAATGGATTGCAAATATACTTAATCATTATGAAAATACCGAGATGGCTTGAAGAATACAGTTAAACTATATACTGTATATTGTCGCAGACAAGTGTTTATTGTCTTCATGTTTCATCATTCAAAGCGTTTCTATCTTCTTTTTATTCAGTTACAGCAATAGTGATGCCTTTGTCCATATTAGGGATTTCCTGGAACATCATCAGTTCTATTACTTGTACACATGCTTACAGGAAGATTTAGTTGTTAATTTGTTTTAAAAACCACATTTTAAATTGCAAAAAAACACTTTGATGTGCCAAGCCACCAGAACCGAACGGAACTGAAAAACCGGGGTTAAAAAAACCGAGGTATGTATTGAACCTTGGGCTAACTGTATTGTTGCATCCCTAATAATAATATTCTTTAACGACCCGAAAAGAATGCATGTCACACCTCTGATCATCAATTTGCACTGGATACCAATAGCTGCTCGCAGAAAATTCACGGCATTGATGTGTGCCTACAAAACCACCACTGGCTCTGCACCCCTTTACCTAAATTCACTACTTCAGACTTATGTGCCCTCTAGAAGCTTGCGTTCTGCAAGTGAACGTTGCATTATAGTTGCATCCCAAAGAGGCACAAAATTGCTTACACTGACTTTTACATTAACTGTTCCCTCCTGGTGGAATGACCTGCCCAACTCAATCTGAGCAGCCGAGTTCTTAGCCATCTTCAAGAAATGGCTAAAAACACATCTCTTCCATCTTCATTTGACCCTCTTGCACTTGCACTCTCTATTATTCTTGTTCTATTCTCTATCTTTTTGTTTTCTTTGTATTTATAATAAATAAATAAACCCTTGCTACGTGTATTGCGTTAGGCTAACCGAGATTTGTCACAGCACTAAGTCACTTTGGATAAATGATTCAATGTAAATGTAATATATTATGTATATATTAAACCATTGGTGGCCACACACAAAAAAGCTAGAGACTGCTTAACAGAATAAAGCGCTGAGTTAAATGCATAAAATACATTTGATATCAATTACTTGAATTGTTACTCACTGACATAAGACTTCACTGCATCTGTTGAATGCTAATGTCATAACAAAGTTTCATACACCATTACACACATCAGTTTAGCTGTGGCTTCATACGTATTTCTAGATGAGCAGACTCACAGTTCAGCATTTAAATTAACATTTCAAATCCAGTAAAAATGTGCATCATTGAAGTGCACAAGAAACGGACTAAAAGTCCAATTACAGTCTTAATGTTTCACCATTTAGAGTCTTTTGTAAAATTTAACTTCGATGCCGCTGAACATTTTAACTTAACATCCCAAGATCCCGAGATCAATCCCAAGATCAATCAGTTATGTAACACTGACATTGTCTGAATAACATGCGGTTTAGGCCTCTCATAGCACTTTGTCCCTGATCACATCAAGCAAACGAAGGAATTTCAGTGACACAAGCACTCTTTCAACCAACTCTCCCAAAATAAGACACTAGAACCATGTCATTCTTCTTCTTTTCTTGCCACAGGCAAGATCATTCCACTGTAGAGAAGATAACCAATATAACAATGTCTGTAGTCATTAAATTATTTAACAGCTCTGACATTCCTTTTTCTATTTTAAGATTTCTTACCAAATGGATTCTGTCTGGCCCTTTACTCAGTTTGAGTCTCCATTCATTAAAGACTATAGTGAAGGTCCATTTAAAGGAGTGGTTCACTTAGGAATTCTGTCATTTACTCACCCTAAGGTTGCTTCAAACCTGCATGCTATTATTCTTATTAAGTTCATGTTTTTGTCTGAGATGTTTACAACAATACATTGTGCATCATTAAGATACTGCTTGTGGGTGAAGTTTCTTTAAAAAAAGTACAACTGCAACACTAGCTCATGAAATCAAAAGAAAAGTCTGTCAATACTGCTTCAAAATTGTTACTTGAAGTTTTATTCTGCCTTCAAAGGGATGGAGACTGGAAAAATAAAGCTGTTGAGCAAAAGTCTAATAGATGCTACAAATTATTTAAAATGATTGTAACAACGATATTTTTTCCCTTCAGCAGAAGATAAATGCAGCAATGGTTACTTCACGTAAAATGGAGCGAGCAGCACACAATTTAGCACTGGTTCATTATTGATTCTCTGTCCCATCAGTCAGGTAATGGCACTGGCTATTTGCCAATTACAAGATTAAAGATCTTTAGCTGTTAGGCACCATTTAACAGCACAAATCCACAAGGGAGTCAAGAATAAAGTTGCTGCATTCAAATTCAAGTCCCTACGAAGTGTTAACTGCTCCCAACACAATAAACAAGGAGAAGCTAAAATAATTTGTTCATTTTCACAAGCGATTGAGTCATGTAGATGAAGAACTTTAGTTCTATATATTACTATATATTTTTGTGTAAATAAATATAACCCTATAACACTTAATTTGTTTGATACATGTCTTTTTGGTACATGGCCATTTTTTGGGGCTTTTTTATATTGCATCCCCCAGTTGTATATGACCACAAAGTAGTTTACAGTTTTTGTTATTGAAAATTCTGCGGCTGAACAATAGACATGCTGTTGCTATAGTACAACATAATTAAACACTGCAAAGCAGATCTAATAGACAGGTGGAGCTGGGGAGGTGGAGGGTGAAAGTTCTGCAGGCTGGTTGCTGGACCTGTAGTTTGTGACAGTAGATTGTGACTTTGTAAATGTCTGTAAATGGACCTCTCATGGAGGCACGACGGGAATGTCCCAATAGGACTATGCCATGTAAAGTTTCTTAAGTATTTGGGTCATTTCTCCTGCCCCCTAGTATTATGCCAACATCAATAAAATCATGAAATCATTTAATCATCTTTTTAAATTGTACTTTGAATGAAATCATTAAAGTAAATGATACATTTAAATTAATAAGTATCTCTATAGTTTTTCATTATTTTGGTTAAAGTTTAGCCTGTTCAGCATTTTGCACATCATCAACTGAAAGGTTATTTTTGTCAACTGAAAATTATATGCAATTTCCAAACAGATTCAATTTGACAAAAATAAATTAATATGACAATTAAATTATTTAAAATTGAAAATCAAGGACAGTAAATTAAATCTGTTGTACAACTGTTCACTACGACTGGATAGGCAGTTAAACTCGTGCAATGACTGTTTAATATGATGATGTGCCAAATTTACAATATCTGTCTTCTTCACTGTTATGTGACCCAGTGTTATGATGATAAGATTGTAACAGTCCCTTCTTGTGTGCTTTTCACAGGGCATTATCGAGCAATTGGAATGAGTGCCAGTATAACAATCTGGTGGTAAGGCGTAAGCTCTTGTAGGCAAGTGGAAAGAGGGTTTCGGATAAAACCTTTTAGACTAAACCTTTTAGACTTGTGCCATTTATTTCTCACAATATCTATGTACTGCACCCTTATTCTGTGGAAACATCTGTTAGCTATGCTGAAGGTCTGAGGGAGGAGTTGATGAGTCTTACTGGGTCATTTTCATTTGCTCAATGGAAGGACATAAAATAAGGAGAGGCAGTTATACTGTATGTCATAAATCTAGCACCTTTTCTCATCTGTGTTGTTTTACCCAGTCAGATTTTTTTTAACCCCAGAGCTTTGACTTAACTGTGTTACACATCATTTCGCTAATACCACTGTGCTGCTGCAGAACTTTTAAATGCATTGCATTATGTATGAGGGTGCAGCATATATTGGCATCTATGTGCTGCTAAGGACACAGTAAGTAAATACGGTACACTAAAGGGTGAAAGAGTGAAAGATGTAAACACATTTAAGCACCTCTGAGTGGAGCACACTGGGTTATGCCCTTGTCAGACGACAGACAGTGATAGCTGTATAATGAGAAGAAAACTGAAATTGCAGATTTACAATATGCCAAACACCAAGTCTCGCTTGTTGACTGTGCATTTCTGAACTCTCATTGACTCCATGTTCTAGAGCCAGATTCACAAAACATAAAAATAAAATTCTTCATGCTATCTTCCTATTTTCTAGCTTAAGAAAATAAATAAATAAAAACTTAATGTTCTTATTTGTGCAAAACCTGAAAACAGTATTCTTAAAAATCATTGTAAAAAAATAATTAAAAAATCTTAAAGTTACAGTCACCTCCAAATTGTTTTAAATCTCCAAAGGTAAGATGTTTAATGCATTTATGGAGTTGTTTCAAATTTTAAGCATTACAACATAACGTCTTGGTTATGTATGGTAACCCTCGTTCCCTGATGGAGGGAATGGAGAACTTGTGTTGAAGTTCCCGACACAAGGGGTTGCTCTTGGGAGCCCAGACACATCTGACATCATTGAGAAAAGGCCAATGAAATTGGCGAGCAAAATTTGCAGAGCTGGCCACACCCCAGATATCCGAGTATAAATAGGCCAGAGTTGCATTTGCTCACTCGTTCTGTTCTGAGGAGTTGAGAAGCGTTTCAACCCACTCAGAGGCAGTTCAGAGTTGTGGCATAAAAGACACAATGTTCCTCCATCAGGGAACGAGGATCACCACAGATAACTGAGACGTCTCCTTTCAGTCTGTCACTTTGACGTTGTGTCAAAAGTTCCCGACACTAGGGGTCCCTATATAAAAAGCAGATGTTGACAAGCCAGCGTGTCACAACCAAATGCACATCTCCTCCTCATAACCTTCCAACTCCCAAGACTCATGACCTCACTCTCCAACATCCAGGAAAGCCGCAAAGAAGATGGAGGTCACCTCAGCTGGAACATTTTCTCATTTTGTTATGGAAGTAGAATAAGTAACGGCTGAAAGTTCTGGTAGTTAACGCTGGGGAAAGGACACTACGGAGGTCACATCCTACCCAAAGGAGAGGTAACATGTTAAGATCAAACTATGGACTTACGGAGGAAGTACCACATAGGGAAGATTCTGTGGTGGGCTCTGCATAAGAGAAAAACTACAAAACACAGAACCTCGTGACAGATCGAGCGTCTGTCTAGAGGAGACACTGAATCCTAAGGGACAAGCCAGTGGAATAATATACATATGAGGCAATCAAGGGGAGCCACTACATATGGGGCACTAACCCATAACAAGAGTTCACTCAAGGGATACTACCTCAGAATGGATTCTAATAGTGAGTTCCTCCACCGAACTCAGCCATATAAAAAGTGCTTAAGTGATGGAAAGGTAGCCCAGAGTTAATAAGAAGGAACTGAATTGGGATCAATGGGCGCATATGCCACCTGAGACAGGGGGAGGCGCCATGTGCAATCTCTACACCCTACTAGCATTCAAGACTCTGGATGAGGCTGGTTCCATTTGCAGATTGTAGAATCTGGCAAATGTATTAGGTGTAGCCCAACCTGCAGCTATGCAAATGTCTGATAGAGAGGCACCATTCTCTAAAGCTGACGAATCAGCAATGCCCCTGGTCGAGTGAGACGTCACTTCCAGTGGGCATGGTAAGCCTCTGACCTGATCGCTGTCAGGATCGCATCCACAATCCAGTGGGAGATCCTCTGTTTGGAGACAGCATTCCCCTTCTGCTGTCCTCCAAAGCAGAGAAAGAGCTGTTAAGTCTGAAACTCTGTGTGCATTCCATCTAGATGCACAGGACTTGCACTGGGCACAACAGAGACAGGTTAAGGTCCCCTTCCTGTGGGGGGATAGCTTGCAAGTTTACCACCTGATCTCTGAAAGGAGTGGTGGAAACCTTGGGCACATATCCAGGCCAGGGTCTCAGGACAACGCGAGAGTCTGCCGGCCCAAATTCAAGGCATGATTCGCTAATGGAGAATGCTTGAAGAAGGCTTGAAGGCTTGAAGATGCACTCCTTCTTGATAGAAGTGAGTGCAGTCAGGAAGGCCGTCTTCGTAGACTAAGTTCACCTGACTTAAGGGGCTCAAACTAATTTCTCTGTAAGGCCTGAAGGACCACTGAGAGATCCCAAGAGGGGATGAGACGCGACCTTGGAGAATGCAACCTCCAGGCGCCTCTTATGAATCTTATAACCAGGTCATGCTTCAGTGTCATAATTTGCTGCAATCGCAGCCATGTACACCTTAAGCAAAGAAGCAAACAGGTGACAGGAAGCAGACAGGAAGGATAAAACGGAACCAATGCCACATCTCCAAGTATCCTTCCTCTAGGAAGAACACCAGTTCACGAAAATGTGCCACTTTAGGTAATGTGCCACCAGTATTCGCCACAGTGTGTGAAAGGTCACTGAATTCCTCCTGGTCGCGTCCAGAGACCAGACATGGAGGTTCCAGAGACCCGGACCAACACGTGCTTGCCTTGGTCAGTGGTTAAAACCTCCTCAAGGTCAAAATCAACTCCAGGCATTTGATATGCCAATGCAGCCAGGGACCCATCCAGACTCCGGAAGCTGCAGTCCCATTGCATACAGCACCTCAGCCTGTGTTCGAAGCATCTGTTGTAGCAATGATGCATATAGAAACCTGTTCTAAGGGCATTCCTGCCCATAGAAATGAGATGTCCTTCCAAGGACTGAAAGTGCGGCAACACTCTGGTGTGATGTTCACACAATGTGTGCCTTGGGACCATGCCTATCTTGGGACTTGGGTATGAAACCAGTGCAAAAGTGGTCTCTTATACATCAATCCCATTGGCATGAATGTGGCTGAGGATGCCATATGCCCCAGGAGCCTCTGAAAGTGTTTGAGAGGGACCTCTGTTTTGTGTTTGAGTGTTCTCAAGCAGTTCAGCACTGACTGAGCACAAGCCTCTGAGAGACGTGCTGTCATAGTAATCGAGTCCAGTTCTACACAGAGAAAAGAGATACTCTGCAGAGGGGAACTTGTTCTTTTCCCAGTTGACCTGAAGTCCCAGTCGTGCTAAGTGGTCGAGGAACATGTCCCTGTTAGTACAAATCCCCTTGAGTGAGCTAGAATCAGCCAGTCATCGAGGTAATTGAGAGTGTGAATGTCCACTTCCCTGAGAGGGGCAAGGGCAGCCTCCGCGACTTTCACGAAGACATGAGGAGACAGGGACAGCCCAAAAGGAAGAACCCTGTACTGATATGCCCGCCCTTCGAAGGCAAACCGAAGAAACGGCCTGTGCCTTAGAAGGATTGAGACATGAAAGCACAGGTCCTTCAGGTCTGTTGGCGCAAACCAGTCTTGGTCTCTGACACATATTAGCATGTGTTTGAGGGTCAACCTTCTAAACAGGAGCTTGTGAAGGGCCCGGTTCAATACCCTCAGGTCCAAGGCTGGTCTGAGCCCCCCACCCTTCTTTAGTACAATGAAGTAGGGGCTGTAAATCCCCTTCTTCATCTCTCAGGCTCTATTACTCCCTTTGCCATAAGAGTTGCCACTTCCACTTGAAGAACAGCAGCATTCTCGCCTCGCACTGAGGTAAATAGAATGCCACTGAACTTCGGTGGACACCTGGTGAACTGAATCGCATAGCTGAGCCAAACGGTTCTGAGAAGCCAGCAGGAAGTGTTGGGGAGGCTTAGCCAAGTCTCCAGACACCTTGCCAATGGTCTTAAGGGAACTATGTTCGACGTACCAAGGGCAGGGTTCCTGTGACTTAGTGGAACAAAAGGCAGGAGTTGTGACTTAGTGGAACAAATGACAGGAGTTGAAATGTTATTCAGGGCGCACCGTGCCTTGCCATCAGGTCAGTCAAATGAGCCACTGACAAATGAGGGAACAGGGGTTCACCAACATGCGTCACACTGGCTTGGTGACAGACCTATTGCATCTGAATGTGAGGAGACATGAAGTCTGGGTCTGAACAAGCTCTGATGCCTGATCTCAGTGTGTGGCCATTGAGGATGGGAGGGCCAGAGAAGGCCAGTTGTGAGTGTGTGATCCAGGGAAGAAGGAAATTGTTCTTTTATTGACCATTTGGTGGCTGTCCGCCAAGCGGCAGACAGCCGAAGCAAAGCCGAATCCACCCCCTGTCCCCTTGCCAGGTCAGATTGTCCCTCCTCCCAGGGTTGTCCATCTCAGTTACACTTCGAAGACTTCTGGGGGTTCTTAGTGCCCTGAAGACGAGCCGGCGGTGCCACCTTCCTGCGAGTGGCGGGCCGTTGTTCAGGCTTGACTGCCGGCCTGGGTTGTTGTGGGGCCTCAGCAGTCCTCGCAGGGGGCCATCCCCGGTGACGAGCAGACGAAGGCTGCTGCTTCAGTGGTGCAGGACTCACTGAGGTAGGATGTGTTTGATGGCCATCGCCCTGCCCAGAGCCTGAGCCATGACCTTTGTAGCCTGGAGGGCAAAGTCGGTCGCCGAACGCAGTTCCTGCAAAACCTCTGAGTTAGGACCATCCTCATGCAGTTCTTTCAACACCTTGGCCTGGTAGACCGTGCAGGACAGATGCAGCTTGTCCAAAGGCCATATAAGCCTTCACCACCAGGGATGAAGAAAACTTACAGGCCCTGGATGGTGGTCTCGGACATGCCCACCAAGTGGCGCCATTTTGCGGGCAAAAGTGCACCACAGTTGCCCTCTCCACCTGGGGGACCTTCGTATACCACCTTGCTGGACCCCCATTGAGGGCGATGAGAATGGAGGAACTGGTGTATCATGTCCTGGCCAAGAAGGGGGCCTTCCACGATTTCGTCAGTTCCTCGTGCACCTCCGGCAAGAAAGAAACTGGGGCTGGGCGTGGCTTAGTGTCACGCTCAGTGCCCAGAATCTAATTATCCAGCCGAGAATGCTCGGAGCAGCATGGGGGAGTCCACTCAAGCTGGATGCTCTTGGCCGCCCGGGCAAGCACGGCTGCCATCTCAGTATCTGCCTCAGACCGGAACTCAGCACTCTTGGGTGCTGGTTCTGCAGAGTCATTGGCTTCAGATGGCTCTAACCTGCCCTCTGATGCTGCGATTGACAGCTCATCCTCATCATGAGCCTCGAATAAGTAATTCAACTCGCCCTGAAGAACTGGGGCTGGGCGTGGCTTAGTGTCACGCTCAGTGCCCAGAATCTAATTATCCAGCTGAGAATGCTCGGAGCAGCATGGGGGAGTCCACTCAAGCTGGATGCTCTTGGCCGCCCGGGCAAGCACGGCTGCCATCTCAGTATCTGCCTCAGACCGGAACTCAGCACTCTTGGGTGCTGGTTCTGCAGAGTCATTGGCTTCAGATGGCTCTAACCTGCCCTCTGATGCTGCGATTGACAGCTCATCCTCATCATGAGCCTCGAATAAGTAATTCAACTCGCCCTGAAACAAGCTCTCAAACTCATCCAGAAGCTCAATCGGAGGACATGAAGTGTGGGAGGAACGAGAAGCCCGTGGGGATTCCCCCGGTGGAACCATTCTCGCCTCACCAGGCTCTTCCCTGCGACCTCATACCCGGAAGTAGAAGGACCGGAGCTTTTGGGGAAGAACCCGAGCTGCGAGAACAATGTGCCTATGGACAGGTCCTCGCAAGCTGGAAATAAACCATCCACAAGCACTGCTTCAAAGTAAGCACAGCCCAAACACTGAACACAGAGATCGTGCTGGTCATAAGGAGAGACATGGTAACTGCAACCAGAAGAATACGAGCGAAAAGGCACGATGTAAACACACAAATCCACCTGTGAAGCTCTTTCAGAAAATTTGCTCTTTTAGGAGGAATTTTGCTCTCAATGATCACCGTTTAAGCACCCAGGGGTACTCTCACAACACTTAGCTGTGTATGAGAAGGGAGAGACCGCTTTTCTCCATGATGTC
Source organism: Sinocyclocheilus grahami (assembly GCF_001515645.1). Classification (NCBI taxonomy): domain Eukaryota; kingdom Metazoa; phylum Chordata; class Actinopteri; order Cypriniformes; family Cyprinidae; genus Sinocyclocheilus; species Sinocyclocheilus grahami. Next base: position 3,461,295 of record NW_015505270.1, on the reverse strand, counting down.
AGAGGTGTCTGGGCTCCCAAGAGCGACCCCTAGTGTTGGTGACCAACTGAAAGGGAACGACAGTTACATTATGCACATCTCTAATAATAGAAATATGTTTAGCCTACATATAATGCATATCACTATTACTAGGGATGTACTCTGAAGTGACACTATTGATAGATAATGTAATCATGATTATGTGTGACATGAGTTTTTGATGAATTTGAAATTCATTGAGTCAAATAAGGACCTCTATTTTAATTGTGTAATTACAATGTCATTTTTGGCAGCATTCAGACAATGGAAAAAGTCTATTTTTAATGTAATTTTAATTTGGAATTAAGATTATATATCTTTCTTTCTTTCTTTCTTTCTTTCTTTCTTTCTCACTAAATACAGAGAAGTAAAAAAACATCCAAGTTATGCAGTAAATAAGTTTGTTTCTTCATCTGAACAGATTTGGAGAAAGTTATCTTAGTGTTTATATGAAACAAATCCATCATCACAGCTACTGTATGTAACTTTTTGGTTAAAAATAAACAAAAATTGGTTATTGGGCAAGTCCATAATACATCAGTGCTCAACCCCATTCTTACCTTACCTTGATTCGCAATGATAAGCTTATAACAATGATTTATAATTTGAGGTGTTGGGTTCGATTTCATGGGAAACCGGCGTAATTCGTCAGTTTGATGTTGGTAATGTTTGACGTCAGTCTTTGGTTACGTCACATCTGTAAACAGAAAGAAGATGCATCTGCTAATATATGGCATATGTGTGGAGCATTTGTAACTTGCTCTTACAACAGTTGCTTAGAAATTAAACTTGTCAAAACTAAGAAACTTCAAACTGCAAAGAGTCTGCATTTAAAAAGAAAAAGCGAAAGGAAGCCTGTACTAAAAGTAAATATCGGCATTGCTTTTGAGAAGTGGCATCAACTCAGAGATCTAAAGGAATTACAGACTAACACAGAGATGGCTTTTTTTCCCAAGACATTTCAGTGGTGCAATGGGTGTCTAGCTATCATTAGAGAACGTTTGCTTGATTCAGATAGGTATAGGTACATGATAGGTACATGTTTCCTCTAACTTATGTTTTTATTTGGTCAGAACAAAAGCAGCAGATCTGTTACTTGTTTAGATTTTTTTGGACATATGCTTAGTAGGACATATCTGGATGTACAATGACAGATCCACTCTGTTGTGGTGATTAGAGATTCATCTGCATAACTGAAGCACAACCCAGGAAAAAAAATAAAAAATGAGCGGCAAAAGTTACGTACTGATTTTTTAAAGCATTTTAACTTTAAACTGTCAAGTCCATAATCTATAATACCGCTTCTTCCAGTGAAAAAGTCACCTTTTGTCCGCTTGCATCAAAATCCAACAACATATTTGTTTAGAACGGTTTTGAATTATTATTATTTATTTTTTTTGCTTGTAAATGCTGCTTGATCTGTGCATATTTTTTCTGCATTTCTCATATTTTCACTGGAGAAAGCAAAATTATGGAAAGAGTACTCATATTATAACTGGAAGCAATGGTTTAAAGTTAATGATGGAATTGTGTATTACAAACATGCAACTTCACAAGATGTACTGGAGTCGTTTTGTGGATTACTGTAATGTTTTTATCAGCTGTTTGAACTCTCATTCTGACGGCACCCATTCACTTGGAAGGATCCATTGGTGTGCAAGTGATGTAATGCAAAAATTCTCCAAATCTGTTCTGATGAAGAAACAAACTCGAGTACATCTTGGATGGCCTGAGGGTGACTAAATTTCAGCAAATTGTCAATTTTGGGTGAACTACTCCTTCAAGTGAAGTGTGAAGATGGTGAAGTATGTTGGTCAGAGAGCCCCCTCATATCTGAATAGATAGTTCTTAGTCAGAATAAGCTACAAACATTTGGTGCATACAACATGCACCAAATGTAATGGCGAAAGTTCAAATTCCTGGCTTGTGAGATTAATATTCTTTGTCTAGTGAAAGGGCAGTCTTGAGACTGTATGCAAGAATTATGAGAATGAGACTGTAGACGGTATGCAAGAATTATTACCAGTACAGAGCAGCACAGAATCGTCATTACTCTGTACAAATGGATGTTGTTCAAATACTATACCGTGAGCTATAGTCAGTAATACCACTTATTATGACAATGCTGCATCTTCAAAAGAAGCTGTGAAAGACATGACCAAGGAGTATATTGGGTAAAATAGGAGATATTCATTATATACGGCATGTTTTCACAAAAGCAATTATTCATCTTAAAATATAAAGAAAAAAATATTTTCCAAATACAAAGTTCATCCAAGCAAAACAGAGCATGTTGTGACTACATGAAGATTTCAGCTGCCAAATCATGGTGAGAGCAATCTAGTGTGGCAGAACGCAGCAACCCCGAAGCCTGACAAAAGAGCAGATGTGTGAAAAGCTGTCACGTTGTGAGAAAGTCTGCAAGAGCCTGCTCATCTCAGAGTGAAGAATTCAAGGAGAGCCAAAATATGTTGTACCTAATGACCTGCCGCATACTGGGACTGGTGCTGAAGATGTGGAAGAGCAGATGATGTTTATCAAAGAGGAAATAGCAGGCTTTTTTTCCTCAGCTGCTAACGCAGTCTCCAGATTCTGTTCATATATTTATAATTTTTATTTATTTTTTTGGTTTGGTTTGATTTTGCAACCTAATGACTGACAGGATCACTAGAGGTTTTGTTTTCAGATAACAAACTATGAAATTTGATTTTGTGTCTTAGTTTTAGTTTACCCTTCAAGTAGGTATCATTTAAGCTTACTCACTCTCATGCCTTTCCAAACTGGTATGATGTTCTTTCTTCTGTGGAACACACAAACACACACACACACACACACACACACACACACACACAAAGTTTGTGGTACATACAATGGAAGCCAGTTGGGACAAATGTTGTTTCTAGGTGTAGTGAATACAGCTGAGGTCAGCATAACAGTGTCTGCCCACGTTTTGCAGTTGTTTTGGGAGTATTAATTTTCTCCACTGGGGTTTAAAAAAAGAACTCGTTCAATAAAGAGTCAACAGCCATGAACCAAACTAGCTCTGAGATGAATATACACTACTCTTCAAAAGGTTGAGGTCATTATGATGACAATCAGAAATACAGTCAAAACAGTAATATTGTGATTTGTTTTTTACATCCTGCTTTGCAAAACTTCATTTTTAGCAGGTATTACGCCAGTCTTCAGTGTGACATTATTCTTAAGAAATCATTTTAAATTGCTGATTGGGTACTTGAGAAGTATCCGTTTCTTGAATGGGACTTTTACTTCTGATCTGTGATCTATTAACGGACAGCAGTCAAAATATCTTATGCTCACGTCTAAGGCTGCATTTATTTCTAAGTTTATATATTTTTGTATATTTTTTTCTATACTGTAAAGATCCTATACTGGACAAAACAGCCGTGTTGTTGTTGTTGTCAACTTTCTAGAACCCATTTTAGGAGGGTCAAAAATTATTACTTTTTTTATTACCCCTAAATATCACATTGGCTACTGAAACAGTATAAGTTATGATGGTTTGGACCTTTGCTGGGAAGAAAATTTAGAGACTGACCTCTCGTAGCTTTAATTGAATACTCATTTAATAGAGCCAATGATAAAATGCACAGACTCTTTTGAGACACGAAACAGCATAAAAATCTGCTATTCTGTTGGAATTAATCTCCCATAAGGCCATTTGGTTGAACATGGGACTGAGAAATGTCTTTAGTCTACAAAAACAAAGTCATAAAGCCTTGCAGGCATGAGAAAATATGGTCAAAAAGGAACATCTCATGTGCTTCAGTGGGTAAAACGTAATTGCATTTTTGTAAATGGAGCAAATTATCTTTCCCAAACCAATATCAGTGTAAATTCTCTTCCTTTTAAAATTTTAAATGACCGGATATGATGCAAACATATGGACACATTCTGTATGAAATATTTTCAAGGTTAAGATAGACTTTTGCTTCAGTAGGACAGTTTATTGCACAGCTGCAGACAAGCATATTCATCAATTAAAGATAAAATTAATATCCCACTTGCATATTTTAAGACCTTCACTGGTACTTGCATCATCCTCTTTAAACCCTTTCCCGAATATTTGTGTTGTACATGCCACAACTAATGAGTCCCGGGAGAATCATGCCATTGATTTCCCCATCGTTCATACTTCCTTTTGAAACCCAAGGCCAGTTTTTTGGCAAGACACACAAGTGAGAAACTGCTGGTGTCATTTTCACTGAAGCTCCATGACTGACAGCGCCACATAGAAATCTGTCCTTGTCCATTATTTGCCAGACAGTTCTCTCTTTTCAGAATTCAGAAAGCAGTTTGGGAACTGTACTTCCACAAAACAAAGAACCTAGAAATAACATAAGCATCTGTGTTCTTGTCACAATCCATTACTGTGAGGAGCACGGAGCGAGGAAACGTAGAGTAGACTTCGAACAAACTGACTTTAACATCCAAAGGAACAAGGAACACACATGTAGCGGGGTAAGACGAACATTCAATACCAGACAAAGAAACTCAGAACAGGACTCACTATAAATACACAGGACTTGACGAGGGGATGACAAGACACACCTGGAACTAATGAGCAATCAAACACATGGGAAAACTAGGTCAGGGCAGGCACATGGAGAGGGAAAAACACACAGATAAAGTCCAGGGGCGTGACAGTTCTCGCGACCTTTGACTTAGAAAAGAAAATTATTGCCAGTTTGTTTGTCACTCCATTCAGTTTTCTGTATGCTCCAGTTTATTTATTTTTTTGTTTTATCCAACACTTCTGTCTAAGTTTATCAAGCGTACTTGTTCCAAAACACATTTAAAGTTTATGATATTAAGCATTTTCAGAGGTGATTGTAGAATTTCAATATAGGGGGTCACAGCCCCCAATGAGTGTATGATTAAACAATATTTAATATATTGTTTGCATATAGGCAGGAAATATACATACAATAGGTTATACACTACCTATCAAGTCATCTCCTAAATATTGATTTTATTTCAAATCATTTGAACTATAACCAGATCATATTCATTAATAATCAGAATATAAACAAACCTTATATTACTGTACTTGTCTTGACTGGCAGTATGTTTAATCTGCCTTACATTAAACCATTTATTTTTTTTTCTACAGTGTTTTTTTTTAATGGAATATAACAATTTGGATATATCAATTTGCCACTTCTGTAATTCAAAGGGACATCAGAAACCACAAATCCCTTTACTCTAAGGTACATTCACAAATGTTGTTCAGATAAAATATTTTGTGTTTCTGTTAAATAATCTAATATCTTTCTTTGTAAAGACTCAAATTTTGTTTAAATAAACTAAAAAAATTGTATGGCAACCAGGTTAGGCTACTTAATTTTAACCAACAATACATTTTTACAGTGTGATAATGTCTTTTATCATTTCTGTGCATGATTTTAATCTAATGCCACATCCATTTGGTCACACTTTATTGTAAGGTCCAATTCTCGCTATTAAAAAACCATTAACTATGGCTTTTGCCTCAATAAACTCCTAATTTAGTTAGTAAAGTAGTTGTTAAGTTTAGGTACTGGTTAGGATTAGGGATGTAGAATATGTTCACGCTGGATATTGTTACGTAACGTGTAGTTAAAACTCACACAAAGAAAAATAATTCCAGAAGACAGGCTTTAATCCAAGAATACTCAAGAAACAGGAGAAAACAGGAAAAAAACACAATACTACTCCCGTACAAATTAACAAGAACTGACGGAGACAAAAGGGAAGAACTAAGGGTTTAAGTACAAGAGTAAACAAATGAGCTGATAAGTTAATTAATCAGACAACATGTCAACATAATGATAATCAAACAGACTGGGGAAAACTAGGTCAAACAGGGTCAAACCAAAAACACAATGCAACACAGAGAACAGAGCACACGTTGCAGTATGCCCCCTCCTGAAAAGGCGCGACCTCGCGAAAGGTTCTGGAGCGAGGGCGAGGGTTCTGGAGGATGGCATAAAGCAAAAGAAAAAGAAAAAGAGTCCAGGGCAAAAACTAAAGTCTAAGGAGGAGTGGATGGTGGGAGGAGTCTGTGAAGAGCCAGGGGCAGAAGGAGCCAGATGTTAAACCAGGGGCCAGCCAGGATGAGGCCCCAGGGTGGAGTCGAAGGCAGTAGGTGGCATGGTGACGACTTGATGGTAGACAACACCCTGGGGTCGACTGACAGAGAAGAAGCCACCACTGATGAAGACCCAGGTGGAGCCCATGAGCCGAAGAGCCCACGTGATGCCAATGGTCCAGGAAACCAAGGTGGTGCTTCGGCGATTAGCGTCCGAGGTGGAGCCGGATAACCAGAGGACAGAGGCAGAGCGGTGGGACCAAGGACAAAGACTGACCCGGGGGGAAGGCGGCAAGTCAACGTCAGACCAAGGCAGAGCCGGTGGGACAAAGGAGCCCGGAGAAGCCGCGTGGCCTATGGTTTCCGGTGGAGCTGAGGGAGGGAGGAGCCAAGGCAGAGTCAATGGGTCGACAGGCCAAGGTGGAGCGATGGGCACAGAGGCTGAAGGCGGAGACAGGGGATCCTCTGTACTGGATGGAGCTGGTGGCCGGAAGACACTGGGCTGGTCCTCACAGCATGTGGAAGATCTAAAGGGGCTGAAGGATACCAGTGGAGATGGGCTGAGGAACTGGCTGTTTGAGGAGGTGGGAGAGGGAGGCTTGGTGGACATTCTAGAGCTAATGGAGATACTGGAAACACTGGAGATACAGGGGCATAAGGTATCACTTCACCAAACCATATATAGATTATCCTCAAAAATGTCTTTGAGTTCCTCAAAATATCCACCAGAAGCCATAAGCATCTCCAAAGCGGTCACATCTCCATAAACATCCAAAGCGGTGGGGTTGTGGGCAGGGCTCTCCTCCCAGCCCTCAAGCTCCACAAGCACGCCCTCTGCGATGCACAATGTTGCTGGCTCATCTGGTCAGACTCGGTTTGTGGTACGGGCTCGGGGGCGATGACTCTCTCTGTCCTTTTCTCGGGTTCAGGCTCATCCATCGTGGCAGGCCGGTCTCCATGGTCCACAGGAAACTCCAATGTGTCGGTTGTGAGTGGTGGTGGATGCCTGGTCTCTGGTGGCGCTAAAGTGAGCAAACAAAGGAGCTGATAAGTTAATTAATCAGACAACTATGGAGGCTGATAGAGCTCAACGCACTGCATCTTAAGAAAACACATGCAATTAGAAAAAGCACCAGCAAATTAAGAAAACATCTTCATCACTTTGACAACATACGCACCGCAAAGACTCACAACACAACCAAATACATAAATGCACTGCAAATTGCATGTAGCACAGACCACAACGGAAATGTTTCAAGGGGACCCCAAAAACCCTTATGAAAATTAACCATGGTTTTATTATAGTAAAAGTGTATTAATGATGTTTTTGGCATTTACCATTTTACCATTACCATTTTTTTTTTTTGGTGATTACCATTTTTGTAACCACACAAATACCATGGTTAAACTATGGTTAGTGTAATTTGTGATTACCATGGTTTAACTATAGTAACCATGTTTTTATTGTAACCACACAAATACCATGGTTAAACTATCGTTAGTGTAATTTGTGATTACCATGGTTTAACTATAGTAACCATGTTTTTATTTATTTATCTATTTAGTATTATTATTTTTTTAAATAGTAAAACCATGGTAAATTTTGTAAGGGTAGTTGTAAAAGTAAGTTAGCCAGCTTATAAAAACGTTTTACAGTTACAGTAATAGTGTATTCCGTCAGCTTATTTGGGCTAATAATATCGAAAAAAAGCTAAGGAATCGTATGATCAGGATATTAAAAGAAATAAAAATCTCACCTTTCAGAGTAGACACAATCCGAGCAGCTGAGTCCTTATCCATCTTCAAAAAACAGCTAAAAACACATCTCTTCCATCTTCAACTGACCCCTCTAACACTTGCACTCTCTATTCTTTTTTCTATTCTATCTTCTTAAGAAGATCCTTGTTTTCTTTATTATAAAATGACCCTCTAACACTAGCATTCTCCATTCTTTTTCTATTCTTTTGACTTGTTTTATTTTAATAAAAAAAAAGAATCTCTTACACTAGCATTTTTTACTAGCAAACACTTTTTATTTATTATAAAAAAATTTTTAAAACTTGCTACGTGTACTGCGTTTGGCTAACCGAGACTTGTCACAGCACTTACATATTATTGCCCTTTTGTTAGTTTTGATTGTTTCTATTGTCCTCATTTGTAAGTCACTTTGGATAAAAGCATATGTTAAATGACTAAATGTAAATGTAAATGCAAATGTAAATCTAAATTTAACGTCATTTTCATATGAGTTTAATAGGAGACTGCGATCATGAATTTGTGTACTGATTAAGGAGCTAATCACAAAATGTTAGGGAGCCTGAGCATTGTGCTTCCCTATAGTCAGTGGCAGGCCCTGTTAGAGATACTTTTCAAGCAGCACGGATGTCATGGGTGTTGCACCCTTCTCCTTCTCTTTTGCGCCTCCTCGCTCCATGGCTTGCTCTCTGTTCCAATTAAGTCACATGCCCTGTTTCTGACAAACATCCTTTAATATGCAGTGACAATTCAGCTTGATTTCTTAAAAGTTGTGTTTTGAACCCAGAACTGTGTCAAACTAAATGACTAAATGTAAATGTAAATGCAAATGTAAATCTAAATTTAACGTCATTTTCATATGAGTTTAATAGGAGACTGCGATCATGAATTTGTGTACCGATTAAGGAGCTAATCACAAAATGTTAGGGAGCCTGAGCATTGTGCTTCCCTATAGTCAGTGGCAGGCCCTGTTAGAGATACTTTTCAAGCAGCACGGATGTCACGGGTGTTGCACCCTTCTCCTTCTCTTTTGCGCCTCCTCGCTCCATGGCTTGCTCTCTGTTCCAATTAAGTCACATGCCCTGTTTCTGACAAACATCCTTTAATATGCAGTGACAATTCAGCTTGATTTCTTAAAAGTTGTGTTTTGAACCCAGAACTGTGTCAAATAACATAACATGCCTGTTTAAAACTTTTTTAATTGATAATGTGTTTCATAAATATATACAATTGTATATTTTCTCTATTAATTAAATACATTTTAATTAATAAATGTACAATAACAACTAAAAGTTTTTAAAACATTTATTTATTTATTTTAGGGAGGGGGGGGGATGTCCTACAATTACCAGAGTTTGAGCTTCTCTCACATAATTCCAATTTTATTCTCTGGATAATTTAATTCCACAGGTGAGAAGATACCTTATGAGCTATCATGTGAGTCTACAGCAGAGCTTTAGTGGATGTTATACACCCATTTCTAAGCAGACACGTCTTTGGAATATATAGTTATATTATTTGGAAATAATAGCTTTTTAAAAAACATTTTCAATTGATTTTCTCTTTACAGATAATATAGGGTTTCTCCAATTTCTGGAGCTTGCTTGTAACCCAGGCTTTCACACTTGCATACAAATAAGGCAAACTGGTGTCAGACTCCTTTAAAATAATAATGACAACATGAAAATATGCTCTTGCAGGTTTAGTCAACCATTATGGGTTAATACACATAAAAATGAAAAAGTCATAATTTACTCACCCTAGTATGAAAACTTTTCTTTGAGAATGTGACTTTCTTTTTTCCCCCCTGTGGAACTCAAAAGGTGAATTACTTAAAATAAATCTAAACTATAATCCAATAAATTATAAGAAAATTAAACGAAAAGAAAAAAGAAAATGATCCAAAATCGCATAAAATATCCAAACATATTTTATTTCAGATATTTGGCAAGGCAACATTCCTCGACTTGAAGTAAAATAAATAAATAAATAAATATGTAGATATATTTTTAAAAACCAAAAACTGACCAAAACAAAAAAATAACTACAATTTTGATCAAAATTAAAGTGGAAACAGAAAATAGAAAAGTTCATTCTAATTTGAAATATTAACAAAAACTAAAGCAGTATATCAATGATACATAAAAAAATACTGATGAAAAAACACCCTAGCTGTTCTTTTTCATAAATTGAATGACTTCTGACTCACACCCATTTATCAAAAGATATCTCTAATCTCTTAATCAAAATGTATCTCTAAGATCTTTTTTTAATAAAGAAAAAAAATCTAATTTAAATAAAGAGCTGGATTTACTAGAGTGTTGTCTAATGGCAACAATAGGTCTTGACTATATTTCCCAGTCTTCTTCAAGAGACTGAGTCATTTTTCTTCTTCTTTTTCTTTAAATGTAACTGCTCACTGCACAGGAACACTTTAGCACCTAGACCTTAAAGATAAGCTTCTAGGTTTGGTTGTGGGGTGAGGTTGGAACCATGACAAGAAGATTTATACTCGATGCACAGTATTGATCCAGTACCTATCACCCCTTTCTCAGCCTCCATCAGCCTCTCACTTTGCTTCAGTTATTAAGCAAGCAAGCGTGTCTTTTTCCTGATTCTGTGACTCTGATCCCATCGCGCAGGGAGATCTCAGTGCTGCTCTAGTTTCCCGTGCTGTCATATTGTTTATCGGCGCATACGCACACATGCGCACACACACACACACACACACACACACACACACACACACACACACACACACACACACACACACACACACACACACATTCCATCACTTCAGTGGAAGCTGAGCTAAACTTAAAAGAAATGGCTGATGTAAGACTCATCTCAAAACGTTGTTTGTGAATGTCTTTCAGACAGCAAAACACAATAGAGACTTTTTATGCTGTGACTCACAAACAGAACATCTGAAATACCAATTAAATAAAGCATTTCATTACACAGGATGGTTAATACAGATCTAATGTGCATAAAATGCAAGTTATAATAATGTGGATTCCGTGTGGAATCTGGCCCTGTCTGGCAGTCTGGATAATTTGATCACTTGATTAAGTGAAATAGCTGTTGTAATTTATCACCTCACTAAGATATGCACTGTTAGAAATAGTTTTTGCTAATGTTTTAATAGCTATTTTAACTTTAATTTTGCAACTACATGTCTGCTTAATATCTAACACTTTATTGTGATGGTCCTCCAACAGACATTCTACTGACTATAAGTAACTTTACAAGTACATGTCAGCTTATTCTATTAACCTTAACCTAAGAGTCTACTCATACACTCTTAAAAATAAAGGTGCTTCAAAAGGTTCTTCAAGCGATGCCATAGAAGAACCATTTTTGGTTCCACAAAGAACCACTCAGTCAAAGGTTCTTTAAAGAACCATCTCTTTCTTACCTTTTTATAATCTGAAGAACCTTCTTTCGCCACAAAGAACCTTTTGTCAAACAGACAAACAGAAAAGATGTTAAAGGTTCTTTATGGAACCATTTAGACAAAAATGTTCTTCTATGGGATCGTGAAGCACCTTTACACCTTTATGTATACTCTACTACTACTCTGTTGAGAGTTAGTTGCAAAATTACTTATAGTTAACAAGATATCAACAAGCAGAACAAGTTATGTAATTAGATTTCTTTTTTTCAAGTAACTAGTAAAGTAACGCATTACTTTTAATAAGTAATAGCCTAAGTAATGCCAGCTACTTTGTGTTGAGAGAAATCAGGAGTGAGTGCAGAGACATTGTGTGCACTGTGTGAACATGATGCTTACTGTAGTTCTAAACTAAATGAGAACATGCATTTACTCATCTCACTTGCATAAAAACAGATTCCGTATTCATCAAAATGAATAAAAACAGTGAAAGGCAAACTCAGAATTTGACGCAAACCTGTAATAATTAAATATGTTACAATAACACAAATATTCTTTATTTATTTAAAGGGGTCATATGATGCGATATGAAACAATAATGTATCATGTGGAAAATAATGTGTTTTTTGAACCTTAAACCGCATAAACACATTTCATTACACCAAATACACAAAATAATGTTCTTTTTAGCAGCATCATATGACCCCTTTAATCCCATTTTATAAACCATTGTCTTTGCTGTTGACATTCGATGATCCAATTCAACCATACTAATAAGCAAAACTGATTTCAAATAAACATAAAGTGTTTCTTTCTTCTTATTCTTTTTTTTATTGCTGAAGAGTGTTGAACTTTCTTCTCCTCTGTCCTATTCTTCATGCACTTTTGGTGTGAAAGAGCTTTTACATTTGCCAAAAATATAAGTTTTTATATAAAACAAACAAACAAACAAGCCCAGCCCAGATTTAAAAAGTACAGCAAAAGTAACGTGTAACATTACTTTCTTAGTTACTTTTTAAAGGGGTCATATGATGCGATTTAAATTTTTCCTTTCTCTTTGAAGCGTTACAAGCTCTTGGTGCATAAAGAAGATCTGTAAAGTTGCAAAGACTAAAGTCTCAAATCCAAAGAGATATTCTTTATAAAAGTTAAGAGTCAGCCACACCTACCTAAAACGCCTCGTTCTAACACGCCCCCACATGTCTACGTCACGATGTGGGAAGATTTGCATACCGCCGCCCAAATGTTCACGCAAAGAAAGAAGGCGTAACTTTTATTCTCGCTGTAGTATTGTTGCTGCCGCCGCCATGTCCTGAAGACGCTGTGTGCTTCGTTGTGAAAGCGAAACTACTTTGTTTGGTCTTCCAAAAGAGGACACGACTAGAAATCAGATCGGATCATTTTATGAACTATTATGAATTACAATCAAAGGTAGCCAGGATGTCAGTGTCAAAATCTACAGTAGCAACATGATAAAAGTATTGCATGGTATTTTATAGCAACAACTACACCAAATGACCATGAATAATTATGAATAACTTTTGCCCGTTGTGTTCCCTTGAATGTAATAGCTACATTTATGTTGCAAATTTCTTAAACCATCAGTAAAGCAAGTCCCAAGGACAATTTCAGTAGCATCCCATCGAATTTTTGCTTATTATTTTATGAAAAGAATTCCTTTTGATCTATGAAATCCTATGCAAATGTCAGGATTTAGTTTTGTTATTCAGTAGATGTAAGCATAAGAGCTGATCCTTGAATATTACACTCTTATCCAAACACTGATTGTGATGGTTTGATATCCAGTAATTCCTCTGAAACATAAGAGGGCCTGATGTGGTTGCGGTAATATGAATTATTTTTGACATTCTTATTCAATAAAAAGTGTTGATATTCATGATGCAAACTTAAGAAATTGCTACTCTGAAATCCCTCATTCTGTGTTAGTATCACAGCATGCCCTTTTAGCAGAGATAATGGGAAATGCTGACTTTTTCTTTAAAAGTCAAAGTGAAATGTCCATATTTCTGAGTGAAACTGAATATTGAATGCTTAAAGTGGGTTGATCAGAATTTAGTAGATCTTGAAAAGTGGGCATTTAGTACCAGAATGAAGCCAGGTGTTTTAATGAAAAGTGTAAAATAAGAGGCTTGGTGACGTCAGTCGAAAATGAAAGTTGTTTCAGAGTAAGTTATTGCACTTTTACAGAAAAATATGTCAAATATTTTTCTGATGTTTTTGTGCACAATAAGACCAGGAAGATGTATTCAAGTGATAGTTCACCCCCCAAAATATGAAAGTGCTGTTATCATTTACTCACTTTCATGTTGTTGAAATAATGTGAACACAATAATGTTGTTCCAAAAATGCATGACTTTCCTTCACCTGAACACACATATATTTAACAATACTGTTTTGTCCAAGTCAAAGGGACATGGGCAATAATTCAAAAGTATAAAACTATTAAGCAAAGTTTAAATGCAAAATATGTCATTGTTTTCATGGCCAGAAATAGATGGGCCTAATTAAGATGACTCCATCACTACAGTGAACACAGCATGCCTGGCTGACAGCTGCTATATTGCTCAGCAGTTGAAGCAGTTTTGCTTAAACTGTGCATGGAGAATGTCTTGATGCTCGCTAAGAATAAAATACACATGGACAAGCATGCGGACACACACACACACACACACACACACACACACACACACACACACACACACACACACACACACACACACACACACATAATCTCACTTCTGGGGAATGTGAGCAAAACATAAAGACTCATCTCAAAACGTTGTTTGTGAATGTCTTTCAGACAGCAAAACACAATAGGGACTTTTTATGCTGTGACTCACAAACAGAACATCTGAAATACCAATTAAATAAAGCATTTCATTACACAGGATGGTTAATACAGATCTAATGTGCATAAAATGCAAGTTATAATAATGTGGATTCCGTGTGGAATCTGGCCCTGTCTGGCAGTCTGGATAATTTGATCACTTGATTAAGTGAAATAGCTGTTGTAATTTATCACCTCACTAAGATATGCACTGTTAGAAATAGTTTTTGCTAATGTTTTAATAGCTATTTTAACTTTAATTTTGCAACTACATGTCTGCTTAATATCTAACACTTTATTGTGATGGTCCTCCAACAGACATTCTACTGACTATAAGTAACTTTACAAGTACATGTCAGCTTATTCTATTAACCTTAACCTAAGAGTCTACTCATACACTCTTAAAAATAAAGGTGCTTCAAAAGGTTCTTCAAGCGATGCCATAGAAGAACCCTTTTTGGTTCCACAAAGAACCACTCAGTCAAAGGTTCTTTAAAGAACCATCTCTTTCTTACCTTTTTATAATCTGAAGAACCTTCTTTCGCCACAAAGAACCTTTTGTCAAACAGAAAGGTTCTTCAGATGTTAAAGGTTCTTTATGGAACCATTTAGACAAAAATGTTCTTCTATGGGATCGTGAAGCACCTTTATTTTTAAGAGTATACTCTACTACTACTCTGTTGAGAGTTAGTTGCAAAATTACTTATAGTTAACAAGATATCAACAAGCAGAACAAGTTATGTAATTAGATTTCTTTTTTTCAAGTAACTAGTAAAGTAACGCATTACTTTTAATAAGTAATAGCCTAAGTAATGCCAGCTACTTTGTGTTGAGAGAAATCAGGAGTGAGTGCAGAGACATTGTGTGCACTGTGTGAACATGATGCTTACTGTAGTTCTAAACTAAATGAGAACATGCATTTACTCATCTCACTTGCATAAAAACAGATTCCGTATTCATCAAAATGAATAAAAACAGTGAAAGGCAAACTCAGAATTTGACGCAAACCTGTAATAATTAAATATGTTACAATAACACAAATATTCTTTATTTATTTAAAGGGGTCATATGATGCGATATGAAACAATAATGTATCATGTGGAAAATAATGTGTTTTTTGAACCTTAAACCGCATAAACACATTTCATTACACCAAATACACAAAATAATGTTCTTTTTAGCAGCATCATATGACCCCTTTAATCCCATTTTATAAACCATTGTCTTTGCTGTTGACATTCGATGATCCAATTCAACCATACTAATAAGCAAAACTGATTTCAAATAAACATAAAGTGTTTCTTTCTTCTTATTCTTTTTTTTATTGCTGAAGAGTGTTGAACTTTCTTCTCCTCTGTCCTATTCTTCATGCACTTTTGGTGTGAAAGAGCTTTTACATTTGCCAAAAATATAAGTTTTTATATAAAACAAACAAACAAACAAGCCCAGCCCAGATTTAAAAAGTACAGCAAAAGTAACGTGTAACATTACTTTCTTAGTTACTTTTTAAAGGGGTCATATGATGCGATTTAAATTTTTCCTTTCTCTTTGAAGCGTTACAAGCTCTTGGTGCATAAAGAAGATCTGTAAAGTTGCAAAGACTAAAGTCTCAAATCCAAAGAGATATTCTTTATAAAAGTTAAGAGTCAGCCACACCTACCTAAAACGGCTCGTTCTAACACGCCCCCACATGTCTATGTCACGATGTGGGAAGATTTGCATAACGCCGCCCAAATGTTCACGCAAAGAAAGAAGGCGTAACTTTTATTCTCGCTGTAGTATTGTTGCTGCCGCCATGTCGTGAAGGCGCTGTGTGTTTCGTTGTGAAAGCGAAACCACTTTGTTTGGTCTTCCAAAAGAGGATGATATCTGCTTTCGTCATGCCTAGAGCTGATCCGTGCTGGTCGCTGAGGAAATACTTCAACTTTGTGCTGTGGATCGCTGGATCGGCTTTCACCGCGGACGAAGCGGAGTCCAGCTCGTGGTCGTCACATGTGGTTGCCGCAAGCATGTCCGCCGCCGCTCACGCAAGCCCACCGTGTGTGACGCTGTGTGTTTCGTTGTGAAAGCGAAACTACTTTGTTTGGTCTTCCAAAAGAGGACACGACTAGAAATCAGTGGTTAAGTTGTATTTACAACACTGTTCCAGAACAGTTAGCAGTTTTTTTTATGGAGGATGTTTCCTGATCCTGGGAGAGTAGACTACAATGCCGGCTGCTCTGACTCAAAGACTGTAAGTACGCTTTTTATATTTAAAGAGTTTTTATATTTTATATATTTAAAGTGAGTTTTTTGGGCAGTGTAGAGTAGGGCTTGTAGTTTGTAATTTCTCCAATCACAAATGCAGACA
>NW_015505270.1:3392269-3444044 GCF_001515645.1 Sinocyclocheilus grahami | reverse complement strand
ATAATGTACAGTATGTGGAAAATAATGTGTTTTTTTTACTTTAAACCGCATAAACACATTTCATTACACCAAATACACAAAATAATGTTCTTTTTAGCAACATCACATGACTCCTTTAAGGATTAACGCAATATCATAATGCATTACTTAAAAAAAAACTTTCCCCGACATTGATTGAGTTTTTCTACTATATTTTCTACTATATTTTTCTACTATATATATATATATATATATATATATACAATTAATTATTATATATATTTTTTCAGTGTAGCACTGCAAACACACCCACAAAATATGTTTTGTGCACAGTTTGCACCTTTGATCGTTTAGTTGTGGAGGATTCAGCAGACTAGTAAGTTTTAGTATACTTTACTGGTACTGTTGCGTTGCTATAACACTGCTGACATTTGTCGAGGTACTTGGATCTTCTCTTATCATTTGAAGAATAACAGATGACGTGAAAAACATGCAAAACATCTCTTTCAATTCTGTTTAGCCACTGATTTTTATACAGGCAAAGGATAGTGCAACACTAATGTCACCAGTTTTGTGAAACACAACTTTCCAGAATGGTTTTATTCACTTTTCCTAAGAATGATATTTTTAACCCTATCTGGACATCCAAATTCAACAAACCCTTCTTTTATCCCTCCCTGTTCTAGCTTGTACTATTTTGAACAATGTTTGAAACTTTCTGTTGCTTGTTGTATTCCTCATTTGAAGTCGCTTTGGATAAAAGCCACTGCTAAAGGAATAATGTAAATGAATAAGGCACAATCTATAATGAGCTTAATTTATTTGTGTGTTTGAGCTGAAGGATGGCATTGACTTAACTGTCTCTTCCTGTCTAATGGGCAGTTCTTGGCCAGAATAAACTGCAGTGTGGTCCAGACGTTATGCTGCAAGTCATAAATCTGGCTATGAGGGTCTATTGGCACCATAACAAATGTATTGCTAAAAGTTTCTTATAAGGCCTGAGATTCAGAGATTGCGACTCCTGCCAGGAACTCTGACATGAGGTACAGTGTCCTGACTCATAAAAAAATAGTGCATCAGTGACGTGACAGTGGCAAACTAAATAAATGACAATGAGAGGGATTATTTGCTTGCATGGCAGTGCTGACGTTTATCTTCCATTGCCATTTTCAGCATGTTGCTAAGGTATATGAAAATAATCAATCGGGGTCCAATGGCTCAGACACCTACACCAGCTGTCTGATGTATTGATACAGCCGTAGTGCGAGTGAAGATGGATGGGTGGGCAGCCGGGCAGACAGATCAGGCCGGTATGTGTTGGAACAGCAGATTGATCAGGGCTTGACAGTCGGCACACGGAGGGTGGGAAGCTGTGACGGGGTGCTGCCTATTATTATTAGTATTGTTATCACATTCAAAAGGGTTGTTCCTTTCCTCGACCTTTGAGGACACCTTTATTGATTAACAGGTTCCATATGGTTAGGGACAGATGCAGGGTTGGGCTCTAGGGACAGAGAGAAGGAAGTTCTCAATAGCCGCTTTTCCACTGTTGGCACTGTTGCTGTTCCTGAAATATTGAGGCTCGGTAGTCAATGGCTTGTGGACACACTTAGATTGAAGCATGAATTATCTGGTTTATTTGGAGCTTTTCTAGTGTCCCTTATCATTGAAGCCTCAAAAGATCTTTCCATAAGGATGTAGGAAGTAGAGTTGGGCATTATATTTTTGTAAAGACTTTGCTGGCAATCACATTAATATTATGCATATAACAATCCTATAACATACTAATTTGGGAAATAATTGGTACTGGTATTGGTATCAGTATTGGTATCATTAAAACTGTATCAAAATGATTGGTATAGTATTGTATGTAGTATTAAAATAGTATAGTATTAAAAAAGTTTGGTATCGCCCATCTCTAATGCAGAGTTTAGTCCCACTAAAATACCAAAAAAGGGCCAAAAAAAGCATTCAGTATTATTATATACATTAATGACCAACTGCATGATTCACAGAGACATTTTTTAAATGCATGCCATTTGTCAACACTACTTTGGCACATCCTTTTAATTCCATTTGGACAAGAAAATTGGCCACTGGCTGATTTAGCTGTTTTGCTATGTCAGGTACCATTTTTCAAAACACCAATTATGAGGCCTCGACTCATCGATCAAAGGTCCCTTTTTATACTGAGTGGCATAAATTAATTCCAGAGCAGACTCTGCCACATAATGAGAAGCACAATTTGTTAGGCTTCTTACTGTCCCAATAAAGATATGTTGTGTTTTAAGCACTGTGGATATTTATTGGTGTATTGTCTCCCACGGTTGTTAATGCAAAAGGGACTCGGTGTTTTCATTTTTAAAATCATATTTACACTTGATCACATATGCTCGAGGTGGATCCCTAGAGGTTTGATGTGTGTTTTGCAACACAGCACAACTGTTTTATTGCAGTGTTGGCAATACAAGGTCTCTATTGCTGGTGTGGGATCAATAGCGCTACCAAATAGTTTCACTGCAGCAAATTAACATCTTTCTGGCACTTGCAGCTTGATTATGCACCTTGTGAACCTTGTTAATTTGTCTAAATATTTATAGCTGACATTTTATGATTCTATGATGAAAATTGCAGTTGAAGGTACAACAGATGTGCTGAACTGTTAATAACATTTAATAATTGATTACATAGGTTTCATTTTCAATAAAAGGGATTAAAGTATACGTAGTGATATTATTTATTTGGTAGATTATGTACCGTACATTCATATTATATATATTTATCCACTGATATTTATCCACTGAGTCTAGATTCTAGGCTATTTTTGTATGCATACTATTGTGTTTCATGTTGAAAGATGATAATTTGACACTGAAGGTCTGTACTCACCAAATCTAGATTGCTAAATGTGGACACAACTGCACAATTACCTTTGATATTATATTTAATTAGAACTATGTGGCCCTGACTTTGTGCATAAACATTCATATAGGCGGCTAATGGGTTTGATCAAGTGCCGCCACTCTCGCTGTGAATCATTTTTGGCACCCCGACTTTCATCTACATAATTAAATGCAAATGGATTGAGGTTGCATAATTAAAAATCTGACATGGATCAGTGTTGTGAAATAGCGTGGATCAGTGTGGTGGAGAATAACAGACATAGTTCATCAGTGACAGGCCTTAGAAAACACAGCCTGTGTAATTGGCTTCACTCTGTTAGGCGAATAATGCTGAATGTTGTCTGTCTCACACTCCTGATTGTAGTGCTTTGTGGCTGAGATAAAAGCATACAGTATGTTTTTGTGGAGTAAGCCTTATTATACTGGTGCTAAGATGATCACTGCTTTCAACACATGGGTTTCCCAGAACACTGTAACACTCTTTCCAGAATAACTGATTTTACTTGCACACGTGATGAGGTCATGAGACAGCAATATAGCATACTACTGTTGGAAACGGCGCAAATAGCCATTCTTGTTGGCAATGGGGATTTACACTAGCTCTGCCCACCATTGTTTGGTTGACCAGACAAAATTACAAAAAAAACCCCATCTGGTTTCCAGGAGCAGTGGCTTGGAGAGTTAAGACAGTGGATTTGGATTTGATGAGAGGCATTTATTTTAAATAAAAATAAAGAAAATGTTCAAACAGTGGAAATAAATATGTTAGTGGGTATTTAATAGGCCTCTAAGACCACATTTACACTGCATTTACACTGATGCCCAATTGCGATTTGTTGTCTATATCCGATTTTTTTATGACTAGCTTAAGCCCTGTTCACACCAAGAACGATAACTATAAACATAACTATAAAGATAACGATATTAGCGTTCACACCAACGAACGATATCGACTGTTTATTCTAAGTGCACATTTGTCTGCCGCTTTAAATTCTTGAGCTCATTACAACAGGATGGATTCTGATTGGCTGTCAGTGTTTTATCGTTCATCAGCTGGGGAAAAAATTGTTTTGAAAGTGATCACAACGAAATCGTTCCTCTGTATCGTTATCGTTATAGTTGTGTTGTGAACTATGCTATTCTTTAATATTGAGAACGATTTTTAGCATACTATCTTTATCGTTATCTTTATAGTTATCGTGCTTGGTGTGAATGGGCCTTTACATCTTAGTGAGCCATATCCGATATCTTCATTTACACTATACACTTGACGAAACAACCCAAGGTTGACTCAGAAAAATCTTAGGCAGAAAAGTAGGCTAAGTGCCTACTTTAAACAGTGCATTTTGAAATGATGAAATGATAATACAAGCTTTTGCTTGCCCAGATGCTCATAAGACATAAATGTTTAAATTTACATCACTGGGTTGAGCTGTCGTCCTCTATTGCGCCATTGAAAAGAGTCATATATCGCAGCTGGTGTCCACCTGAGTTGACGTCATTCGCCACCGTCATTTTTTTCGATGACGACTCGCATTGACTGGAATATCCAATCTGTCCACTTACATGGCAGATTCAACTGCATGTATCCGATTCATTTTCAGATTTATTACCACATATGAATGAGGCCTGATACGAACGGAAAATATCGAAATCTGTGTGCTTTTTTCCTGTTTACACGTTTGTGGGTCATATCCGTCCTGTGCCACATGGGAGGAAAAAATTGGAATTGGCTCACTTGAACTATGTAATATAAATGTGGTCTAATTGAAATGGATGGTTTGTTCTCACGCATGCTGCTCATATTGTTATCACATTCAAAACGGTTGCTCCTTTCCTCGTCCTTTGAGGACACCTTTATTGATTAACAGGTTCCATATGGTTAGGGACAGATGCAGGGTTGGGCTCTAGGGATAGAGAGAAGGAAGTTCTCAATAGTCGCTTTTCCACTGTTGGCAGGCCAAAAATCCCTGCCCATTGATTCTGAGGAGGCCAGATCAAGCCCCGGAAGTGATAGTGGAAATGCGACTGGCCCTGACACGCACTAGCACTTGACCCGACAGTGGTATTGTGGCTATCCATTTATATTTTTATTAAATAAAATCATAAGCACTGAAAATTCTGTTCGACAGAACACTACTGTATGCTGAAAATAGTGGCCAGTAGTACAACATATATGGCACATAATACAGTAAGCAGTGCAAGTGCATTTTGAAATGATGAAATGATAATACAAGCTTTTGCTTGCCCAGATGCTCATAAGACATAAATGTTTAAATTTACATCACTGGGTTGAGCTGTCGTCCTCTATTGCGCCATTGAAAAGAGTCATATATCGCAGCTGGTGTCCACCTGAGTTGACGTCATTCGCCACCGTCATTTTTTTCGATGACGACTCGCATTGACTGGAATATCCAATCTGTCCACTTACATGGCAGATTCAACTGCATGTATCCGATTCATTTTCAGATTTATTACCACATATGAATGAGGCCTGATACGAACGGAAAATATCGAAATCTGTGTGCTTTTTTCCTGTTTACACGTTTGTGGGTCATATCCGTCCTGTGCCACATGGGAGGAAAAAATTGGAATTGGCTCACTTGAACTATGTAATATAAATGTGGTCTAATTGAAATGGATGGTTTGTTCTCACGCATGCTGCTTAAATTGTTATCACATTCAAAACGGTTGCTCCTTTCCTCATCCTTTGAGGACACCTTTATTGATTAACAGGTTCCATATGGTTAGGGACAGATGCAGGGTTGGGCTCTAGGGATAGAGAGAAGGAAGTTCTCAATAGTCGCTTTTCCACTGTTGGCAGGCCAAAAATCCCTGCCCATTGATTCTGAGGAGGCCAGATCAAGCCCCAGAAGTGACAGTGGAAATGCGACTGGCCCTGACACGCACTAGCACTTGGGCCGACAGTGGTATTGTGGCTATCCATTTATATTTTTATTAAATAAAATCATAAGCACTGAAAATTCTGTTCGACAGAACACTACTGTATGCTGAAAATAGTGGCCAGTAGTACAACATATATGGCACATAATACAGTAAGCAGTGCACTAGTATTCCATAAACATAGTCCACGTCACCCTAAAGACTAATGCCTTTAGGCCTTGTGTGAACTCTTCTCTTCTCTTTTCCAGGTGGCCCATCACGCTGGTCATCTCCACCTTGTGACTGCTGCTGCAAGGGTCACAAAGGTGAAGGTGAAGGTGAGAGTGGAACCTCTTTCAACGAACTCTCCACCTCCAGCTCAGAGAGCCATTCCGAGGCCAGCTCCCCGCAAGGTACCGTCATCCGTGGCCCAGTCAGCCGACAGACACATGTGCAAACGTTGGACAGGCCTCCCAAGAAGGGCCCCGTTCAGCATCTCCTGCAGCAGCAGCAGTCCGAGCAGTGTCGCAAGAGCGACCTTCTCCGAACTCTCACTGTAAGTTCCCGGGACACCAGCACCTGCAAGAAGCGGCCAGCGAAAGAAAAGTTGACTGTGGAAGAGGAGCTGGAGAAGTGCATCAAGGACTTCCGCAAGATCAAGATTCCCGAGCACTTTCCCGAGCGCAAGTACATGTGGCAAGCCGACCTCCTGCGCAAATACCGTCTTTGAGGGTCGTGCTGGCCTTCAAAACTAAAAGTGCAAGCTTCAATAACGTACGTGTCCACTACTAATACTACAACTACTATTGCTAGTACACACCACACTACTACTGCCTCTGACTTTGTTGTCAATGTCAGTCGATAACCCGAGCGACCACTTCATCTGCTCGAACACTAATTGTTTACCTGTAAACACATTTTTGTAGAGTTCCAGAGAGACGCAAGTGTTTTCGAAAGATGCACAACTACTTGTCTCTTTGGCTTCGGTCTCCCTTGCTGAGCTACACTTTGTGTGTAATTGTGTGTTTGTTACAACTGAATTTTTGACCTCGGTATGTTAGTGCCACAGCAACTGAGTTGAGGTGGCCCAGAGGTTGAAAGATGAATGTGTATCCACCTCATCAATAATGCATGTGGTCCCAACTGTGCCCTTTCTAAGAATAGCCACTGCCTTGGCGGATGTGAGAGTGGGTATCCATTTCAACACTCCGAGAAGCACAGAAGACCATGGAGCCAAATGTGTTTTCCCTTTTTTGGATTCTCCATGTTCCATTTTCATACCTCAGCTAAGCTACAATCAAAGACCCTTCCACATGTAGTCACATCATAAAAGGGTTATGGGTGGAAACTCAATAGCGTCACATAAAGGCTTTGAAACTGAAAGCCTCCTGAAACATATTGATTTAAACATGATATTCTAAACGGGAGTGGATATGGCTTACTCTTGCGGTCAAAGGTTAAATATGGAAAGTTTGGAAAAATAATGACAATAACAGAAAAG
This sequence comes from Sinocyclocheilus grahami, assembly GCF_001515645.1. Classification (NCBI taxonomy): domain Eukaryota; kingdom Metazoa; phylum Chordata; class Actinopteri; order Cypriniformes; family Cyprinidae; genus Sinocyclocheilus; species Sinocyclocheilus grahami. The sequence goes on along the minus strand of NW_015505270.1, from coordinate 3,436,778 downwards.
GTTTAGGATTATAGCCCTTGAAGCAATCACACATTGATCAACGCGAACATAGTTTAGGGTTGTGCAATCTTTTTGCAGAACACATTTTACTGTTGAATTCATTCCATCACTAATAATATTGAGTGAATCTGAGAAATGGAAAGCTTCTGGTTATATGTTCCGTAAGGACTATTCAGTTTAATGAGACCTATACATAGCTGATGATAATTCAGTGGAAACATATTGGTGTACATAATGGTTAATAATGAATATCATCCTTAATAAAAAAAAATTAAACACACCAATAAAGCTTAGATAAATTTTGTGTTATTTAACTTTTAACATTTTGCAATGATTTGCAAGGATTTTGGAAACCAATATAAGCATCATAAGTTGCTGCTACTGAATTTATTTTAAAACTATATGCCAGATCTCGATGTAAGGAGCATGGAGTAATAGCTTACAACAATATTTAAGTAATAATAATAACAATAATGCCACATATTTGTTTTCAAAATATTAAATTACAATTGATAATTATGGAAGTTGGATAAAATTATCTGCCTCTTAATCATTCATTTTCAGCTATTTCTTTTTTCACTATTTTCCTATATGTTATAAATTAACTGTCCATGATTAACAGCCTTGAACGGAGTTATCTTTAAAAATGCTTTTAATGTTACACAATTAATTACAAAATGTGATTAGCTGAGGAAGAGAGGTACATATGTTTATATATTACATCTTGACAGATATAATATATAAGATGCAAAACTTTTGATTTGTATTGCATTCTGTGTACTGAGACATATACTGTTATCTAAAAAATATATATATAGATTTATTTATTTCATTAAAAAAACATTAACAGATTACATTTATTTTCAGGTTTCCGAGAATAACCCAGATGTATTACCATAAATATAAGATGTTGTCTCTCATTTCACTACACTCTGTGAAGTGTGAAAGACTCCAGATGCACGCTTGTAATGTTTAATTTAATTCTGAATGTTGGGACAAAACCAAAGGACAGGAACAGTTTGAGGGGTAAATGACGGATCTGCTCTTGCAATCTGTCTTTTCTCACAGTAGCCATTTGAATTGGAATCTAAATTAAGATTCATTGAGTGCTAATCAAAATGTAGCCTCCAGCTTCTCATTCCCCTATCACGAAGCCCACTTACCAGAGATATAAAAATGAAAGGACAGAGAGAATATGATCTAAAATAGAATAGATTATTTGTTATCTCTGTGTGTCAAAGGATACAGTAAAGTTCATTATTTTATTGGACAGGTTTCCTACTTTTTTTTCCAAACACTGTCCATATTGTAAAATAATATTGCAAATCACTTGTAGATACAATTATATTAAAATGTCTTTTATATGAATTGCTCCAGACAGAGAGATCAATACATTATCATTTGATTAGATTAAAAAGTCAGCGATAGAATTAATGGCATTATGATTATAATTCAGTTATGAGTGGAAATCCAATGAAATGTTGTGCTTATGGTTTAAGAGTTATGCTATATCCTAGCTAGTCACAACAAGATGAAGTAGTAAACGACAAAAGTTGTCTCTTCTATTTAAAGAGGCATTAACACAGGCAGTGCTTTATAATAAACATCAAACGTGTTCTGATTGACCATTATTGTGCTGCGTGTAGCATTTGCACTTTCATTGTGGACAGACGAATGACTTGTCACTAGAAACTAGGACTCTTTCACACCTCACGCAAAAACACTGCAAAATCCCCACAAATCTAAACCAAAAATACAGTAAAAATACACAAAATACAAAATATATTTTTCATCACAATCTTATCTAATATATTCTTTGATAAAGCAACCATAAAATATGGAATGAACTATTCACTTGTTTTTCTTTCTTTTTTGTCACATAGTGTCAGGCCCCAAAATGGTAGCTTCTATTCAGTAAATCTGACTGAATTCATACTGCTATTTGTTACAGCTTGGGGTTTGGATTCTGTTCGGTGTAAATTAATTACTTTAGAGATATAAACATGGTCCCCCTCCTCATATAAATTAGTTTTCAAGATGATCAAGTTTGTAATAGTTCTTTTGTAGAGCGGTACAGGTGTGACGTCAGAACCTGGAAGACTGATTCACCGCTGGTTCCTTCAAGATTTTCCTATGGGGTTTTCTAATGGGGTTTTTCAATTACACACCTCACACTGTCTTATATAGTTACTTTTAAGAAACATACGCTTTCAAAAAGAAACATAACTGCTTCAAAATGTGTGTTTTCAATATGGGGGTTTGCAGTTTCCATTGTAGAACAAAATGGCAAAGTATCGTCAAGTTATGTTTACCGCAGGCTTTATTTTACTCATAAATTGAAAAAAATAAACATGATCAAATCCAATTGAAAAATCTCAAAGGAACCAGCGGCAAATTAGTCTTCCGGGTTCTGACGTCATACCTGCACCACTCTATTGTGCACTCTCAATAACCAATGTATAATTTATGGACATTATTTGAGGAAATTTTCAATTTAGTAACCCAAAAATCACTTTACATTCTTTATAGAGCTGCAGCTCTGATGTTGAGAGCACAGCATGCTTTCCTGCTGTTGCTTTGCTTGCACACTTGTGCATGCGGTGTGAAACATGCCTCAGAGTTAAGATTCGTTCACACCAAGCATGATAACTATAAATATAACGATAAAGATATCGCTCTCAATATTAAAGAATAGCATATTTCACACCACAACTATAACGATAACGATACAGAGGAACGATATCGTTGTGATCACTTTCAAAACTATTTTTTTTCCCCAGCTGATGAACGATAAAACACTGACAGCCAATTAGAATCCATCCTGCTGTAACGAGCTCAAGAATTTAAAGCGGCAGACGCATGTGCGCTTAGAATAAACAGACGATATCGTTCGCTGGTATTGTTATCTTTGTAGTTATCGTTCTTGGTGTGAACGGGGCTTTAGACTATGGGATGCTGCATCTATTGTTCATTTGAAATTCCATGCCCATAACACAGGTTTCATCTCACATCTCTCAAAGCTCTCAGCAGTTGCACGTTTTTCAATATTCTGCAATATTTTTTGTTACTGTCAGAAAATAATGAGAAAATCGTTCTTTTTTTTCTTTTTCCTAAATTATCCTGTCTTTGTCAGATTGGATGGGATAGATTCCCATTTCTATTTTAAAAGACAAGCTCACATTTAGCTATTTATTAAAGTCTGCAGCAAGCTGTAGTTTGAGATCAGTGTTATGCTATTGTGTTTGACATGTTTATTTGTTATTTTTAAACTCATAGAGATTCGGTGCACGTATTGAGTTTCCCACCTACTAATAATTTCAGATAACTAAATAAATATTTCTAATAATAAACTGGGAAAAAAATATATAGGCTTCAGCACAGACAGGATTAGAAATTAGTCAAGGGTTAAGGGTACAAATATCAGTGAAATTGACAAAAATGCCACGGATATTCAAAATGTGGTGAATCCCTTTGTTTTTTTTTTGTTTGATATATTTCATAATATTCTAATATAGGCCTTAGACATAAATGAAAAACATGATGTATGTTTGAAAAAATATCTTCATAATGGTAAAAATTCATTTAAAAATCAATTTCATAGAAAGTGGATTTTTGGCACTGCAACGAGCAGAAACATAAAACACTTTTGGTTTTCACTTTTTTTTTTTTTATATTGTAAAAGTTAATGTTACAATGAGAATATGCAAAAACTACACTGTAAATGCTCTTCAAATTCAAACATGATGAAAGAACATGTATCATTGTACCCAACACAATTTCAAGGCAATTCAAAACTACTTCACATTTGGGCAAATTGGTGGCTAATTTGTATGAATTTGTACAGTCTCATCTGGACATTTTTGTACAATCTGCTTATGACCGAATGATGGTTATGTTTAGGGGTAAGGATAGAGGTGGACCTTCGTGCTTTTTTTTCTTCTTCTAAAAATTGTATGTCTAACCGTGCAAATTCATACAAAATTACCACCTTGTAAAATAGATTTTCATGTTAGATTGGGTTGTTGTACCCATTAAAGAATGTATGGCGTGTGTTAAAACTCAATCAAAATGGTGTGTTTTGAAGTTGACTCTGTACTTTCACAAGCACACGGAGGAATGAAACTTTTTGAATGTTATAGATGTGTATGTCACTATGAGCAATGAACAATGTGCATCAAAATGCAGGCTCTATTGGCTTTTAGCTCATTGAAACTTCAGGAACAAGAGATGTAACTGAACTAGTATATTGATATTTCAAGTCAAAAAGAAGCCTGAAAGCAGGTTGTTGAGTTCGAGAAGAAAGAACATCTGATGATAACAAGCAACTTTTTGAAATAGGCCAGCAAGAAGAAGTGTTTGGCACATATTTTGTGAGACACTGCGTCTGTTTCTGCTGCTTTCAGATGTTCACATACTCGTGGCCCGCTCTCCCGCAAGGCAGGCCTGTTTCAAATGTTGCCTGGTGTATCAATAGCTACACCCCCATATTTTTTGAGCCTTTTTTATGTTTTCTTTTTAACCCACAAAAAAGAAAAACGATATAAAAAGATCAACTGCATAAGACTGACAAAACCGTATGTGTGAGAATAAAACCAATAAATGAATGCATTAAAATGCTTGCAAGAACACGCCACAAAAAGGATGTTGTTTGGTGTTGTTTTGACTTCAGAAAGGTCCAGATCATTGTGCGCATGCCAGTGTATGAAATATTGCAAATGTTTGTCTGTTCGTGATGATGTTAAAACATACCAAAAACACAGGGGAAAAAGGTAAAGCACAAAGTGTGGGTTGTGTCTGCTAATGTTTGCCACTAATGTACTGTATATTGTTATGTATAAAAGACAGCATCATCTGAGATGTCTTTAGATACAAGCATAGAGGATTTAAAAATGTACAATAAAGTTCTATAGAAACACAAACAGTTTTGCCGGTGGTATTGAGATATTGACCGAATGATTTTCAGCTTGGAATAAATAGCTTCTGAAAAGTTATAGCAAAGCATTTGATGGGAAAAAATGTGGAGTCCAGACATATTTTGAAGACTTTAGGCTCTTTCTGCACAAATGGCCTCCTCATTCCATATGTCTATGTAGAACACATTTTTTTGTTGTTTCTCTTGGCGTATGTTAATAACAGTTATGTTGTCCGACCAGCTTCTGGGAATTTCTCAACTTGTTTCATAGAACATATTGATGGGGCATTCATACAAAGAACGATTTTACCAACCCTATCTCACGGACAATGTAAAAAAAAATTGTATGAATTCAAATGAATTATAAATCAGCCATATGTTTTCAGAACATAGTTAGTTTCACAGCACAAGCAAGAGCTTCATGTCACGGAAGTGTTTGTACAGTGTCACAGCAGCGGCTCCAAAGCTGCATATTTCTTCACAAGACAAATACATTTGTTTTTAGAAGTTGGTCAGTTAAACTTGAAAGTTTTAAAGTCTGGAAATGTTGTTAACATGTAAATGGTAAACAACAAAATCAGCTCCGATCATGTCGTTTAGTCATACTTCGATATAGAACGTGCTGGTTTTAATGTTTTTTAATAATACACCATACTTTAACCCAAACTGAATAATTAAGAAGACGTTTAAATGGGTACATCTTCTATACATATTTTTGATTCTTCATTTCATTTTTTGACATACTCCAATTCTTGTTAAAACACACTAGACATGCATATTCTGTGAATTTTTTGCACTTTTTGTGTGAAATCATATATATTTTGTCCATCAAAAGAGTGCTGTCACACTCCTGCTTGATGCTCACATGCTGCTTCTGCTTATTTTTAATAATATAAATGTAATTACATATTAAAAATGCTACATATTACAATGTTATTTGGATTGCTCACTACTTTATTCATGTAATGCAGCTTTAATATTATATATATATATATACAGTGGTGTGAAAAAGTGTTGGCCGCCTTCCTGTTTTTAAATTTTTTTTGCATATTTGTCACACTTTTTTTAAGATTCAGATCATCAAACTAATTTTAATATTACACAGAGATAATGCAAGTAAATACAAAATGCAGTTTTTAAATGATTATTTATTTTATTAAGGGAAAAAAGCTGTCCAAACATGCCTGGCCCTACGTGAAAAAGTAATTGCCCCCTAAATCTAATAACTGGTTGTGCCACGCTTTGCAGCAACAACTGCAATCAAGTGTTTGCGATAACTGGCAATGAGTCTTTCACATCGCTGTGGAGGAATTTTGGCCCACTCTTCTTTGCAGAATTGTTTTAATTCAGCCACATTGGAGGGTTTTCGAGCATGAATGGACTGTTTAAGCATCTCAATCGGATTTAAGTCTGGACTTTGACTTGGCCACTCCAAAACCTTAATTTAGTTTTTCTTGAGCCATTCAGAGGTGGACTTGCTGGTGTGTTTGGGATCATTGTCCTGCTACATAACCCAAGTGCGCTTGAGCTTGAGATCACAAACTGACGGCCGGACATTCTCCTTCAGGATTTTCTGATAGAGTGCAGAATTCATGGTTCCATTAATTATGGCAAGTCGTCCAGGTCCTGAAGCTGCAAAGCAGCCATAGACCATCACACTACCACCACCATGTCTGACTGTTGGTATGATGTTCTTTTTATGAAATACTGTGTTGGTTTTACGCCAGATGTAACGCGACACACACCTTCCAAAAAGTTCAACTTTTGTCTCATCAATCCACAGAATATTTGCCCAAAAGTCTTGGGCAAATGAGAGACGAGCCTTTGTGTTCTTTTTGGTCAGCAGTGGCTTTTGCCTTGGAACTCTCCCATGGATACCGTCTACATCAAATCTTCCATGAAATAACTCATTAGCCAGTCCAGCTTTGTGATTATCAGCAAGTTCATTTCAGCCCAAAAATATTCAAAATCTTCAAAGGAATTTTCACTTAAAAATGAAACTTGTCATTATCAACCCGCTCATGCCATATGATCCGTTTTAATAAGCATATGGACTACTTGGATGCATTTTAAATGAGAAAGAGCAGCATGAACATCCTTCAAAACATTTCCTTTTGTGTTCCACAGAAGAAAGACAGTTTGAAACAATATGATAGTGAGTAAATGATAAAAGAATATTTATTTTGAGGAAGATTTTCTTCACATTTCCCAAGGCACATTTCTTCTTTATTCAGTGTTGCTTCAATGTGGTTATTGTATCAAATGTCTCCATTTTTAATTACCGAGAACCAGTGTAGTAGTAACAGATTAAATGTAATCTGGATTATGTAATCAGATTCCAACAACGAAGTACTTGTAATTAGATTATATTACATTTTAAAATACTCATAGTCAGACTACAGTTATACAGTTAGTTATATATTATTCATACAATAGTGATACATTATTAATCATTTATTTATTTAAATTTTAAGTAGTGTTTTCTCAGCATTTCAACATAGCATGTTGACGGTGGTTAATGGTCACATGACATGCAGGTAAAAAAATACAAGATTTAATCTTTTTAGTAGGTGTTTTATTTTGTTCTTTTAAAATGACTTATTTTCTTTTTACATTTTAATGATTTGATTAATTATTAAAAACACTCAAACACACTGCAGACCCTCAGTTTGAGAAACCTTGACGTCATGTAATGTTTAATGCACTTCATGTTGTTTATAACAACAAATGGAATATATATTTTTTCTCTTTGTATTTTTCTATCAATATGGTACAATATTATCCTATTTAAATGAATGTGATAAACGAGTTAGGTCAAAAGTAATCTAAAACTATTACAATAGTAGTCAGATTATATTACCTAATATGTGTAATGTAATGGATTATGTTACTAACTACAATTTTTGTCATGTAATTTGGAATCAGTAACATACTGCAGTTTATAAGTAATCTACCCAGTGCTGCCAATAAAATGATGTAATGTTAGTTTGGGGACCAATTCTCACTATTAACTATGACTTTTGCCTCAATAAACTCCTAATTAGCTGCTTATTAATAGTTAGTAAGGTAGTTGTTAAGTTTAGGTATGCGGTAGGGTTAATGGATCTAAAATATGCTCATGCAGAATAAGGCATTAATATGTGCTTTATAAATACTAATAAACAGCCAATATGTTGATAATATGCATGCTTAGCAATATACATGCTAAAAAAGCAACTAGTTAATAGTGAGGATTGGTCCTTAAACTAAAGTGTTACAGATACAAATAAAGTCAATATGTTTTCTTTAAAATATATTTACAGAACATGCCATTTTCAGAAACAAGATTTCAATCCAGAGTATCCAATTAAGAGATAGCAAAAACATTACAGTAATAGCAGGTAGCTGCTTGGTTTTGTTCCATTTCTGCCATCTTTGATCATGTACGCATGATGTTCCTCAGCCCCATTACTAGTAGACAGCATGGATGGTATACGCCCCTCAGGGACATTCAGCTCCTCACATCCCAGCTCTGATTAAAGAATCAGATGGGGCCATTTAAAGACCCTCTAACACTGGCTTTCCCTATTCTTTTTATATTCAATCTACTAGTTTTTCTTTTTATTTATTATAAATGATAATAAAAAACCTTACGTGTAAAAGCATCTGCTAAATGACTAAATGTAAATGTAAAAAAACCACATCAAACAAACATTAAACAACATATTTAACAAAACCTGCATCCTGTACAATCAGTAAAATTCATAAGTTTACTCATGCATGTGTACAATTCAAAACAACTGATAGAACATGTTGTGTTGACATTAAAATTGAAAATGTCACAAAACTGTCACAGCAGGTCAGGGAAATGAGGATGAGGAGGCAGAATATAAATGCAACTTCATTAAACAAAATAAAGAAGATAATCCAAGGAATAAAGAAAGTCACAGGAGAAAACATATGGCAGTTTAAACAAGACAAGATAAAGAGCTGAACTGAATGAGGTCAAGATATGCACAAAATATTTAGGGGTACAACAAGGGGCAGGTGTGAGAAATCAATGAGCAAATCTGTAAACATGGTAACAAATGAAAAGAAAGAATGGGGAACAAAGTAAATACAAACTAAAAGTACATGAAAACTAACAAAGAACTGAACAGAACAGTTACACTAATATGATTTTAATAAAAATGTGACTATAACACATGCTACAACTAATAAGCTAACAAAAGTGAGTGAGGCTAAGTATGGTGACCCATACTCGGAATTTGTGCTCTGCATTTAACCCATCCAAGTGCACACACACAAACGGAGCAGTGGGCAGCCGTATTGCTGCGGCACCCGGGGAGCAGCTGGGGGTTCGGTGCCACCTTCGGTATTGAGGGTTGACCAATCCGGCAATTCCTGCCGGACCTGAAACACAAACCTTCGGGTTACAAATCCGACTCTCTAACCATTAGGCCATGACTGCCTCTGAAACTGAAAGTGCTTCTCATTCAGAAGGTGGCGTCCTATTAAGGCAGCATATTTTGGCAGCCACGTCATCAAGCTCTGTCGAAGGATGTCCCAATTTGAAGGATCCTACAGGCAGTGTTTGTTTACCATTCTTTATTCTGCCTGTTTTGAAGGATGCATCAGGTGTATTCTTTGCATCCTTCACTCACCCACAATCCTTTGCACACATCCCAATTCATAAAGGATAATTAGCTGAAAATGAATCGCCATTGAGCTTGTCCAAATTCATAATGTTATGCAAGAAAAATATATATTTTTTTGAGGTTAAGGCATTATGTTTGTTAATTATACAAGTCAATTTGTTAGGCATATACGAGTCAATTATACATGTCAATTATACTATATATAATCAATGTTTTTATTTAATTAGTTTAGGGTGGCCCATTTTAACTAGCACCTTCAGCCAAAATGGGCCAGCAATATTTAACAACCTAACAATTTTTAAAGTAGGCTACTAACTGTCATAATATTTGTTTACATTTAGTGAGCAACCTTATGAGTTAGAAGTTGTGTCCAACATGGTCTATGTAAGTCCACATGTCTTACTAACAAGAAACTATGGTTCTAACCGGTGACCGTGATTTCACCAAGTACAACATTCCAATTATCCAATCAGAATTGAGAGACAACTTTTCAGGAAATATCTGTTTTAGGCTTACGATCAGGGTTAGGTGCTTCTACACCCTTGGTAATCAGCTATCATTTCACACTGACTTTAGGAATAAATTATGAGTAGGGTTAGGTTTAGGGGTAGGGATTGGGTTTAGTCTATATTTTTGGACAGTAATGTTCATCCAAAAATTAACAAAAAATGTTGATCCAGGAACATGTCTTACTTGGCAAAATCACGGCGACCCTTTCTAACCACAGCTCCAGAGCTGCAATTACAACCATGCAAGTTTGCAATGATGTTTGTGAATGTTCATTGAAACTGTGATTCAGGAAACACTGAATTGTTATACTATGTTGGTAACGATGGAACTTGTGACCATAGTTGGCTAACAATAACTTATAACAAGCATAAGAACATAAATCTGAAATGAATGAACAACAGTGGGTTTACAGTAACAGTAAGCAACTGCTTAAAGGGGACATCGGATGCCCATTTTACACAAGTTGGTATGATTCTTTGGGGTCTTCATGAAATGTCTGCAAAAATACTTTGGTTAAAATTCCTCAATGGTTGTGTAAAACAATACCCTTTTTACCTTGTCAAAAACAGCTCTGTTTACAACGAGCTCTTTCGGTGCATGGAAATAACGATAAGAACAGCGTGAGCACGGCGGCCACACCACACACACGCGCATCTGACAGACGCAACACAACACCATCATCAAATCAGCAGGACAGTAGTAATGGACAGTATGTAAAACTCATGCTTGGTCAAAGTCTGGCTCAGTGGCCACATAAACCACATGAAATAAACAACAGTGACTAGGCAACTAACGTTAGGAAAATGTAGATTTTTGTACCTGTACACTGGCGTGTAGGGGAGGTAGCCTTTAGAGAATGGAGCGCTGCTGGTGATGGAGAAATATGTGAATTAACGTTAGCACTAGCAGAGCTGTTCAGCTCCTTGTGCGTGGAATATGCGGGGACATTTCATTCATACTCGAAGCCGGAGGGCGCTCTCACGCAGAAAGCACAAAACGGACTCATAGAAGTACCGTGACGTGCCAGGAAAACCCTAATATGGACAAAGGCATGTATAACGGCATCCAGGGATTCGCATCTTCATCATTATACGGCAAACAAGAAAAAGCAACAACACAATTTATTTTTTATAGATAAAGTATTGTGGTTATTGCAACAGGATTCACAATGATTAGGCTTCCTTCTGAAGCAACTGACTGGGTGGGCCTGACTGACAGGTCAGTAGCTACGCGACTGGTGTACAACTGGCTGAGGGTGGAAAAATGCTAACACAGGACAGTCCTTCAGCGGTTGTGGGCTGGGCCTGATCATTATGACTTCATACTGCTCAGAAAATCAAATAATTGAGACTGTTTAGGTTTTTTTGGGGATTAAAAAAGGAGTGAATGGATTTTTATCATTTGTATGGTGGTTGAGTCCACACACTGCTAAGAAACATTTACATGCAAACGCCATGTAACATTTAATTTTTCATCCAATGTCCCCTTTAACATTAAATGTTTCTATTATTTCATCATGAGTGATTAGTCTTTTGGGTCTGTTCTAGCACCAGACATTAGATGTAAGTATTCCAGTAATCAACCATGTGTTTTTTGAATTATAAATAATAAGTCTTGAGATGTGCCTTGCACTATACCCAATTAAAAACCAACTGATTCATGCCCGAAGCATCATATTAGTCTAGGGAAGAACCATGTGAAATCTTAAAAGGTTTACAATGGGGAAATCACACATAGAGTCTTGTTGCATTATTAGTGTGTCATGTAGGAGTATTTATAGTTTTAATTAAAACCCTCCAGGCCAGTGGCTTGGTGCAAAAGCTCTTTGTAATTCTAAATGATGTGCCAGTGCTTACTAAGAGTTGGTATGATGGCTGTAATTGAAATCAAATGTGTTAGCCACTTTTAAAATATTGATTAATTCATTGCATGTGTTAATAGAGGTTGATGTTGATATATAAGCCTGAGAAATGGGAAATGTGCGAGAAGATGTCTGATGATGCTTTTGTTGATCACATTTTAATAAAAGATAATTTGACAGCCTGGCATTTGCATAGGTAAGACTTTCTTAAGTCAAGATCAATTGCACCTGCACTTCTTGTGTTCTGTAGGAATCAGTTCAACTAATTTGCATCATAACGCAATTGAACTTTCACTAAACGTCCCTTAGTTACTGTTGCCAGGTCTGGCAAGGCCCACTTTTTAGCAGACTTAATTCTTACTTAGTATCTTTGTCTTGTTTTCTAGTATAAATATCTAAACATTCTTGAATCAATACTTGAGAAGCAAAATGACTTACAATGTTAAGTCTTGTTTTATGAAAAATAAAAAAAATTTGTTCGTTTTTGCTTAAAATAAGAAACAAATATCTTCCAATGGGGTAAGAAAAAGCCCATTGGCAGACATTTTTTTTCTTGTTATAAGCAAAAACTAATTTTGTTCGTTTTTGCTTAAAATAAGAAACAAATATCTTCCAATGGGGTAAGGAAAAAGCCCATTGGCAGACATTTTTTTTCTTGTTATAAGCAAAAACTAACTTTTTTATTTATTTATTTATTTTCAGAAAACAAGGCTTAATAGTCATTTTGCTTCTCAAGCAAATGTATCTTGATTTAAAAATGTTTAGATATCTGTTATCTGTTAATTCTCACTATTAACTAGTTGCTATTTGCATGCACATTACTAGCATATTGGCTGTTTATTAGTACTTATAAAGTACATATCAATGCCTTATTTTGCATGACCATATTTTAGATCTCATAGCCCTACCTCATACTAGCTATTAATAAGCAGCAAATTAGGAGTTTATTGAGGCAAAAGTCATATTTAATAGGTAGTTACAGTAATTGTGAGAACTGGTCCCTACTCTAAATATAAACCATGAACAAAAATAAATAGTTCTGGCAGGAATTACAACACTTCACATTTTATTCAAAGCCGAAAGTTACAATACTGTGAACATTATTTATGAGAGAACAGTTGATTCAGCAGCACGAAAATATTAGGCTAATTATACCATTGACTCTAAATATAATATACACAGGCTATTTAATGTTTTCTGCTAAATATTAAACATTATACAACTGTATTAAGTTGTTTAAATGTGTAGCGAGACAGTTATGTTATTGACAATGATTTATTAAAGTAGGTGGTCACTGTTGATTCCTGTTTCCTTGGTAACAGCGACTTTCCTGATTGGTTTATCTCCATTACAGATTATTTGGTTATTGGTTTTTAAGAAATCTAAATTAAAATCACTTTGAATTGTGGCATCTACAGAAGCACATATCATCACTTAACAATTTAAATTTCATGGTATGTCTGTCTTTCAACAGTTTATACGGTATCGCCAACAATGTTATTAATGAAATTTAGTAACAGATTTTACTTCTGGAATCCAACTGTTATGCTCTGTTCTGAAATGAACCCCTCCTACAACTGATGCGCAGGTCACCTCTGAATGTAGAGCATGCCACATCTTGAAATTATTGGCCTGCAGCAGTGGAAGACTATGATGCTACTGTCAGCAAGAACATGGACTGCTGGGCATAGTTGTAAATTGGAAAAATATTTCCTCTTCTTATGAATCTTGATTTCTGCTATGAAACACAGATGGTAGTGTCAGAATTTGGTGTACACAGCCAGAATCCATGGATCCATCCTCCCTTCTGTCAGCAGCACAGGCTGGTCCTGGTAGTGTAATGGTGTGGAGAATGTGTTCTTGGCACACATTAGCCCTCTTAATACCATTCAAGCATCATTTGAATGCTGTGCACCATGTGCATCCCTTTATGGCCACATTAACCCATTCTCATTGAATACTTGCAACAGGACAGAGTTGCATTATGTACCAACTATTGAAGGAAACACCAACTCAAGCTGATTCAGGGCACATGAAACATATCCTTGAGTGTTTTACAAGCACTTGATTATGCTTAATAAGTCAAAAACACATGTGGCCATGTACACATTAAACCATTGTTTTTTGTTTTGTTTGTTTTTTTCCATAAATGGCTTTAGATTAACCCGTCAACACCATTAGAATTTTGCCCATTACTCTGATTTCACCCCAACATACTTCAAGCAAAATCAAAGAATTAATTGGTGTAACAGCATTTTGAACAAAATCAGGCCAAAATCTGTTTTGTTTTGGGAGTTCAAAACAGCTTTTCAAAGCAAACATACCGTAATAACCTACTAACTCGCATTGGTCCATGGCAATTATGTAATATAGGTGTGCACTAGAGCTCTGACTTCTTAAATCTCCAGTTCATTTCAGACATGGATAAAAACATGAATACATTGGAGAGCTGCTTTATAGTAGAAACGGAAGATTCTAACTGAAAGTGACTCTAACACTGTTTTTTCAATATTCAATACTGTAAAGCTGGTTGCTTTAAAACAATCTATTGTATAAACTGCTATATAAATAAACATTACTTGACTGCCAAATTATTTCAAACATAACCACATCACTATGATCAGATGCTTTCTTAACTAGACTACAGTTAGTATATTTGTTAGTTATCAGTGTATTAATGTGCACTGTAAGCATGCTCGTTGTGCTCTCTTAAGATGCACTCTCACATTTACATACAGCAAGACCTTGGAGTAAAGCCAAGTGTGCAAATTTAGGAGTTGATATGCAACAAACACTCTTTTATAGGTCTAGACTACATATTATGTGTTTTTTTTTCAAACAGAAATGATCCCAAGTCATTGCTGATCGTCTGAAATAGAATTTAATATTTTCAGCACTTTTTTAGAAAAAAGAATTAGGAGGTCAAGGAGCCAATGGTGATAGGGTCCCATATAGACTGTACTTAAAAAGGTATCCATAAATAGTCTCCCATATCTTGAATGGCCTGAGGGTAAGTAAATTAACAGCACATTTTCATTTTTGGGTGAACTATCCCTTTAAGAGCTTTAGCCCCCATTCAATGTAATTGTATGAAATAGAATGACCAGGACATCATAAATTCCTCTTTTGGAAGAAAGAACACGACAAATAATGATATAAATTGTATTCTCCACACTCTAAAAAATGCTGGGTTAAATATAACCCAGCGCTGGGTTAAAAAGGGACAAACCCAGCTATTGGGTTGTTTTGACCCAGCGGTTGGGTTGTTTTGGGTTGTTTGTTGTCAAAACAACCCAACCGCTGGGTCAAAACAACCCAATAGCTGGGTTTGTCCCTTTTTAACCCAGCGCTGGGTTATATTTAACCCAGCATTTTTTAGAGTGCAATAAACTATTCAACAAGAATAAATTGACCTAAAAAAGAGATATGTGAAGAAAAAGGTGGAGATCATGATGGAGATAAAGAGAGTGTGTGAGAACAAGAGAGCGACAGGGAGAGAAGGAGAAAATGTCTAGAGAACAGGACTTTTTCTTCGAGCGAAGCAAATGCTTTTTACTATTGTCGGTGTTTAATGCACCCTAAAATGCATTCAATACACTACTGAATTCCAAGCACTATTAATATCCCCATATATTCAAGAAATTACTTGAATTCCATTTCCTGTAGTTGAATTAACAGTCTCCTAGTTTTAGTTCCATTATGCAGCATATGAGTGTTGTACCATGTAAAATGTATAGCAAATAGCATACAGTTTGATAGACTTTTCTTGTGTTGTTTGCAAATCACTACATATCTGAAAACAGATCTGTCACACAACTGCACAGCATTTTAACAACAGAATGGACTGTAGGTTCATATCCATAGAATGATAAAGCAATTATGGTTTAAAGATTTCTGGCAGCTATGGTGTGTAGATCTCATGAGTCATGTCGGAGACTCATAAATTATGTAGGAGATGGGAAGTTCATTTTTCACATCCATTAAAACGAAGTGCAGTAAAGCTTAAAAAAATATATTAGTGCTCCATCTCTCCTTTACTGCCCCTCTGGGACAAACGCTTTGCATCTCATGGAAACTATGTAACGAATACAAACCACTTTTTCTTCAAGAGTTGGACCTATAACACAACTGTTAACAGTTGCCAAAACACAAGAGCAATCCAATTCTAATATTTATGTAGTATAATTCACATTTATGACTTTCTGTATGAGGATCTGTATAATGCACGGGATGGGATTCTGTCACATCATCCGATGTCAATGATTCATTCAAGGTTCTTCACAAAAATTATGATCCAAACTTTCTGTCCGTAATAAGCCACATGAATATGATGTTTTGTCTACCAAAATTAAACTGAAAGAACTTGGCCAACAGGACTGTGTGTAAAGTAAGTATATGCTCTTTACTATCAACCCAATTGGGTCACACTTTATATTAGGCATCTTTAAATACTATGTACTTAATAATAAAATAATGAATTGTTAGGTACAATTTACCTATTGTGTTCCTGTTGAATTGCAAAACACTTTTGCTGTTATTGAGGTGGGATACGGGTAAGGTTAGGAGCAGGTTTGGTGGTATGGTTGGGTTTAAGTGGTAGAGGTAGTGTCAACAGTGTAATTATTGATGTAACGACAGAAATTAATAACAGATGTAATTACTGGATGGTATTTTCAAATATAAGTACATTGTAAAAACAAATATAATAATAAGTGCATTGTATAAAATGATTAATTTATATGCAAATACATAGTAGTTAAGGACACTTAATATAAAGTGTGTATGGGATTGTATTCAATAATAAGTTTAAACTTTTGACCACTTTAAGTTTAATTATTGATCAAATCGCACTGAAACCCTGAAAATTTATTAAATCAATATTTAAGATCAAGAAATGATTGCGACAAATTAAATAGATGGAACAAAGGTGTTAGTAACGGTCCCAACATTCATATGAAATGGGTATTTTCTAGTGCTGTCAATCTATTAAAAAAATTAATTAACTAATTAATCACACATTTTTTTGGGCGATTAATCACACCTAATTTTAAAGTTTTTAAATATACTTTTATATTGCTATAATTTTACATTCAATCTTCAAATTAATGTAGAAACAACATAAAGACAGTATATATTTTAAATATCTGTAAGTTTAATATAATACTTTTGTATCACTGATACTTGTTTTTGATACTTGTTTTTGTTTTTTCTTCTTCTAATTTTTAACCATTGACTGTAGCCTTTCAACATTACAATACAATTGAGAGCTATCAATTTTAACATTTATTAGACTTTAAAAAAAAATAACAACTTTTAATTTAAGTGAACTTAAGACTATTTGCACATAAACCCATTATACGTAATACAGCACTTTTACTTAAAAGTCACTATCAATCACCATGCGAACTTCTGACTGCGATCCAATGTAGATTTTAGTCAAATGATGAGGCAGAAATATATTGTTAGTAACATTTTAGAAGAATTGTATGGGGAAGATACACAATTACAACTTCTGTGGTGCGTGAAGGAAAAGCAATGTTACTAGTAGTGTAACTAATTACTGTTGCCAGAAAGTAATACGTAAAGTAATAATATTACTTTTGAAAGGAGTAACTAGTAATGAGTATTAAATTTAATTTTTGGAGTAACGAGGCCAACACTGGTTGGCACATAATGTATATACGAATGCCCATAGAAAATATAGAAAGCACTGGAGGTTTCGAGCAAATAGGGACTCCCCAATTCATTTCACTCTTCTAAAATCCGTGACACTTTGACATTATATTCTCACATACATAACAAGATAAAACGCTTGCTGCTGCTGTTATGCAATATGCTTAGTAATTACTCCTCTCTCGAATACCTGCGCATAGTTTTATGACTTATATGTTTGCAAGTTTAGAAATTTAAAGCTGATGAACACTATAATGCACTGAAATGATAAGAAAAGTCTTTTCACTTATCTGGCTGTTTAGTTTCTGAGGAACTCTGAAAGCACGCTGCAATGCTCAAGTGAATGCTAATCAGCCATTTAAGTGTAAAGCAGTAAGCTCATTGGCTGTGTATGCAACGTGAACCAGTCAGCTTGTGACAAGTCGTTTAATGCTAATAATATCATCAGTTACGTTAAGAACCCATCAGCCTGCGTCATCTAGAGTTTCATGACAGCACTTGGTATGTTCACATTATGGCATTGCAGATAACAGCATAGTAGCAAAGTTATTTATATTTACATGTTTACATTATCTACATTTGTACAAACACATGGAGATGTAGCCATCCACAATTTCTATACTAAATATTATTGTATTTAATGTATTGTGCTGTTCTATTGTATTGTTTTGAAGAGTGTGAGTAGCCAAAGGTTTAAATTAAGTCTGTCTCTATTGTTTACTCTTTAATGCTTTGCTTGTATTAAGGGTGTTGTGCAAAAAAGGAGTAGATATTTTACTGGAATTGTCACGCCCATGGACTGTTTTGTGTTTGTTTTTCCTCCCCCACGTGCTCCATGTTCTCCCTGTGACTTAGTTTCTCCCTAATGTTGATTGTGGCTCCCTAGTCTGCCTGCTCTGTCATGGCTCCCCGAGCTGCCTGATCCTCCATGGGTCCCGGAACAGGTACCGCCCTGGAGCACCCGCCCTGGAGCACGCGTCTTCCAGGAGGGGGGAGTAATGTCACACCCATGGACTGTTTTGTGTTTGTTTTTCCTCCCCCACATGCTCCATGTTCTCCCTGTGACCTAGTTTCTCCCTAATGTTGATTGTGTTAAGTGATTTCAGGTGTGTTCCATTGATTTCCTTGTTTAGTTCCTAGTTCTTAAGCCCTGTGTTTTCCTGTGTCCTGCGTGCAGTGTTAAACATCCTTAGATTCCGGTGCTATGTGTGTGTTAATAAAGTCTGTGATTTCTGTATTCTCCGATGTCTCCTCGCTCCTTCGCTCCGCGTCTCCGACACAGTAGCAGAAGCACCATGACAGGAATAAGGTGGGTTATAGCCCCTTTAGTAGAACAGAACACAATGTTTGGGGAAACTACTGTCTTCGATCATTAATATTTAAACTTTCAGAAAGCAATAACTACAATGAGATGTTACATTTTTTTATCTTTATAGCAATACCTATTTAGAAAATACTAATTATTTGTTGTTTCTTTTAATTTAAGTGAACTTAAGACTATTTGCACATAAACCCATTATACGTAATACAGCATTTTTACTTAAAAGTCACTATCAATCACCATGCGAACTTCTGACTGCGATCCAATGTAGATTTTAGTCAAATGATGAGGCAGAAATATATTGTTAGTAACATTTTAGAAGAATTGTATGGGGAAGATACACAATTACAACTTCTGTGGTGCGTGAAGGAAAAGCAATGTTACTAGTAGTGTAACTAATTACTGTTGCCAGAAAGTAATACGTAAAGTAATAATATTACTTTTGAAAGGAGTAACTAGTAATGAGTATTAAATTTAATTTTTGGAGTAACGAGGCCAACACTGGTTGGCACATAATGTATATACGAATGCCCATAGAAAATATAGAAAGCACTGGAGGTTTCGAGCAAATAGGGACTCCCCAATTCATTTCACTCTTCTAAAATCCGTGACACTTTGACATTATATTCTCACATACATAACAAGATAAAACGCTTGCTGCTGCTGTTATGCAATATGCTTAGTAATTACTCCTCTCTCGAATACCTGCGCATAGTTTTATGACTTATATGTTTGCAAGTTTAGAAATTTAAAGCTGATGAACACTATAATGCACTGAAATGATAAGAAAAGTCTTTTCACTTATCTGGCTGTTTAGTTTCTGAGGAACTCTGAAAGCACGCTGCAATGCTCAAGTGAATGCTAATCAGCCATTTAAGTGTAAAGCAGTAAGCTCATTGGCTGTGTATGCAACGTGAACCAGTCAGCTTGTGACAAGTCGTTTAATGCTAATAATATCATCAGTTACGTTAAGAACCCATCAGCCTGCGTCATCTAGAGTTTCATGACAGCACTTGGTATGTTCACATTATGGCATTGCAGATAACAGCATAGTAGCAAAGTTATTTATATTTACATGTTTACATTATCTACATTTGTACAAACACATGGAGATGTAGCCATCCACAATTTCTATACTAAATATTATTGTATTTAATGTATTGTGCTGTTCTATTGTATTGTTTTGAAGAGTGTGAGTAGCCAAAGGTTTAAATTAAGTCTGTCTCTATTGTTTACTCTTTAATGCTTTGCTTGTATTAAGGGTGTTGTGCAAAAAAGGAGTAGATATTTTACTGGAATTGTCACGCCCATGGACTGTTTTGTGTTTGTTTTTCCTCCCCCACGTGCTCCATGTTCTCCCTGTGACTTAGTTTCTCCCTAATGTTGATTGTGGCTCCCTAGTCTGCCTGCTCTGTCATGGCTCCCCGAGCTGCCTGATCCTCCATGGGTCCCGGAACAGGTACCGCCCTGGAGCACCCGCCCTGGAGCACGCGTCTTCCAGGAGGGGGGAGTAATGTCACACCCATGGACTGTTTTGTGTTTGTTTTTCCTCCCCCACATGCTCCATGTTCTCCCTGTGACCTAGTTTCTCCCTAATGTTGATTGTGTTAAGTGATTTCAGGTGTGTTCCATTGATTTCCTTGTTTAGTTCCTAGTTCTTAAGCCCTGTGTTTTCCTGTGTCCTGCGTGCAGTGTTAAACATCCTATGGGTTCCTGTTCTACGTGTGTGTTAATTAAGTCTGTGATTTCTGTATTCTCCGATGTCTCCTCGCTCCTTCGCTCCTCGTCTCCGATACAGTAGCAGCAGCACTGTGACAGAACACTGGACCGACAAACAGTAAGCGGCCACCCTTCTCCCCGTGTTTTTATTTCCGTTTTTTGAAAGTGTTTTGTTTTCCGTTTTCCCCCCCGCGATCATGGAAACCGCCGCAAAATTCGCCGACCTCACCCGTAGGGATCTCCCCTTCATAGAATTCGCCCAGGAATTATGCGGGCTCGCGGCGATGACAGCGTTGGATGATGCCAAGCTGAATTCTCTGTTCTGGATCGGGGCCAATTACCATCACCCGTGGACCTCCCAGACACCACTGGACTGAGCTGGAGGGAAAGTATCCTCCAGTGTCTGGAGAGTGTCCGGCCCCGATTTAGAACCAGCCCGCCGTCAAACCCGCTAGCCGATTGGAAGTCGAGACCGCCGGCCATTCCATTGTCAAGCCCGTCGGCCAATTCCCTCCCAAGCCCTCAGCTGAAAGCAGGCAGCTACTTAACCCCAAACCAGAGGAGGAATATGCATTGTTAGCTCCAGCCCCTGAGTCCGCTCCAGGGTCGGCTCCAGACCCTGAGTCCGCTCCAGTGTCGGCCCCAGCCCCTGAGTCCGCTCAAGTGTTGGCTCCAGCCCCTGAGTCCGCTCAAGCGTTGGCTCCAGCCCCTATTCCCACGTCCAGCCCAGAGAGGGCTCCTGTTCCCACGTCCAGTCCAGAGAGGGCTCCTGTTCCCAAGTTAAGCTCAGAGAGGGCTCCTGTTCCCACGTTAAGCCCAGAGAGGGCTTCTGTTCCCACGTCCAGCCCAGAGAGTGTTCCCGTTCCCAATTCCAGCCCAGAGAGGGCTCCCGTTACCAATTCCAGCCCAGAGAGGGTCCCTGTTCCCAAGTCAAGCCCACGGAGGGCCTCAGAACCCAAAATTTCCCACAAGGAATTTTTTGGGGGGGGGGGCTATAGGGCTCCAGCCGTAGAGGCCAAGCCAAGTGCCGAGGCCAAGGCCGTGGAGGCCTCTCTGCCATGGCCCCCTGAACTGTCTGCTCCGCCATGGCCCCCTGAACTGTCTGCTCTGCCATGGCCTCCTGAACTGTATGCTCCGCCATGGCTCCCTAGTCTGCCTGCTCTGTCATGGCTCCCCGAGCTGCCTGATCCTCCATGGGTCCCGGAACAGGTACCGCCCTGGAGCACCCGCCCTGGAGCACGCGTCTTCCAGGAGGGGGGAGTAATGTCACACCCATGGACTGTTTTGTGTTTGTTTTTCCTCCCCCACATGCTCCATGTTCTCCCTGTGACCTAGTTTCTCCCTAATGTTGATTGTGTTAAGTGATTTCAGGTGTGTTCCATTGATTTCCTTGTTTAGTTCCTAGTTCTTAAGCCCTGTGTTTTCCTGTGTCCTGCGTGCAGTGTTAAACATCCTTAGATTCCGGTGCTATGTGTGTGTTAATAAAGTCTGTGATTTCTGTATTCTCCGATGTCTCCTCGCTCCTTCGCTCCGCGTCTCCGACACAGTAGCAGAAGCACCATGACAGGAATAAGGTGGGTTATAGCCCCTTTAGTAGAACAGAACACAATGTTTGGGGAAACTACTGTCTTCGATCATTAATATTTAAACTTTCAGAAAGCAATAACTACAATGAGATGTTACATTTTTTTATCTTTATAGCAATACCTATTTAGAAAATACTAATTATTTGTTGTTTACAATATGTCAAGAAAGAGTTCTGCTGCTAGTACACTTCGCTATAATGCTACACAGAAGTGAATTCGCTGGCTGAGATTCTACCGGAAATACATAAGCAGCGTTCGTGCATAGAGTCTGTTGACAATGGACGGCCATGAACCTTGTGCTGTAAGTTGATGAGTTTATTAATCCCCGTTTAATTTTCCTCTGTAATAGAGCTTTTTCAAAGCATGCCGAAGCTTTTTAGGTCGTGTAGAATCTGCAATCTGTGACCCAGCTACAATACACCATGGGGTTTTCCGCTAGCAACCTGGGGTGTCAAAATACTATTGGGTAAATTGGCAGTGGGCGGAATCACACAGACCAAAACAAAAATAAACATGTCGACAAGGAGAATAACTGGCTCTAGCATTGTTTTTCAGAGAAACAAGTATGTGAACTTAGCATGTTTACTAAATATATGCAAATATTCTCTTTTAAACTACTTTGATTTTATCCTCACTTATGAAGTAGGCTCCAAAAATGGAAAAACATATGTCTTTTGTAAGAAGTTTAGCCCAACTTGTCAAGATAATCGGCCAGTTTGCATGATTCTGAAAATCTTGCAGAACAGAAAAATCTTGAGATCTTATTATGTCTGCATTTATTTATTTAAATCTCAGTATTTCATATTTTAGGCTGCCTCTCTTCTTAAACTCTTTGAGCTCATCTTGACCCTTAACTGTGACTTTGATTATTGTAGGAAATACTTTGTTGTCTTTCCTAAAGTCATTGTGTTTTGACCTTTCTGCAATTGGGTCTAAGTGCTAGTGTATAGGCTGTAGAATAGTATTTATAAAGCACATATTCTTCTGACGTGTATGACCCCTTTCAGTGAAGACTTCAATGCATGTGTTGAAGATAGCACACATTGTAAAAGGATATCTAATATTCAATAGTCAAACTGCCAAAGCAAATCTTTATCTGTGATTTGTGGAACAATCTGTGTGCTTATGCAGAGTAAAGATGCAACCAGGGTCTTGATCAGAACATCCCTTCCTTAAACCATGTCCTTAGAAAGGACGATGCAACAAACAATTTGTCATCCATACCGAACATACATCATGTGAAAATGGGGTATGACGTGACACAATTAATCACAAAACATAGCCAATGAAGCATTCCCAGGGTTTCTCAAAAGCATTGTTAGCAGAGAGTGGGTGCAAATTCCTATCTTCCTTCAGATAAAATTCACATTCTAACAGTGTTAGAAACCATGTTTGAGAGAGGGACAGAATCATTAAAGGACAGAATAAATCGGCTTAAGTTACAAACAGTAGAAGTAGTAAGGGTTTACAGGAAGGACATTTCTTCCAAAGACTTTCGACACCACTAAAACTTTTGCCACTTAACTTCATAATGGGGTTGAATAGCATGCAGCTGAGCTGTAAGGGCATTGTGTTTCATAACTGGCAGGAAGTGCGCTAGGTATGAGGGTTATCTATTTCTGCTCACCCTCAAATAAGCATGTCAGTGCAACAAAAGTATAGCGCCACACCATCTGGCTTTGGGTGTCCCAGTGTCTGATGACTTTAGCAGCAATACAAAAGGAGCATATAAGCATCCCCCTCGCTCCCTGTGGGGTGGTGAAGCTAAGCCAACTGCGGCGACTGCCATCAACAGAAAATCTGTGAATGAGCCGTTTAATTTTGCCTGCTTAAAGCTAACACCACCCAAAGTGGGACTCATGCGAAGCCGTTTTAAAATGTAGTGTGAAACACTTCACAGTTATTACAGCTCTCAGCATACAATAACCTACCATCAACCTGAGATAATCAAAATAATTCATTAGAATTTCAAGGTAATTAATTGTATATGCAATACAATATAAAAAACTGTTGTTTTGCTAAAATATGCTTCCTTTGCATAAATATATGTTAATATTATGTTTCTGACCTTTTTTTGTAATTTTTTTGTATATTTTAAATATATATATAAATATAATAAAAAAAAAACATTGGAAAATGTATTTTGTGTTATATATTTAAATCTAAGAAAATACATTCATGTCACTTTTGCATTTAGCCTAAATGTAGGCTACTGTCAAATTGGAAATGTATTTACTTGCCCCTGAAATACATTTTGAAATATATTTTGGTATATGCGTGTTGAAACTAAATGTATTTTCTATTTCAAAATCACTGTTTAAAACATATATTTGGCATATATTTTGGTAATATTTTGTTGCACAGCTAGTGAAACTTCTCACACAACTCCAACTGCAGTGGGTAAATTTCTATAATATCACTGCTTACATTTTGCATTAAGCCAGTAACAATGCGACACACACTTGGCTTGAGGAAAGTGCACTGAATAGATCAGTTTTGTGCTGGAAAGCCAGTTACAAATTAGTGATTCAAATAATGTTCTCTCTCTAGAGATGCACATAACTGTAAATGTCAGCATCATCATATACTGAAGGTCTAAAGGATGTAAGTCTGTCTCCCAAAAAATATGCATATAATTGCCATTTAATCACAATTTTTACTGCTGGTTGAATTAACAAAATTAATTTGTATGTTTGTTATGTTGCAGTGCATAAATAATTAGTAGTACATAAATTGTATCCATTTTCACTACACCTCCACTAAGTAACTTACATGTGGCTGGTGTGACTGTCTCCTGAAGAGGCAATGAAAACATATGGAAGAAGGATGTCTCATACAGGCACCACCAGATGGTCATGCCAAAAATGTTCAGACACATAAAATCCAGCAGTACAAATCACTAAACACATCATTCAAGATTCTTAAATAGGCATGTCAGTGTTATTATCCTCAAGCTCCTTGCATCCATTAAAGCAGACACATCTTTAAGAACATCAAAAGAACTTTTGTCACTCTCAATGGGAGGGTGCACTTATTTAAAACGCAGCACAGTGGAAGTACAGTTCATTCTTTTTACAGCAGGAAGCAGAATGAATAATTCAAATGAGAATGATATTGTACTTAACAAATGGGATCAAGGATGGTTCCGTGTGGACCTGCACTGGTTCTGTTCAAGGAGGCCCATAATACTGTACCTGCAGAAAGCTGTCCTTTAATAATTCGTTCATCTCAATGGCAGATGCTCAGTTGGTGCAGGATCAGAGCCAATCACTCTTAATAATAATAATAATTTAAAAAGGCTTTTTTCCCCCTTAATGCCTAATAATTGCATTATGTCTTGCAATTGTATTATCTCTTGCAAAACTATTGCATTCCCCGAAAATGCAAAGTAAATTAAAAAAATGGATTTCATCATATTATACATCTAATTTTGAATCAACATCAATGTAGAAAGATGCTTTTTAGAACCAGATAGTGAATGACATCTAAAAGCAGAGTCTAATGTACTAACCTTAACAGTTATTTTTATTATTATTATATATATATTTTAAAGTTCTAATTAAAGTGGCATGGAGTACACTCTAAAAAATGCTGGGTTGTTTCAACCCAACTTTGGGTCAAATATGGACTAACCCAACCGTTGGGTTACATTTTTACATTACATTTTTAACCCAAAAGTTGGGTTAGTCCATATTTGACCCAAAGTCAAAGAGTGTAGTTTTGAGCTATGTTCCATCCTTTAGGTATTGCTTACCAATCTAAATGTGGATGCAACGTCTGGCTACAACAAACAGATGGGAGTGAATCATTTACTTCTCTTAGGCAAAACATTCACAGATAACTCTTACTCGCATCATTGCTTTATTCATATTAGTTTTTTGGGGCTATGATGTTGTGAATCTTAATTGGTGGCTTGGGCCACACTGGTACTTTGTAGCACTTGTTTACATAATTAACTCAAGCAATATAAGCATAACTAATTAATAACATGGGGTGCAGTTGGTCAACAAAAATATTATAGACCACTTTGTTGAAGTTGAAAACTTCCATTTTTGGTGGTTGACAACATGTCTGGGTTTGTAACATAAGCAAATACCCGTAGAGGCATTTTATTCACTCATTTACGTACTCCTGATGGAGAGAAAATCATACATGAGAGCTGCATCTCAAATTCTACTCCTCGACAGCAGGGAAATTAAATAGAGAGCAAATGACGGAACCACCTTCTCTAGTTACTGTTAACTTTTCACGTGGGTGTCTAGAGTTTCATCTCGACAAATGTCTAAAATTGTCTTAAATATTAAATATATAATTTACTGGTAACACATTATTTTAAGGAACAATTCTCACTATTAACTAGCTGCTAACACACACACACACACACACACACACACACACACACACACACACACACACACACACACACACACACACACAAAAGATAATAATAAAAAAATATCCTTGGTAAAACGATGGGACACAGTAATTTCAATGATAATCTTTAATTCATTATCAGTGTCCTACACACTATGGGAAATTGATCCTCTGCATCGGTGCCTTAAAACCAGGTTCATAAATATTCATAGGAATTTAAGTTTAGATCTTGTGGTTTGACTAACACATGATGTAAAGAGAAGAGAACCACCTTTTACTGTGCTATTAAATTTGACAACAGTTTCAAAAGATTGAGCCACGTCTGAGAAGCAGGTTTGTCAAGTCAGCACTGTGAGGGGGAGGCAGGAAAACGCAAAGTCATTACAAAACATTCTGCCCCATTATGAGCTTTTAGGTCCCATCTTTTCTAATACTTTTAGACGGTTTAGAGGCAGATGTGTACTGAGATGAAGTCTCATGCATATTTATGCGTTTATGACAGTCTTTCAGTTTCATTGCATGTGATTTCCAAACAGCTCAGAAAAAGAGTTTCAGCTTGAGCTTTAGAAGTTTCGATTGCTTCCCACAAACTGCCAAACCCTTCTCAAATGACACTTTGAACCTTAAAGAGACGATTGACCCAAAAATGACAAATTTGCTCCATTCCATGTACCTGTCACGTTTTCAGTTTGTTTAGAGTTTGTTCTTGATCTGTTTTCCTGTTCCGTTCATGTCTGTGTTTCAAATTAGCTTTCTAATTTGTTAATTAGCTCAGTCATCCTCGTTCCCTGCCTGTTTGCTTCCTAGGTTTCAGATTGATTTGAGTTCTGGTGTGTCTTGTTAATTAGCTTCCTTGTCTTCTGTGTATAAGCCCCCAGTTTCAGTTTGCTCCTTGAATGTCATTAGTCTTGAGTTAAGCTGTATACTTTTTTCCTTTTTGGGATAATCATCCCTTTAACAAAAATTCACCCCTTAGTATGCTTTCAAATTGTCTATAGCTCTCTTAGTGAAAAGTGACGTGACATGTGGCCAAGTATGGT
The DNA here is from genome assembly GCF_001515645.1 of Sinocyclocheilus grahami. NCBI lineage: Eukaryota > Metazoa > Chordata > Actinopteri > Cypriniformes > Cyprinidae > Sinocyclocheilus > Sinocyclocheilus grahami. The sequence continues at coordinate 3,409,145 of NW_015505270.1, read as the reverse complement.
GACCCATACTCGGAATTAGTGCTCTGCATTTACCCATCCAAAGTGCACACACACAGCAGTGAACACACACAAACCGTGAACACACACCCGGAGCAGTGGGCAGCCATTTATGCTGCGGCGCCCGGGGAGCAGTTGGGGGTTCGGTGCCTTGCTCAAGGGCACCTCAGTCGTGGTATTGAAGGTGGGAGAGAGCGCTGTACATTCCCCCCCCCCCCTTAGAAAGGACGATGCAACAAACAATTTGTCATCCATACCGAACATACATCATGTGAAAATGGGGTATGACGTGACACAATTAATCACAAAACATAGCCAATGAAGCATTCCCAGGGTTTCTCAAAAGCATTGTTAGCAGAGAGTGGGTGCAAATTCCTATCTTCCTTCAGATAAAATTCACATTCTAACAGTGTTAGAAACCATGTTTGAGAGAGGGACAGAATCATTAAAGGACAGAATAAATCGGCTTAAGTTACAAACAGTAGAAGTAGTAAGGGTTTACAGGAAGGACATTTCTTCCAAAGACTTTCGACACCACTAAAACTTTTGCCACTTAACTTCATAATGGGGTTGAATAGCATGCAGCTGAGCTGTAAGGGCATTGTGTTTCATAACTGGCAGGAAGTGCGCTAGGTATGAGGGTTATCTATTTCTGCTCACCCTCAAATAAGCATGTCAGTGCAACAAAAGTATAGCGCCACACCATCTGGCTTTGGGTGTCCCAGTGTCTGATGACTTTAGCAGCAATACAAAAGGAGCATATAAGCATCCCCCTCGCTCCCTGTGGGGTGGTGAAGCTAAGCCAACTGCGGCGACTGCCATCAACAGAAAATCTGTGAATGAGCCGTTTAATTTTGCCTGCTTAAAGCTAACACCACCCAAAGTGGGACTCATGCGAAGCCGTTTTAAAATGTAGTGTGAAACACTTCACAGTTATTACAGCTCTCAGCATACAATAACCTACCATCAACCTGAGATAATCAAAATAATTCATTAGAATTTCAAGGTAATTAATTGTATATGCAATACAATATAAAAAACTGTTGTTTTGCTAAAATATGCTTCCTTTGCATAAATATATGTTAATATTATGTTTCTGACCTTTTTTTGTAATTTTTTTGTATATTTTAAATATATATATAAATATAATAAAAAAAAAACATTGGAAAATGTATTTTGTGTTATATATTTAAATCTAAGAAAATACATTCATGTCACTTTTGCATTTAGCCTAAATGTAGGCTACTGTCAAATTGGAAATGTATTTACTTGCCCCTGAAATACATTTTGAAATATATTTTGGTATATGCGTGTTGAAACTAAATGTATTTTCTATTTCAAAATCACTGTTTAAAACATATATTTGGCATATATTTTGGTAATATTTTGTTGCACAGCTAGTGAAACTTCTCACACAACTCCAACTGCAGTGGGTAAATTTCTATAATATCACTGCTTACATTTTGCATTAAGCCAGTAACAATGCGACACACACTTGGCTTGAGGAAAGTGCACTGAATAGATCAGTTTTGTGCTGGAAAGCCAGTTACAAATTAGTGATTCAAATAATGTTCTCTCTCTAGAGATGCACATAACTGTAAATGTCAGCATCATCATATACTGAAGGTCTAAAGGATGTAAGTCTGTCTCCCAAAAAATATGCATATAATTGCCATTTAATCACAATTTTTACTGCTGGTTGAATTAACAAAATTAATTTGTATGTTTGTTATGTTGCAGTGCATAAATAATTAGTAGTACATAAATTGTATCCATTTTCACTACACCTCCACTAAGTAACTTACATGTGGCTGGTGTGACTGTCTCCTGAAGAGGCAATGAAAACATATGGAAGAAGGATGTCTCATACAGGCACCACCAGATGGTCATGCCAAAAATGTTCAGACATATAAAATCCAGCAGTACAAATCACTAAACACATCATTCAAGATTCTTAAATAGGCATGTCAGTGTTATTATCCTCAAGCTCCTTGCATCCATTAAAGCAGACACATCTTTAAGAACATCAAAAGAACTTTTGTCACTCTCAATGGGAGGGTGCACTTATTTAAAACGCAGCACAGTGGAAGTACAGTTCATTCTTTTTACAGCAGGAAGCAGAATGAATAATTCAAATGAGAATGATATTGTACTTAACAAATGGGATCAAGGATGGTTCCGTGTGGACCTGCACTGGTTCTGTTCAAGGAGGCCCATAATACTGTACCTGCAGAAAGCTGTCCTTTAATAATTCGTTCATCTCAATGGCAGATGCTCAGTTGGTGCAGGATCAGAGCCAATCACTCTTAATAATAATAATAATTTAAAAAGGCTTTTTTCCCCCTTAATGCCTAATAATTGCATTATGTCTTGCAATTGTATTATCTCTTGCAAAACTATTGCATTCCCCGAAAATGCAAAGTAAATTAAAAAAATGGATTTCATCATATTATACATCTAATTTTGAATCAACATCAATGTAGAAAGATGCTTTTTAGAACCAGATAGTGAATGACATCTAAAAGCAGAGTCTAATGTACTAACCTTAACAGTTATTTTTATTATTATTATATATATATTTTAAAGTTCTAATTAAAGTGGCATGGAGTACACTCTAAAAAATGCTGGGTTGTTTCAACCCAACTTTGGGTCAAATATGGACTAACCCAACCGTTGGGTTACATTTTTACATTACATTTTTAACCCAAAAGTTGGGTTAGTCCATATTTGACCCAAAGTCAAAGAGTGTAGTTTTGAGCTATGTTCCATCCTTTAGGTATTGCTTACCAATCTAAATGTGGATGCAACGTCTGGCTACAACAAACAGATGGGAGTGAATCATTTACTTCTCTTAGGCAAAACATTCACAGATAACTCTTACTCGCATCATTGCTTTATTCATATTAGTTTTTTGGGGCTATGATGTTGTGAATCTTAATTGGTGGCTTGGGCCACACTGGTACTTTGTAGCACTTGTTTACATAATTAACTCAAGCAATATAAGCATAACTAATTAATAACATGGGGTGCAGTTGGTCAACAAAAATATTATAGACCACTTTGTTGAAGTTGAAAACTTCCATTTTTGGTGGTTGACAACATGTCTGGGTTTGTAACATAAGCAAATACCCGTAGAGGCATTTTATTCACTCATTTACGTACTCCTGATGGAGAGAAAATCATACATGAGAGCTGCATCTCAAATTCTACTCCTCGACAGCAGGGAAATTAAATAGAGAGCAAATGACGGAACCACCTTCTCTAGTTACTGTTAACTTTTCACGTGGGTGTCTAGAGTTTCATCTCGACAAATGTCTAAAATTGTCTTAAATATTAAATATATAATTTACTGGTAACACATTATTTTAAGGAACAATTCTCACTATTAACTAGCTGCTACACACACACACACACACACACACACACACACACAAAAGATAATAATAAAAAAATATCCTTGGTAAAACGATGGGACACAGTAATTTCAATGATAATCTTTAATTCATTATCAGTGTCCTACACACTATGGGAAATTGATCCTCTGCATCGGTGCCTTAAAACCAGGTTCATAAATATTCATAGGAATTTAAGTTTAGATCTTGTGGTTTGACTAACACATGATGTAAAGAGAAGAGAACCACCTTTTACTGTGCTATTAAATTTGACAACAGTTTCAAAAGATTGAGCCACGTCTGAGAAGCAGGTTTGTCAAGTCAGCACTGTGAGGGGGAGGCAGGAAAACGCAAAGTCATTACAAAACATTCTGCCCCATTATGAGCTTTTAGGTCCCATCTTTTCTAATACTTTTAGACGGTTTAGAGGCAGATGTGTACTGAGATGAAGTCTCATGCATATTTATGCGTTTATGACAGTCTTTCAGTTTCATTGCATGTGATTTCCAAACAGCTCAGAAAAAGAGTTTCAGCTTGAGCTTTAGAAGTTTCGATTGCTTCCCACAAACTGCCAAACCCTTCTCAAATGACACTTTGAACCTTAAAGAGACGATTGACCCAAAAATGACAAATTTGCTCCATTCCATGTACCTGTCACGTTTTCAGTTTGTTTAGAGTTTGTTCTTGATCTGTTTTCCTGTTCCGTTCATGTCTGTGTTTCAAATTAGCTTTCTAATTTGTTAATTAGCTCAGTCATCCTCGTTCCCTGCCTGTTTGCTTCCTAGGTTTCAGATTGATTTGAGTTCTGGTGTGTCTTGTTAATTAGCTTCCTTGTCTTCTGTGTATAAGCCCCCAGTTTCAGTTTGCTCCTTGAATGTCATTAGTCTTGAGTTAAGCTGTATACTTTTTTCCTTTTTGGGATAATCATCCCTTTAACAAAAATTCACCCCTTAGTATGCTTTCAAATTGTCTATAGCTCTCTTAGTGAAAAGTGACGTGACATGTGGCCAAGTATGGTGACCCATACTCGGAATTAGTGCTCTGCATTTACCCATCCAAAGTGCACACACACAGCAGTGAACACACACAAACCGTGAACACACACCCGGAGCAGTGGGCAGCCATATATGCTGTGGCGCCCGGGGAGCTGTTGGGGTTCGGTGCCTTGCTCAAGGGCACCTCAGTCGTGGTATTGAAGGTGGGAGAGAGCACTGTACATTCACTCCCCCCACCTACAATCCCTGCCGGTACGAGACTCGAACCCACAACCTTTGGGTTATGAGTCCGACTCTTTAACCATTAGGCCACGACTTAGATGCTCTCTCTCAAAGTTTTGAAGAAATTATTCATGTCTGAGCAGTTCCCCAAGCTCTCTGGACAGAACTGCATCTCTTTCAGAATTATAGCTTGCTTCTTGACCTAACATTTGACCCTGATGTCTGATCTTAGTAGTTTGTTGCAGGGGACTTGATGATACTCCAAAGAAGGTCAAAAGTTTTGCTAGTCTTTCTTTAACCTTCATCAGGTTTAATCTTTCAAGGGGGAAAAAAACTGGATGCATAACTGAAAGTAAGCTCAAAGTTAGGAAAATTAATTGTGAAATTAAGATGTTGGTGCTGTATTGCACTGATTATTCACCTCGTATTTAGTGTGATTAATGGATGAGGGTCAATATTTTAGCCACTTCTGGTTGGAAAAAAAAAATCCATGACAGGATTATACATTATCGATCCTAAATACATTCTGAAAAACTGTAATGAATGCAGAACATCTTATGCTTGGCAGTTTATAATGATAGGTGGATCCTTGCTTATGTGACATAAGCAGTAGAGCTGTCACCTGACCTATAAATGCCATGTGACTAATTACTCTAGAGCTGCAGAAAAATAAAAAGAACACACACAAAAGTGCCATACAATATAAGTCTGTTTCACACTGGTAGGTGTAACGGGGCTGACGAGGCGTGCGGATCCATGTGCAAGCTTTATTTCACAAGAGAAGTGGTCAAACACTGGCAGGGTCGATCGATGGCAAACAGGTATATGGCGGGCAAAACACAAGAATAGTCCTAGGGCTAGCGTAGGTCACTGATCGGCAGACAGAATCACAGGGGTGAGACAAGAGGGAAAAATCCAGGAAAACAGGCAAAGATCAGAAACTGAGAGAACAGGCAAGGCAAGGCAACACAAGGAAACACAGAGACTCGGAACGGGGTTCAGGCTAAACAATACTCAGCGGAGAATGGTTGTTTGAGTGGGTGTTATATAGTGAGTGAGTGATATGAAACAGCTGTGTGCAATCAGTGCAGTGTGTAATCAGTGCAATGAATGATGGGATATGTAGTCCGGGGTGCTATGCAACAGTTTGTGTTGTGCGAGAGTCAATGTAATGGAAAGGGTGACCTCTGGTGGTGAATGAACGGAAGTCCATGGACAGGATTCGTGACAGTAGGAGCCCCAACCCAAATTTATTGGAAAAACATGTAAAATGTCTTGGGACTGACGCTAAAAGTGCATTCAGTTTTATCCAGAACAGATTAATGTGAATCTGGCCAAGTATATTACGTTGGTTGTTTGTAGGCATTGCGGCAGCTCAGAAATGAAATGTCCAGTGAGTGGTGCTTAAAGGTTGGACATTCTGTCTAACATTTCAATTTGTGTTTCACCAAAGAAAGAAAACATTACAGGGTTTAAATGACATGAAAGTAAGGAAATGATTACTTGTTTCTTCTTCTTCAGTTTAGCATGAAATATTTCTTGAATGACTTCAGAGATCATGGTTGGTCTTTCTTGAAAGCTTTAGACCAGAGGTTCTCAACTCTGGCCCTTGAGATTAACTCCAGCCTTGATCAAACTCGCCTGCCTGTAACTTTCTAGCAATCCTGAAGATTAGCTTGATCGGGTGTGTTTGATTTGAGTTGGAGCTAAACTCTGCAAGAAAGTGGACCTCAAGTGCCAGAGTTGAGAACCCCTGATTTAGACTATATATTTTTGCTTTACATTTTATTTTATTATTACATAAGATTTTGATTGGCTATTGTATTCCTACAATGCTGTTGTTGAGCTCTACTGTCATATTGATGAAAAAAGGTCTTCCTCTGATCAGCAATTAATTTACTTAATAATTCCTGTGAAAAAAAGGTCTTCCTCTGATCAGCAATTAATTTACTTAACAATTCCTGTGATAAAAGGAAAGAATGACAGTTTTTTTAGAACCATCAGTGAATAAAGCAGCTGAAAGCAGTTTTAGTTTAGCTTTCTTCTCTTAAACGCCAACCCTACAACAACCCTAAAAGTTAATTTCTACCCCCAGTCTCTTCACAGCCTAATAATAATAACTAAAGTGGTCTATGCAATGATTGGATGACTGAATGATAGAATGTCCTACCTGCCTGTCAACCAATGTATTTGCATATTTCTGCACGCCCAATAGTGAGTTTCTGGGGCATGGCTACTGTAACAGTCTGAGCTAGACGGTGTCTAGTCAGTGTGGAAAAAGAAATTCAAATTCCATTACAGAAGTGCAAGTCAAAATTTGAATACTTGACAAAATACACAGAGACAGACAACAGGGTTAAAGAAGAGTAAACAGTGACAGTGTTTTTACGAGATAGAAGATCAATCAAGTGTGCCTCACACGTCCTGAAAAGTGAAAAATTTAATGGAAAATGTAAGTTCCAATGGCATCTAAAGGGCTTTTCGCACCGAGGGGAACCTTTTCATAGTACCAGAACTAATTGTGAAACTACGCACTTTTTAGCGTTTTCGCACCGCCGGAACTGGGTGCGACTGACTGCCTTTTTCGAGAACCAAATTAGCTCCTACTCCAGAGCAGGGTCTAACCAGCAAAACTGGTACTACCCGTGACGTAAGTAGACATTGATTGGCCAAACGTGTACGAAAAAACCCTCACCCACCATGATTTAAAACGCCGTGTAAACATACTGTAAACATTGTGTAAACTTATTTCGCAAGTATGGAGAACAGCCAGTATGTTTTGACAGCCCAGAGCTCCTGCTAACAAAGTTGACGTTTCACAAGAGCTTTGCATGTATATTGGATTAAAGCTGGGTTGTTGCTGAAATGACTCTGGTGACTTTCATTAGATTGCTGAAGAACCTGTCAGGGCATCATTTTAATACTTCAGCACCATAATCTGTGCTACAGAGTGCAATATTAACCACTCATTTAAGATATTTTATTAATTGATTTTAACACACAAAAAAAATCCACTTTTTATCCAGGTATTTCTATTTGTCTGTTGTAAATTTAATGGATCTGTAGGTAATGTGATCTCTGTAACAAGTTTTTAGACAAAGACTTTTTACTACAATAATTATGCTGATTAATCTTTAGACATGTTACAAAATGTAACAAAAAAAAGTTTCACTTTTTTATGGTTCTTCTGTAATTCTGTGGAGCTAATTGTTATTATACGATTTATTTTCACATAGCATCAATATTTTGGAAAATATTTAGGTCAGGTAAATTTTAGAACTTCTACACTCTAAAAATGCTGGGTAAAATAGGGACAAACCCAGCAATTGGGTTGTTTTGACCCAGTGGTTGGGTTACTACCCAGAAGGTTGGCTTAACATTTAACCCAACCGCTGGGTCAAAACAACCCAATTGCTGGGCTTGTCCCTATTTAAGCCAGCACTGGGTTGTATTTAACCCAGCGTTTTTTAGAGTGTACACTCTAAAAATGCTGGGTAAAATAGGGACAAACCCAGCACTTGGGCTGTTTTGACCCAGAGTGTATCATTAAATAATTATGAAAAATTGGCTTAGTACAGATACGTTTTTTTAAAAAGATTTTTTCAAGCATTTGCTAGGATGGGAACATTCTAGAAGTTTCTGTAACATTCTGGAATATTCTAGTGCTTTCTTGAACATTCTAGAACATTGTGGGACTATGAAAATCATCCAACGTACACTTCTGAAATGTTGGACAACTCACTTTTAGCTGTTAAACTGTTGTCAGCTCAGAATTAAGTCTGAGTTTGTGTCAATGATGTCATAACATAAATAAATGAAATTTAAAAAAAATATTGGAATTGTTCATTAATATGAGCTGTTTTTGCATGGTTTTATTTGTTAAACTGTTGTCAGCTCAGAATTAAGTCTGAGTTTGTGTCAATGATGTCATAACATAAAAATATTGGAATTGTTCATTAATATGAGCTGTTTTTGCATGGTTTTATCTGATAATTGCCTTATGCTAAATGATTCAAAACATATGTGGCACAGCACTCCACTGACAGAACTTGATTTTCACATCAGCAGTATTTGTGCGTGGTGGAGAGCTCTGAGCTCCAGCTGGATGTGTCGATGCCATTCCTGTACAGGAGGTCGTCATCCTTAACAGGCGGGGTGCAATCAAGAAGCTTGAGATGAGGAAATGGCAATTAGCATCCCACCAAGCAGCACTTCAGTTCATGCCAGCTAGGCGAGCGGATTTGGAGTGTTAGAAGCCTGTGTGGCTTATGATTATTGCACTAGTGAGAGCTCCAGATTGAAAAGAGATGGAAGCTTACCAGTAGCACTCCATTGCTGGCATGGTGTCAATGTGTTGGCTTATGTGGTAACAGATGAGGGATGAAAACCTACGACTGGGAAGAGTAAAGGCAGACTGGTGGATCTCTCTTTAGTGTAGACTTTCACCAGTACATTTTGGCTTTTGAGTTTTACAGAAGCATATACCAGTGTGCCGAAGAATTGGTTCTCCCAAAAATGAAAATTATGTCATCATTTACTGACCTTCATGTCATTACGAGCCTATATGATTTCTTCTTTCTTCTGTCGAACACAAACAAACATATTTGAATCCCATTAACTATTACTGTATAAACAAAAACGGACATGGTTCAAATATCTTCTTTTGTATTTCGCAGAAGAAATCGTATGAATTTGGAACAATGTGAAGGTTAGAAAATAATTTTAATTTCTGGGTCAACTATCCTGTTCTGTGCTCATGTTAAGCCAGGTTTTGAAGGGTATATGCATTAGCACTAAAAATCAGTTTCTCTACTGAAAACAATTAATGGGATTTTATCTTCTGGTCCCCTACTGCTGCCCTCTTTTGTAGTTGAAAGTTAAAAAGATTGTAAATCTGTAAAGTGAGCCATCACACAAATGGCTCAGTGCTCAAATTAAGATCTCACAAAGGAGTTCTTAATAAATCATCAAGTAATTTCACTGGTTCCATCAAGAGCCAATTTGTACATCTGTGACACTGGGGTCAAGAATAACAGTAACAGGCTGAACAAGTGAAAGGAAATTAGCACAATTTACCTCCATCTTGACTTTTTCTTCAGCAGATGAGCTAATCACCACCAGTACCTCTGATCCTTTCTCTCTAGTTGTGTATTATCAAGATAATTAGTCTACTTGTTTCATTCAAAGTCACAAATTCTGAGTCCAAATCCTCTGTATATCCCACTAAAACTGGTTCTCTTGACCAAGTAAATTGAGATTATATTAAAGGCTTTTGTGACAGGCAGTGGAGTAATGATACTGTAAGTGACCTAATTTTAACCATGACTCATTTGAGAGCCCCAAATCTACTTCTATTAAAAATGAGAGTTCTGATGCACTCATCAAAGTAAGAATGTAAGAAAGATGTCTTCAAAATCAATTTGGAATAAAGAAACTTGGTTACACTTTATTTTAAGGTGTCCTTGTTACGGTGTAATTATACATTTAAGTACTGAGTAATATTAATTAACTACATGTACATACTATAGGGTTAGGATTACTTGGATGTAATTATGCATACTTAATTGTTATTATAATAGTAAGTACATGTAACATGTGTAACAAGGACACCTTAAAATAAAGTGTTACCAGAAACTTAGATCTATATTAGGCTTCTTTGTCTTCAGGATACCAGTTTTCTGTTTGTATTTGTGTGAGTTATTTGTGATATTGGTTGTCATATCATTCATCTTACTCTGTGGCCAGCAGAAATGCTAAATTAGGAGATGTGCATCGCCGTGCTCCTGCATTATTATTGAGGATGACACTCATGATGTGCATGTTATGTGTTTGGGAGCAGACCACACTCAGTCAGGCCTTGAAAAGGACTAGTTTAGCCCTTGAAAAAGGCTGACTGCACTCTTTGTGAGCATTTTTCCATGAGGAAAATCTCTGTTCCTGCCTGGCTTTCTTCTCGAGGGATGGGAGTCAGGTTGCCACCTCGCAGTTCGGGTCTTATCCTCGTGGATTATACTCGCAGTTTGAGATGAGAACAGATGGGCATTCCCATTTCTCTCTCTCTCTCTCTCTCTCTCTCCAGCTGTGTGCAAACAGATCCTGAGTTGTTTATATATAGTCATAAGAAACACATGTGCCACCAAGAGGATGACTTGCAACTGTCGGCCATCACATAAGCTGGTATGATCACCGCATAAAGGCAACTGTGGTTAAAATTGTACGGGATAATGAACAAGGGAATTTCTTTTTTAAATTTCGTTAAATCCACACTCCTGCTGGAGTGCTGCTGGAGTTTGGAGCCCACCCAAAACTTCTCGGAGGGTATCGGGACACTAAAGGTGTCAACCTGTCGCTCTTCAGGCATTTGCCTTTGTGCCATTTGACTCTCCAGAGCAGGAGATGCTGCACAATTTATGTCCAGTCATAAATAGAATTTATGTTCACCACTCAGGCCAGTGGCATAAATCCAATCAACTTTTCATTTCAACTGAACTGTTCAACTGAAGTTGTGTTGCAATGCCATACTTCGGGCATACCTGCCCTTCTTCCTTTAGATAATTCAAATCTGGGGAATCCGTGACGTAGGTGCTCTTTTATAGTCTTGCTGATTTGCCATGCATGCTACGTCACATCACCTCAAATTGGCCAATCGAATTGGCATGTTTTCACATCTTCTTCAGACACCAGCACACGCTGAAGGCATTCTCATAGCAAGGGCCGTCCTTAGCTGATGCGGGGCCCGGTGCAAGGTAGGGAGCGGGGCCCCCATCGGTCCATTCGCGATCGAGTTCTGGGGGGATATGGGTACCCCTTGGTCCGTTCGCGATCGCTGGGGGTATGGGGAGGCGTTCGCCGCCTCAAGCACGGGGCCCGGTGCGACCACACTAGTTGCACCCCCCTAAGGACGGCCCTGCCCATAGTAGTGTGACGTAGTGTCTCATTCCATTCTCAGGGAACCAAGTTGCATACGGAACCCTGAGACGATATTTTGCATGGCAACATTATTGTCATGGCAATTAATCTACTTTTTAGACACAATATTGTCTGTTTTATTCAATTTCACAAAAACCCATGACTGTTGTGTCTTTCTGAGCGACACACAGTGGAGTTTCTGAATGAATCAGCCGGCTGAACGGTTGAATGATTGACTGAATGACTTTTTGTAATGTCCGTTTAATGCTTTTTTGCTCTAACACAATAACATGATCTTTTGGGGAATCCTTTTTCAGCCAAAGTTGATATGCGATTAATTAGATTAATTATAATATTAAAACTGAACTTGGAAATGCTTTTTACAGATTGAAAAAATCTGTACATCAAAGTATGAGTAATTTTATATCGCAATATGAATATTTTGCTGGAAATTCAACTCAGAAATGTTTTGTATGTTTCCTAACTATAGATAATGAGAATTATGAGAAAGACTGGTAAAATATTGCTTGTTTCACCATCAGTAATAGCCATATTGTCACGAATCCGGTCCACGAACTTTCCTATTCATTGACTCTCGCACTACACACTGTTGCACATCACCCCGGACTACATTTCCCATCATGCATTGCACTGATTGCACTCAGCACGAATTGCACACACCTGTTTACACTGATTGCACCCAGCTGTTTCATATCACTCCCTCACTATTTAACACTCACTCTGATCCCTTCCCTCTGCCGAGTATTGTTTCAGCATTTATCACTCCCCTAGAGATAGTGCATTATTTTTCACCAATTTTACATTATTGCAGCACCTCTCTTCTCAGTCTGCCTCAAATGCCCTGTTTAGTTCCTTTTTTGAAGAAACCCCCACATCAAGAAACAAAATGTGCTCTGATTGGTTAGTTGGCCATGAACCACTTTTCTAGGTGGAATATGGGATTTCACCACGATGCAGATAAAGCACGTGTGTAGATTTGGTCCTTGCAGCTGTGGGCAGTGTCAGGCTAGGACAAGATATCACAGTCAATGAAAATCAGAGAGTGGTAGGTCTTTTGACAGCACCAGCCAATGTGATTCTATTGGGTCTACTACACATGAAACCATTTCAGTTCTGACTCAAGAGTGGGGAATTTATCCCTCTGAACAACCTGTCAAAGATCATAAGTGTCACACACAGAGGGCTTCGTACCCTTCATCTGTGGAAAAGACCCCAGTTCTGATCCAGGGTCCCACTCTTAGGTGCTGCAAAACACTCGTAACGGACCCCTCTCTCACAGGCTTGGGTGCAGTTCTCGATGGCCAGCCAGCCCATGAACCTTGGGAGGGCCATCATCTCTCATGGCATATAAACTGTCTGGAAATGAAGGCAGTACAGTAGCATGGAAATGCTTCCTCCCACAACTGAGGGGCAACCATGGGCTCTCCTCCTGAGAGTTCCAGCGAGGGTTTATCAGGGCCGAGTACACCTGTTGCTTGTAGCTCCGTTCTGGCCAGCCTGAGTTTGGTTCTCAGATCTAGTGTCTCTCCTGGATGTTGCTCTTTGGGAGATTCCCATTCAGAGAGACCTTCTGTCTTAAGTGCAGGGGTTGATCTATCACCCCCTGGCCAGAGATCTGGAAACTTTGGGTCTGGCCCCTGAGTGGCACCATCTTATAGACCGAGGTTGAACTGAGGTTGTTGAGACGATTATGGTATTTTACCTACATGCATAACCTGAAATGTTTTCCATGGTTTTTCCTCTTTCTGTATTTGTCCAGTATTAGTAATATAGTTTTATTAACTGGGCAGTTTTATAGTAAGTCTTGTTTAAAAATTGAGTCTAGAAGACTGTTTAAATTGGATTTATTTTACAAGGCGAAAAAAAATGTTGGATTTGCCAACGTTTGTGAGGCTTTTTAAAAAAATCTGTTTTGTAAAATCTTCCCAGGCCAATATCTTAAAAACTGCTAATTTCTCAAACCCATTTGTATATTCTGTTTTGTGTTGAGAGAAGTGGAACACTGTGCCATATTTCAAATGAGTTTCCATTTTGTGGCAGAATAAACAAGTCAAGTCAAGTCAAGTCACCTTTATTTATATAGCGCTTTTAACAATACAGATTGTGACAAAGCAACTGAACAGCATTAATTAGGAAAATAGTGTCAATAATGCAAAATGACAATAGTAAACACTCATTTTTCAGTTAAAGACAGTTCATCATTGAATTCATTTCGTGCTTGAATGTTCCAAATACTCATTATTTTTCACCAATTTTACATTATTGCAGCACCTCTCTTCTCAGTCTGCCTCAAATGCCCTGTTTAGTTCCTTTTTTGAAGAAACCCCCACATCAAGAAACAAAATGTGCTCTGATTGGTTAGTTGGCCATGAACCCCTTTTCTAGGTGGAATATGGGATTTCACCACGATGCAGATAAAGCACGTGTGTAGATTTGGTCCTTGCAGCTGTGGGCAGTGTCAGGCTAGGACAAGATATCACAGTCAATGAAAATCAGAGAGTGTTAGGTCTTTTGACAGCACCAGCCAATGTGATTCTATTGGGTCTACTACACATGAAACCATTTCAGTTCTGACTCAAGAGTGGGGAATTTATCCCTCTGAACAACCTGTCAAAGATCATAAGTGTCACACACTGAGGGCTTCGTACCCTTCATCTGTGGAAAAGACCCCAGTTCTGATCCAGGGTCCCACTCTTAGGTGCTGCAAAACACTCGTAACGGACCCCTCTCTCACAGGCTTGGGTGCAGTTCTCGATGGCCAGCCAGCCCATGAACCTTGGGAGGGCCATCATCTCTCATGGCATATAAACTGTCTGGAAATGAAGGCAGTACAGTAGCATGGAAATGCTTCCTCCCACAACTGAGGGGCAACCATGGGCTCTCCTCCTGAGAGTTCCAGCGAGGGTTTATCAGGGCCGAGTACACCTGTTGCTTGTAGCTCCGTTCTGGCCAGCCTGAGTTTGGTTCTCAGATCTAGTGTCTCTCCTGGATGTTGCTCTTTGGGAGATTCCCATTCAGAGAGACCTTCTGTCTTAAGTGCAGGGGTTGATCTATCACCCCCTGGCCAGAGATCTGGAAACTTTGGGTCTGGCCCCTGAGTGGCACCATCTTATAGACCGAGGTTGAACTGAGGCTGTTGAGACGATTATGGTATTTTACCTACATGCATAACCTGAGATGTTTTCCATGGTTTTTCCTCTTTCTGTATTTGTCCAGTATTAGTAATATAGTTTTATTAACTGGGCAGTTTTATAGTAAGTCTTGTTTAAAAATTGAGTCTAGAAGACTGTTTAAATTGGATTTATTTTATAAGGGGGGAAAAAAATGTTGGATTTGCCAAAGTTTGTGAGGCTTTTAAAAAAAATCTGTTTTGTAAAATCTTCCCAGGCCAATATCTTAAAAACTGCTAATTTCTCAAACCCATTTGTATATTCTGTTTTGTGTTGAGAGAAGTGGAACACTGTGCCATATTTCAAATGAGTTTCCATTTTGTGGCAGAATAAACAATAATATGTGCCAGGATTTTTTTCAATATACCCAATAATGTGGCTTCTGGGAATATACTGTATCTGATTTATACAGAGTACTGCAAAAATTGACAAAAAGAATCAAGCATGAAATAGACAAGGTGATGATTTAAAAAAAAAAGAAACAAAAGGGGCTTAGGCTAATATCCCACATCTGGCACAATACCTTGCATCTTGATCAAATCATTGGCTTTCTTTGTCTGTGCTAATAAGTTTGCATACCCCTTGAAGAATATCCAAATGTTAATAATTTTCACAAAAGAGAGAGATCATGAAAATTGCGTGTTATTTGTTATTTAGTACTGTCTTGAATAAGCTATTTCACATAACGGATGTTTATATATACTCCACAAGACAAAATAATAACCGAATTTATAAAAATGACCCTGTTCAAAAGTTTACATACCCTTGAATATTAATACTGTGTGTCATTTCCTGGATGATCCACAAATGTTTTTATGTTTTGTTATAGTTGTTCATGAGTCCCTTGTTGGTCCTTAGCAGTTCAACTGCCTGTTGTTCTTCTGAAAAATCCTCCAGCTCCTACACGTTCTTTGATATCCAGCATCTTCTGCATATTTGACCGCTTTCCAGCAGTGACTGTATGATTTTGAGATCCATCTTTTCACTCTTGAGGACAATTGAGGGACTAGCAATAACAATTACAAAAGGTGAAGGGGGAGGAGAGGTGAAGGGAGGGGGGGGGGGGGTAAACATTTGAGCAAAAGATGAAAGGTGAAATTTGAACTGAGTTCATTTGTCTTTTTTACAACCTCTTACAAAATGCAACAAAATAAACAATGTTAAACAGTGTGCCGTATAAATGATATTCTCTCAGTTGTTGTTTTCATGAACGTGCAGTTTACCATCTTTCACAATATTTAAGTTTTAATGCAGTATGCTCCAAATGTGCAGCAAATTAGGTCAAAAATATTGCTGTAGAATAGAAAAGCATGTCTGTTGTTAAATCGGAACTAAACATGTCCTTTGTTTGAACGTTGGTTAATTTTGGACGTTGTATTTTTAGAAACACTATACATAATTCTAGTACATATTAGAAAAAAGGGTATGTAATGTAGAACACAGAAATACTAATGAGCTCACAATGATTTTCTTATGTGTTGCACAGCTTGCTCTCCTATTGTTAATTTAAAAAGTGAATGTATTAATTGGGTGTGTGCAGTTAGTCGAACATTGCAACATGCCCATGTGGGGTGGTAAAGCCAATGTTGTTTTCTCCTCTGATGTGTTTTATTCCACTGGCTGATTGAAGTGCATCCCAGATGTGTCCTTTGCCCTTCTGTGTCACAGTGGAGCTAATTGGTGTTATCTATTTCTCTTTGAGTTGCAAATTTCCCAGAAGTACCGTTGTCTGTATGAAACCACTAATTACATCGTGTAATTAGACATAAATTATGGTGCGTAGCACTGTCACATTGTACTTAAGTGGTGTGAATCTAGTATGTTTTAGAGGGCTAGAGATGTAGATTTATCCGAGGAAAGGACTGTTTTAATTAAATGGATTAGGCTAATACATGTTAATTAGAGTGCCACAACAAACAAATGCCAGTTAACCCACGGTGGCATCAGAAATGTTGAAAACATCAAATTAACAAAGATTTTGTATTAGTAATATTATAACTAGTTACTAAAAAGCTATGATTATTTAATTTTTAAACCTTTAAGAAACAAGTTTGTGCAGTAATAGTAATTACATCATGTGTTGTCTGCTTTCATGTCCGTTTGAATTATTGCAATATATATATATATATATATATATATATATTATTATTATTTTTTTTTTTTTTTTTTA
>NW_015505270.1:3384176-3392151 GCF_001515645.1 Sinocyclocheilus grahami | reverse complement strand
TTTTTTTGTCAAGGCACGCAAGTCTGATTTCAAGCGTTATAATGCATAACTGAATTTTTTTTTTTTTGCTTTGTTGACATTTTTGGCCACAAAGTTCTATGGCAGTCTCTGTTGCAATCACTTATACGTAATTTCAATCTCAAGATTCAGGAAAAAGTATGTGGCATGTCATTATGAATATGGTAATTTAGAATTATGTATGGTCAAACTTTATTTTAAGGTCAAATTCTCACTATTAACAAACAGTTAACTATGATTTTTGCCTCAATAAACTCATAATTTGCTGATTATTAATAGTTAGAAAGGTAGTTGTTAAATTTAGGTATTGGGTAGGATTAGGGATATAGAATATGGTCATGCAGAATATGTGCTTTATAAATATTAATAAACAGCCAATATTTTAATAATAGGCATGCTAATAAGCAATTAGTTAATAGTGAGAATTGATACTAAAGTGTTACTTTATTTATTTGTTAGTTTAATATTTCAATGTAAAAAAAAATTTAAAAAAGTGTGATTTTACTAAAAGCTTTACACAATACAGTCTGAGAAATGAGATGTTGTAGTAGCTCTTTGTAAAGCATGTTATGTAATTTCCACTATAGGGGTTTATGAAGCATACTGTCAGTCCAACTGTTTGTGTACATGTGTACATAAACTTGCTCTGGGAAACATTACCATGTTGTGCATCACAATCACTCTCCAAAGTCAAAGGGGGAAATGTCAAAGTAAAGAAAGAGCAATTTTGAAAGAGTTAGACAAAATAAAAATAGACAAATGAAACAACTGCTGAGATTAAGTGAGAGTTGTAGTTGTAAACTGAAAGATTATCTGGTCTTGGAATAATTTGATGACACATAGGTCTGTTAATGAACTGCACCATCACAAAGAGGAACACAATCACTTTCCAGGACGTTTTCATTCACTGTTCCTTGCTGGTGGAATGATCTTCCCACTCCCATCCCAAAAGCTGAATTCCTGACAATAAGCAAGGGACAGCTGAAAGAGACTAGACTCTCGTGTTTCCTCATTGCTCATTTGTAAGTCGCTTCAGATAAAAGTGACTGTTAAATGACTACATTTTTTTTACATTATTAAGCTACAGAATTATTTAGGGTTTTCCTTTTCAATAGGACAATGCAAAGTTAAACCAGCATAAAAATGGAGAATGTTAATTGCTGTTCCTACATTCCAGGATCTGAAAGAGGCTGGTGAAATAAGAGTTTGTGTAGGAACATGCACTATTGCACCTTACATCATGTTTTCATCATTTCTTAGATGTGCTGCTTCTTCCTCTGGTTCTTGTGGAATCTGGTCTGTATTGGGCATTAGATGATGTACAACCCAATCTCACGGGAAAACACAACTATTTTACAAGGTGGCAAATGTATGCATGAAAACTGTATGCAGTTTATAGAAAAAGTAAGCATGAAAGGCATACACAGATTGTACAAAATTATATGAATGAGATTGTATAAATTCAAATGAATTAGCCACCAATTTGCCAAAATGTAAAATAGTTATGAATTACCGTGAGATTTTTTGGTATAACCAGAAGAAAGACATAACATATTATAATTGTTTGTGTGTTGTTAGTTTAAAGGGATTGTTCTGGCCATCTAATATGTACGTCGACTTTTTTTCTTCATTAGAAAAGTAAAGAAGATTTCTAGCTGAAACCATGAGCAGGTCCCCTTTTTGAAAAAAAAGCATATCAAGGAACATAAAACCAATACCCATGGCTCCTGACTTATGAGGTCTTATGAAGCGAAATGATTGGTCTGTGCAAGAAACTGAACATTATTTACATCAAGCACGTTGCACACATTGTGTTTGTCTATACTGAGAATACATTTTATGTCCAATTAAAGCAGAAAACCAACCAATTCCAAAGGGTTCACATACTTTTTATTGCCACTGTAGCTTAAGAGTCAAAATGACAAATATTGGTCACACTTTACTTTGGGGACCAATTTTCACTATTAGCTAACTTTTAACTACAACTGTTGCCTCAATAAACTGCTAATTTGCTGCTTATTAATAGTTAGTAAGCTAGTTATTAAGTTTAGGTGTGGAATAGGATTGAGGGATCTATGTTCGCCAAGAATAAGGCATTAATATGTGCTTTGTAAGTACTAACAAACAGCCAATATGCTAGTACTATGCATGCTACTAAGCAACTAGTTAATAGTGAGAATTGGTCCCTAAACTAAAGTATTACCCAAAAAAATCAAATCACACCATATGATATAAAGATAAATAAATTTGCAATTGTGAGATATTAAGTCACAACTGTAAGAAATCAAATCTAATTGTGAGATATAACGTCATAATTATGAGAAATAAAGCTGCAGTTGTAGGAAATTAAATCGAAATCACAAGAAAGTCTGGTTACACTTTATTTTAAGGTGTCCTTGTTACAGTGTAATTATACATATAAGTACAGAGTAATATTAATTAACTGCATGTACTTACTACATGATTAGAGTTACTTGCATAACTATGCATAATAAATGGTTACTCTAATAGTAATTACATGTAACATATGTAACAACGAGACCTTAAAATAAAGTGTTACCGAAAGTCTCGCTTCAATATTAGTTCAGTGGGTTAGTAGTGTTTGGGTGGTTCTGTAATCTCAAAAGAAATTGTGACTACCCTTATGTAACAAGCTTTTCAGTTTCTTTAGGTGAAAAATTTGATGCTGAATAAATATTTTTATGCATTAGATATAATACTTGATTTGCTATGATTTGTTTTATTGTGGCTGATCCTGTTCTACACAGTTTCAGTGTGATTTTCAATCCCACGCCCATGTTGAATACAGTTAACTTAAGCCACAAAATACATTTAATCTGTGTTTTTTACCCCAAACTCAAAAACCCCAAAGCACTTGATCTTCTGCCACTTGGTTTATCCAAGGTTATGAGTATTAAAACACACATAATGTATGCTAATCATAAAGGGATTACTCTTGGATGAAATTCTAAGCTGTGCAGCATTAAAGGGCCTGTGGGGATGTCAAATCAGAAGAAACATCACAGTGTTTGAATCATTAACCAATAATACTAATACTAATAATAAAAGCCTTTCTTGTGTTTAGGAACTTGATGGGAATACTTACAAATGCACAGACAAAATGTGCATTACTTGGATTTATTCTCTTTTCAGACGGTATGTTCCCATGCTAGCGCAACAGAATTTCAGCTTTATCCGATGCAGATTACCATATTTGTAGTGTATCAAGAATGTTCCTTTAAATGAAATTCAGCTGGAATAGACTTCAGAAAAAAAAACATAGCTTTTAAAAACTGTATTGTTTTTTAGAAGGTAACTAACACCAAAAGTTATTAGTTGCTGCTAGCTTAGGACTAGTCTCAGCCTCAGACGTCACGCCCATGGACCGTTGCCGGATGCATATGGCACACAAAATTGGAAACACTTCAGGAGTTTCAAAGTCATCATCTGATTGGTTTAATTACACAGGATTTCCTGGAGACGTGTGTGCCGTCAGTCTAGCTTAGGACTGATCTTAACGAGTTTCACTTCAAATCAGACCTCCTGCAATCAGCACCTACTGGCTCAATATTCAATTACCTGACAGACTGTTTTTGAGTGAAAACCAAGAACCTTTGCTAAACTGTGGCAGTGTTTAAACGAAGTCATGGATAATTGACCCACTGGTGATTAAAGTTGCTCTGTCGGGATGTCACAATACTGTATGTTGATGGTATTGCTAAAAGGTTGGTTATTCTCGAAGACAGCACTTCCTAAATTAGACTACCACTGTTGTGCAGCGGATGTTTGGCCTGAGGGTGCAGTTTATTTCTCTTTCAGTCATCAAACTTAATTAAAACATGCTATCTCCTCGAACAGGAAGTTGACAGCAAATCTATCAGGAACTGGGATCTTGCTGAAGATAACTGAAGATCAGAGACGCACTAAATATTTGCAGCTCATCACAAAAGGTATTACAATAGGGGGGAAAAAAACTTGCCAAATTTATAAATGGGTAATGACAAATAAGGCTGTTTATTATTATTAATAATAATATTTCTTCCAAATGAAAACAATGCATTTGATAAATAAAGCTTATACATTCTTAGAAAAGAAGTTACAAAAGCTGTCACTGAGATGGTAACTTTTTAAAATAATATGTACACTTTGGGTACTAAAGTGTAACTTTAAGGCACTAATATGCACCCTTTTGGAAAAAAATAAGGCACAGTTTTGTACTTTTTAATTTTTTAATGTATGTATTTATTGTTATTATTATTATTATTATTATTTATTTAATTTGTTTTATGAGAGTGTACCATCAAATATATTGATCGAATGGCTTTCAAAATGTCAAGTGGTGAAACCACCAAATAAAAATTAATAACCAAAATGGAGAATGTTAATTGCTGTTCCTACATTCCAGGATCTGAAAGAGGCTGGTGAAATAAGAGTTTGTGTAGGAACATGCACTATTGCACCTTACATCATGTTTTCATCATTTCTTAGATGTGCTGCTTCTTCCTCTGGTTCTTGTGGAATCTGGTCTGTATTGGGCATTAGATGATGTACAACCCAATCTCACGGGAAAACACAACTATTTTACAAGGTGGCAAATGTATGCATGAAAACTGTATGCAGTTTATAGAAAAAGTAAGCATGAAAGGCATACACAGATTGTACAAAATTATATGAATGAGATTGTATAAATTCAAATGAATTAGCCACCAATTTGCCAAAATGTAAAATAGTTATGAATTACCGTGAGATTTTTTGGTATAACCAGAAGAAAGACATAACATATTATAATTGTTTGTGTGTTGTTAGTTTAAAGGGATTGTTCTGGCCATCTAATATGTACGTCGACTTTTTTTCTTCATTAGAAAAGTAAAGAAGATTTCTAGCTGAAACCATGAGCAGGTCCCCTTTTTGAAAAAAAAGCATATCAAGGAACATAAAACCAATACCCATGGCTCCTGACTTATGAGGTCTTATGAAGCGAAATGATTGGTCTGTGCAAGAAACTGAACATTATTTACATCAAGCACGTTGCACACATTGTGTTTGTCTATACTGAGAATACATTTTATGTCCAATTAAAGCAGAAAACCAACCAATTCCAAAGGGTTCACATACTTTTTATTGCCACTGTAGCTTAAGAGTCAAAATGACAAATATTGGTCACACTTTACTTTGGGGACCAATTTTCACTATTAGCTAACTTTTAACTACAACTGTTGCCTCAATAAACTGCTAATTTGCTGCTTATTAATAGTTAGTAAGCTAGTTATTAAGTTTAGGTGTGGAATAGGATTGAGGGATCTATGTTCGCCAAGAATAAGGCATTAATATGTGCTTTGTAAGTACTAACAAACAGCCAATATGCTAGTACTATGCATGCTACTAAGCAACTAGTTAATAGTGAGAATTGGTCCCTAAACTAAAGTATTACCCAAAAAAATCAAATCACACCATATGATATAAAGATAAATAAATTTGCAATTGTGAGATATTAAGTCACAACTGTAAGAAATCAAATCTAATTGTGAGATATAACGTCATAATTATGAGAAATAAAGCTGCAGTTGTAGGAAATTAAATCGAAATCACAAGAAAGTCTGGTTACACTTTATTTTAAGGTGTCCTTGTTACAGTGTAATTATACATATAAGTACAGAGTAATATTAATTAACTGCATGTACTTACTACATGATTAGAGTTACTTGCATAACTATGCATAATAAATGGTTACTCTAATAGTAATTACATGTAACATATGTAACAACGAGACCTTAAAATAAAGTGTTACCGAAAGTCTCGCTTCAATATTAGTTCAGTGGGTTAGTAGTGTTTGGGTGGTTCTGTAATCTCAAAAGAAATTGTGACTACCCTTATGTAACAAGCTTTTCAGTTTCTTTAGGTGAAAAATTTGATGCTGAATAAATATTTTTATGCATTAGATATAATACTTGATTTGCTATGATTTGTTTTATTGTGGCTGATCCTGTTCTACACAGTTTCAGTGTGATTTTCAATCCCACGCCCATGTTGAATACAGTTAACTTAAGCCACAAAATACATTTAATCTGTGTTTTTTACCCCAAACTCAAAAACCCCAAAGCACTTGATCTTCTGCCACTTGGTTTATCCAAGGTTATGAGTATTAAAACACACATAATGTATGCTAATCATAAAGGGATTACTCTTGGATGAAATTCTAAGCTGTGCAGCATTAAAGGGCCTGTGGGGATGTCAAATCAGAAGAAACATCACAGTGTTTGAATCATTAACCAATAATACTAATACTAATAATAAAAGCCTTTCTTGTGTTTAGGAACTTGATGGGAATACTTACAAATGCACAGACAAAATGTGCATTACTTGGATTTATTCTCTTTTCAGACGGTATGTTCCCATGCTAGCGCAACAGAATTTCAGCTTTATCCGATGCAGATTACCATATTTGTAGTGTATCAAGAATGTTCCTTTAAATGAAATTCAGCTGGAATAGACTTCAGAAAAAAAAACATAGCTTTTAAAAACTGTATTGTTTTTTAGAAGGTAACTAACACCAAAAGTTATTAGTTGCTGCTAGCTTAGGACTAGTCTCAGCCTCAGACGTCACGCCCATGGACCGTTGCCGGATGCATATGGCACACAAAATTGGAAACACTTCAGGAGTTTCAAAGTCATCATCTGATTGGTTTAATTACACAGGATTTCCTGGAGACGTGTGTGCCGTCAGTCTAGCTTAGGACTGATCTTAACGAGTTTCACTTCAAATCAGACCTCCTGCAATCAGCACCTACTGGCTCAATATTCAATTACCTGACAGACTGTTTTTGAGTGAAAACCAAGAACCTTTGCTAAACTGTGGCAGTGTTTAAACGAAGTCATGGATAATTGACCCACTGGTGATTAAAGTTGCTCTGTCGGGATGTCACAATACTGTATGTTGATGGTATTGCTAAAAGGTTGGTTATTCTCGAAGACAGCACTTCCTAAATTAGACTACCACTGTTGTGCAGCGGATGTTTGGCCTGAGGGTGCAGTTTATTTCTCTTTCAGTCATCAAACTTAATTAAAACATGCTATCTCCTCGAACAGGAAGTTGACAGCAAATCTATCAGGAACTGGGATCTTGCTGAAGATAACTGAAGATCAGAGACGCACTAAATATTTGCAGCTCATCACAAAAGGTATTACAATAGGGGGGAAAAAAACTTGCCAAATTTATAAATGGGTAATGACAAATAAGGCTGTTTATTATTATTAATAATAATATTTCTTCCAAATGAAAACAATGCATTTGATAAATAAAGCTTATACATTCTTAGAAAAGAAGTTACAAAAGCTGTCACTGAGATGGTAACTTTTTAAAATAATATGTACACTTTGGGTACTAAAGTGTAACTTTAAGGCACTAATATGCACCCTTTTGGAAAAAAATAAGGCACAGTTTTGTACTTTTTAATTTTTTAATGTATGTATTTATTGTTATTATTATTATTATTATTATTTATTTAATTTGTTTTATGAGAGTGTACCATCAAATATATTGATCGAATGGCTTTCAAAATGTCAAGTGGTGAAACCACCAAATAAAAATTAATAACCCATTTCCTTTAAACTTTGAAACTTAAGCACTTAAGAGTTAAAATATGTGTTATTTTCATGTTCCCAACTGCATTTTTCCAGTATAAACTTTCAAATATCATTACTTATTGGGTTACTCCATTTGACATGAACTATCTTTGCCTTTTAATTAAAAAATATTTATTGTATTTATGATATATGTATGGCTTATTTTTTTGCAATTTCCAGACATTTATAAATTAAAATGTTCTGCCCCCAGAGGGAAAAAAAACTCGAAATGAGCTTTATTTCAGAATTAAAATTTTCATAGAAGAGGTGTATCAAGTCATTTTCTATATAAATCGCATTTTGTATTTTTGAAATCAATATATATATATATATA
>NW_015505270.1:3341480-3383729 GCF_001515645.1 Sinocyclocheilus grahami | reverse complement strand
CTGTTTCTTTGTCTGTGACACAAGAAAGTAAGGGGTTCGGTCATGCAGGAAGCAGGTGGTTAAACATGGGATAGTCATGTGGCGTCACGCTGTATATCCTGTGCTTGCCTGAGGGCATTATTTAATTCTTTTCCTGTTCTGGACATAATGGTTCCATCCATTGGTGGGTCCCAAGACATGGGGTTTCTATAGGTTGTGAATGAACTCTTTCAGTCCTTGATACCAAGAAAGCTTTGTCGTCTCCTGGTCGAATTAGTTTCGATCTCATGAGTAGATGAGTTTACCATACTGACAGGAAATCAACCAAGAATATGGGATTCATGTGCTGGGTGATTTAGCAAACCTTGTGAATAGTGATATCAGTGTCTGTTCATATTAAGAAAATCCCTACATATATATATATATATATATATATATACACATCACGTCATTGACCCAAATACATCCATGATGTGGGATTTTCAGTATTCCATTGGATTTCAAACTCCACTAAGTGGAATATATGAGCAACGAGGAAATGGAAAAATGGATTCGACTGGGAAAAAGTGTGTGGGAGAGCATCAGGGCAGATTTTAGAGGATGAAACAATTTGTTGCACACCGCTTCTCCTCTCGACCAAATTGAGGAAAAGATCCACTCTATCTCATACAGCCTGTCTCTACTGATAACACCCTCCATAAATCTGAGAGAACCTCAATGATTAGGATTACAAAGTGGATAAAGCAGTCTAGTTCAGGTGAAATTTCTGCAAAGAAACCCTGCTGCTTGACAGGCTCAAACTGTATCATGACCAACTGTGCCACAATTAGCATAAGTTAACCTCTGGAATTTCCATGAAAAGTAACATTTTAAAGACTGCGACACAAATATCTATGTCATCTGTAGTCATACAAGACTATATAGAACAGCCACAGGCTCAGCACCCGCCTACTTCCACTCACTACTACGAATTTACATCCCCTTCAGAAGTCTGAGATCCGCTAGTGAGCGATGCCTCGTGGTACCATCACAGAGAGGCTCAAAATCACTTTCCAGAACATTCTCGTTCACCACTCCTGGCTGGTGGAACGATCTTCCCACCCCTATCCGGAATGCTGAATCCCTGACAATTTTCAAGCGACAGCTGAAAACTCATCTCTTTCGAAGCTACTTGACTGCATCATAAATTTTTTTTAAAAAAATTAAAAAAAACTCTCTCTCTTTATTTATTCCTTCTCTTTCTAGCTTGTACTTATTTGAACAATGTCTAAGAACTTGGCATTACAACCACTTCTTGTGTCTGTTTGCCTCTTTAAGAAGAATTGCTTTATGTATCCCCCAATTGTAAGTCGCTTTGGATAAAAGCGTCTGCTAAATGACTAAATGTAAATGTAAATGTAAACAAGACATCAAGACACCAATGAATGGTTTATGAGAGATTATGGCATGGTGAATATGAATATTATAAAAATGTTGGACTGGAGGCAGTGGAGTAATTCAGGACGGCATTAATAAGGCCTGGCTTCACCACTCTAGAAGCTTGACCACACACACAAGCTCTGCAGCCGAACAGCAGGAGACAAAGGGGAGGATACCCACTATATATATAGAAACAGCTTGCTGCTTCAGGTCTCTGCTCTGTGCTCTTTGTGCTAACATAGATTTTTCCTCCATTCTTTTGAGCTATTTAATGAATATGCTAGTAAAAGTAGCTGAGATGGCAGACCAATTCAGACAGTTAAGATAAGTTTAGTCATCTCATATATATATATATATATATATATATATACAGTATATATACACTCATATATATACTCATATTATAATATGTAAAATATAAAAACTCTTTAAATATAAAAAACGTACTTACCTTTTTTGTGTGTGTTTTTGTACTTGTTAATTGTGTGACGTCGCACAACAGTTTCTTGGCTTGAAATTGACCTTGGACTCGTCTAAGACCAGATCTACTCTTGTCTCAACATCAAAACTGATGTTTATTGTTACATTTATTAGGTCTGTGCGACTAATTAATATGTTAAATCACATTAATCTACAGCACATGCCAAACTGACCTCAAGCGAAATTATACATCACTTAATGTAGAAAACACCATTTACATGTGGACAAAATGCAGATAAAACTCATAAAAGTTAAACGTTTTCAGAAATGTCATATTCATAGATGGGGTCTAACAAAGGTGGATTTTGGGGGAAATATCAGATAAACCTGTTCTTAAACAGTGTGTACAAATAAATGAAACTGTGATTTGCCATTTTAGATGTCAGTCACTTGATCTCCTTCTAAGTTTGTTTGCTGTTTAGCCAAAGAT
The DNA here is from genome assembly GCF_001515645.1 of Sinocyclocheilus grahami. Lineage (NCBI taxonomy): Eukaryota > Metazoa > Chordata > Actinopteri > Cypriniformes > Cyprinidae > Sinocyclocheilus > Sinocyclocheilus grahami. Next base: position 3,381,421 of record NW_015505270.1, on the reverse strand, counting down.
CTTTCTGTCAAACAAGCCAAGATTGTTCTCGCTCCAATATGAAACACTAAAATAACACATTAATGACATTTGTTGCTGTTCCATTTAGTCGTTTGCCTATTTACAATAATACAAAAGTGTGATATGGACCATTTCACTTGATGTCAGTTAAATGAACAGTTATTATTGCTTCACTGTAATAGTCACATTTTATGACCTACACATTTAACTGAAAGCTGCTGTTCAACTATGCCGTTCTGTGACCAGGTCACCTCCAATATTTCCTTGAAATGCTTTCCTGTAATGAACAACATGATGTCTCATCTAGGGAGTACTAGACATCTGACCACCTCTACACTGGCAAGTACAAACAATTAAGCAGAAAGTGGAGTAGCATCTCTGATCCTTGACACAGCACGACTTTCTGACATCACCGAGACCTGTCAAAACATTAGCTGCAGACTTGCTCAACCCCCGCTTCAGATTGTTGACATTTTGTACACTCCGTTGCTGCCTAACTAGACAAAGTTTGGCTTGGTTGGTTTGAGAAAATCCACTTCTTCAAAGCAAAGAGCAACCTGACAAGCTTACATTCATCTCTGTCTCTCTCTTTCTCTCTTGTTTGTGTGTGTTGGGGAGGGATGCTGTTGAACAAGCCTAGCATTTCATTGACACGTTGACTGTTTTTGAGATGAAAGATGGGATTCCAAGAGATTTGTTTATTTGAAGATGCCAGGTCAGGCTAATAGGAAGCTGAAATGTTATGGGTCGAAATCTGAGTCGAAAGACGAAATTTGTTACAGTGCAATGGGACGCCATTTGGGTAAACCCATTGCGAAATCAAGTTAGCTTAAAGATAACTGTACTAGTACAATGTTTAAAACATTAGCTGCAGACTTGCTCAACCCCCGCTTCAGATTGTTGACATTTTGTACACTCCGTTGCTGCCTAACTAGACAAAGTTTGGCTTGGTTGGTTTGAGAAAATCCACTTCTTCAAAACAAAGAGCAACCTGACAAGCTTACATTCATCTCTGTCTCTCTCTTTCTCTCTTGTTTGTGTGTGTTGGGGAGGGATGCTGTTGAACAAGCCTAGCATTTCATTGACACGTTGACTGTTTTTGAGATGAAAGATGGGATTCCAAGAGATTTGTTTATTTGAAGATGCCAGGTCAGGCTAATAGGAAGCTGAAATGTTATGGGTCGAAATCTGAGTCGAAAGACGAAATTTGTTACAGTGCAATGGGACGCCATTTGGGTAAACCCATTGCGAAATCAAGTTAGCTTAAAGATAACTGTACTAGTACAATGTTGTTTCGTTATAGGCCTCTGCTGAGCAATCAAACTCCCTTCTGAAATGTAAATATGATGTGGGAATATCTCAAATCTGGCTTTAAATGAAATGGAGCAAACATTCAGAAGCAGAAAGAGCTTTATTGCCAAGTGTGTCTTGGTGTCAGGAGCTTCCAGTACAGAAAGTACAGACATAGTGCAGACATACACACAATTTAAGGTAATAAAACACTAATAATAAAGAGAATAGACAATAAATTAAAACAATATAGTAATAAAATATAGAGAAAAAGAAAATATCAGTAGACAGAATTGTGGATGTGCATATGTGCTATTTACAGATGAAAAGTTTTGATGAGTTAAGTTTGATTCGAGTTATTTACAAATGTACAGTCCCAAAATGTGTTATGTTTTGCAGTCTTATGGCTAAACGGCAAAACTGGTGTTAGCAAGATCTTACAGGTATCCTGCAGAATCCTAGCCACAATTGTGAAAAAGCAGTGTACTTAACAGTATTGAATGTGGACTTGTAGTGTGCTTCAAATGTTTTCATGACTATGTTTCTTAACACACTAAAAAGTGCATTTTGTAACATTAAATTAAATGTATTTTGTGAATAAAATACATTTTAAATAATTATGTTTTAATAATCTTTAAAGTACACTTATTTTGATGTGTTAACTAACATTCAAAAGCACATAAAACACTTGATTACAATTTCAACTGCAGTTTGTTACATTTAAAGTTAATACACTTTACAATTTAATGTATAACATTATATATTTAATTTTCCAATTTTTAAATGTATGTTATATAATTTTTAAATGTATGTTATACATTTAATATATAACATATAATATATAAATTTGTATATATATATGTTTTACAGCCTTTTGACTTTAAGTTTTTAAGGATAGTTGCTTTTAGAAATATAAAGATGCTTAATAAAAATAATAAATAAACACTATGAAACTGAGTCAGGCTCTGAAACTCGATGACATTGATTTCTCATTCTGGAAGCTTGCACTGGAAGCTCTTACATCCATCATGTTAGAAAAAAATGCTTTTACAGAATGGAAGAATAACTATGCCTCTGCGCTGCCCTATGCAGTAACCAAATAATTTAGGCCAAGTATGAATATGGATTGAAGAAGTCAAGCCAAAATATTACAATTAGTTGTCTGGTCATTTCATGCAGTTGAACCAGTTTTTGGCACATAGCATTAGTTCTTGGACGAGCTGAAATGCAGTCCCCATTACCAGTGCTGTCATTTAAATTCACTGGACCCAGAACAAATTTTTTATGAATATGACTAATGAATAGATTATAGCATAGAGAACCTTAGTGGGACCCCTGGCTGTCCCCCCATAGATAATATGCTCTGCATGTTACCTTGCATATATAATGCTAGAGAATTAAAGGACAATCTAAGACTGAAAAAATCAATATTTTTGTCATGAGTCTCTGATTGCCTGGCAAATTAAAGATGTATATTTATTGCAAATTATGCAAACTAGTTTTACCATAGACTCAACATTTACAAGCAACTTGCATGTCACCCAAACTGAAACAACAGAAGTAACATGCTTGTAATCTGAGCAGATTTTTAAAAAAAGCTCGTCCTGCAAGCTCCTGTGCAGTTTCATTCATCGATGTGAAATCTGCCAATATCTGTGTTGTTATTAGAATTGAAGGTCAGAACCTTTATTGATTAGGGTTCTGTGCTGTGCAGCATGAAATCTCTCTCAAAAACAAAAGTGAAAGATTTTTCAGATCATTTCAGATTTTCTTAATAGCAATAAGAAACATTAATGGACCTCAAGTCATGCATTTTTGAATGTTCAGTTCATTTTAAATTGTATACCAAGGAATCTGACAAAACAGCAGTAAAACTACAGTAGTCTTTAGAGTTACTGAAATTAAGTTTCATAATGCATGACGAATCAGAGATATGCAGTTAGGCACTATGAAATGCATTATAAATCTTGTTATCAATATCATCTTTTGTAGTATTTACCTTTATAAAACAACCAGGCTTTTGAAGACAACAATAATGACTACAGTATAAACAAGACGTGTTCATAATCAGATTTACACCAAAGTAATCACCAAAGTAAAAAGTTTAATCGCTATAAATGGCAAACGGTGCTGGGTAGATTACTTACAAGTTGTAGACTGTAACTGATTCTAAATTAGACGTAATCCATTACATTACACATTTTGGTAATATAATCAGACTACTTTTTGATTACTTTGATTACATTTGACCTAACTCGTTTATCACATTGATTTAAATAGGAATACAAAGCGAGAGGAAATATAATCTGTTCATTGTTATTAACAACATAAAGTGCATTAAACATTACATTACATCAAGGTTTCATGAGTTTAATGAAAAGATTACAATTAATTAAATCATACAAATTTTTATTAAATCATTTTAAAATAACAACAATTAAAATACAACACTTACTAAAAAAGGATGAAATTTTTGTTTACCTGCATGTCATGTGACCATTAACCAACATCAGAGAACAGTGAACATGCAAATGAGTTACTTAAATATTAACCTATTACCTTAAAATATCAGGGGTACTGATATATATATATAGAGAGAGAGAGAGAGAGAGAGAGAGAGACATGGTAATACATGGTTAAATAATCAACGAGTGATTATTCAAATAAAAAATGAATGTGTTCATAGTTGATGCAGTTCTGAAATGTTGAAAAAACACTTTCTTAAAATTGAAATGATTTCTGTAAATGCAGTGGTCAAATGCTGTGTGGTCTCTCAGTTTTCAGTGTAACTGTAGCCACCTGACTTTTGACTGGTCTTTGTACCAATGTCCACAAAAGTGGAAGACTTTCTATATGTATATAAGTGGTAGGCTATTTTAGAAAGGAAAAGTTAAAAGATAAAACAGAAGAATTAGGGAGAATCAATAAACTCAGAATAATTTATTGCAATTATGTCAATAATATGTAATCATGCAATCAATAAAAAAAATAACTGTACTGTAGTCTGAGTACCTTAAAATGTAATATAATCTAATTACAAGTACTTACAAGCCCACTGCTCCGGGTGTGTGTTCACGGTGTGTGTGTGTGTTCACTGCTGTGTGTGTGCACTTTGGATGGGATAAATGCAGAGCACTAATTCCGAGTATGGGTCACCATACTTGGCCACGTCACGTCACTTTTTACATTTTTGGAATCTGATTATGTAATCCAGATTACATGTTATCAATTACTACCCAGCACTGATGGTAAAAGACAAGTAGGAATATAAAAACACACCAACAATCCTGTTTCTATTCTGCATGTGGTCATGACGGTTCCAGATATGTTTCTGCTTTTGAAACAAATGTAACGCATATGTGTTTTGGGGTGTTTCTCAGCAAGGGAGACTTTTGACTAAGGTTTGGTAATTACACTTAATAAAGCCACTGTGATCATGATGTGATAATCTTAATAAATGACATTTCTGATATTTCCAACTGTCACTCTTCTGAATGGTTAGCATTTCCATCGGAACTGAATATTCTATTTGTATTTATTTATTTTAGATTTTGGAAATTCAATAGTTCTTTTAAAAGCTTGGAGTGATATTAATATCTTATATAATTACGTACTATATAACAGTATTGTGTGTCTGTGTGTTTTCATATTCAAAAAATATCCATGTCTAATGTACAGTATCATGTATACAACAGTACCTCTGTTGTTCCCTTCCTCTCTTTGAGTTTCCAGTTCCTTCCTGATTTCATATCAACCGTTAACCCGTTGTCTAGTGAATCTGTATTAACTTTCATCGCAGTACTTTCCAGCAGTTCACATTCCGCCCTCAAGCTGTTATATTTCAGCACTAATCCAAAATGCACTTTCGTTTACACCTCAAAGGGTCTGATCTCCATCCGTCAGAGCTTGGCAGCAGTAGATGTGTTAGTGTGTGCAGGACTGGCAGCGCTGTAGGCCGTGGGAGTTGCACGCTGGACAGCGCAGCTCTCTGATTGACTCATTGAAGCGGTTGGCCAGCATGGACAATTTGCTGCCGTGACAGAGGGAGCACGGCGCACAACCCGAACCTCCGCACTGTTCACAGGAGCCTGCTTCCTGCTGCACAAACAAAGCAAGTAAACAAACCAGCAAACAAGCATGGTGCACAAGCAAGCAAAATGGTGAAGCCAAGTGCACACTACAAGCCTGCAGCTTGTTGCCCCTTCATGTTTTAAAAGTAAAGTTCACCCAAATATGAAAATTCTCACATCATTTATTCACCCTAATGTTCCAACCCTGTTTGTATTTCCTTCTACTGCAGAACACAAAATAAAACATTTTGAAGAGCCCTGTGGCCCAAATAGTACTGGACCCAATTGACTGTCATTGTATGTTAAAAAAACAACAAAAAAACTAATTTTGTGAACTAATTAAAGAAACAGAAGTGTGCTTAATTGTACTGATTGTGCGCTTGCAATGTACTTTAAATCTAGTTAAGTTTTTCTTTGAAGTACATATGAAATCTCTTGTACACTTATTTCAATGTGTTGACTAACATACTAAAATGCATGTTAATTACATAAACTATAATTTTACCTGTAGGGTGTTATTTGATATTACATTTAAAGTTCATTTATTTTCAATGTATCAAATTGTAACTTCATCTTTAAAAATGTGGAATTACAACTACATTAATACATGACTTACAAGTATCATTAGAAATGGCATTAAAACATACTTTAGTTTATCATAAATGCTTGTCAGTACATTCAACAGTACACTTTAACCATATGCCAGAGACAGTAGGAGTAAATATTTAATTACATATAAAGATGTACTTAAGTATAAAAGCATTCTTAAGTTCAACTAATTGAACTGAATACTAAGTGTCATTAACTGCTATGCATTTCCATTTCAATTAGTCATTTGTACAATGTACTTATTGTGTACATTTTTTTCCAATATATTTAAAAATACCTTCCTGTAATTACATGTGTAATTCATTTCTGTAAATATATCTGTAATTACACTGTTGACCCTACCCCTACATCATGAACACAATAGGTACATTGTAACTTAACTTAAGTACAAGTTGCATTCTCACTGTTCCACCAAAAGAGGCTATATTGTCATTATCATAAACTCTTTCTTTATGCTCAGCGACAGTTTGATGAGAATGCTTCTTGCAAGTTGGTTAAATTGACTGAACTGTGTTGCTCCATTGAGTACGGAGGTTTATTACCACTTGTTTCTGGTCTTAATGTACATATTTTAACCATATGCCAGAGACAGTAGGAGTAAATATTTAATTACATATAAAGATGATAAAAAGCATTCTTAAGTTCAACTAATTGAACTGAATACTAAGTGTCATTAACTGCTATGCATTTCCATTTCAATTAGTCATTTGTACAATGTACTTATTGTGTACATTTTTTTCCAATATATTTAAAAATACCTTCCTGTAATTACATGTGTAATTAATTTCTGTAAATATATCTGTAATTACACTGTTGACCCTACCCCTACATCATGAACACAATAGGTACATTGTAACTTAACTTAAGTACAAGTTGCATTCTCACTGTTCCACCAAAAGAGGCTATATTGTCATTATCATAAACTCTTTCTTTATGCTCAGCGACAGTTTGATGAGAATGCTTCTTGCAAGTTGGTTAAATTGACTGAACTGTGTTGCTCCATTGAGTACGGAGGTTTATTACCACTTGTTTCTGGTCTTAATGTACATATTTTAGATAATGTTGCAATGGGTGTATCTTTTCTAAAAGACAGAACAGAAAGATTAAATAGAGTAAAAGATTTATGGAAGTGAAATGTACAGTACAGGGATTCATGTCATGGTTCATTGTTTTCAGTGGTGTTTCAGAAAAGAGTCATTATTCATGATGAATTGTGTTTCAGCAGTGGATAACATTTTGCAAATGTCTTAATCATTGCTTTGCGAATGCTACGAGTTATAAAAGTAGAATGCAGCTCTGGGAAACTACAAAATATACCACAGCCTTTGTTAAACAAAACAGATAAATGAACAAAGTGATAAAACCAATGTTATCTTTTTTGAAACAATGGTTTATGGAACAATCGAATACTTACTCCAGGATATCACCATGAAGGATGTTTTCTGTTGGTGATTTGGTACCGAATCAAAAAAAGCATGTCACCAAGACTCTATGGTATTTTCTGTTTTGTTGTCTTATCACTTGGAAGAGTAATAGCATGCTTCTCCTCAACAAGTCAAAAGATTTGAGATATAATTCAGTTCATGTCATGGTTCATTGTTTTCAGTGGTGTTTCAGAAAAGAGTCATTATTCATGATGAATTGTGTTTCAGCAGTGGATAACATTTTGCAAATGTCTTAATCATTGCTTTGCGAATGCTACGAGTTATAAAAGTAGAATGCAGCTCTGAGAAACTACAAAATATACCACAGCCTTTGTTAAACAATACAGATAAATGAACAAAGTGATAAAACCAATGTTATCTTTTTTGAAACAATGGTATATGGAACAATCGAATACTTACTCCAGGATATCACCATGAAGGATGTTTTCTGTTGGTGATTTGGTACCGAATCAAAAAAAGCATGTCACCAAGACTCTATGGTATTTTCTGTTTTGTTGTCTTATCACTTGGAACAGTAATAGCATGCTTCTCCTCAACAAGTCAAAAGATTTGAGATATAATTCATGTCCTTAGCGGTACGAGTTACATGTCAAAGTTTGTTCAAGGTTTGTTCAGATACCTGACTGTTAGTACAAGCAACTATGGTATGAGCAGATTAATTAAAATCTGTCTAGTAGAACAAAAGAAGCAATGAGAGTATTTACAGTATACTGAACTGCAGACTGTTTATACCTTTTGTTCAGTCATCACATCTGGTTCCTCTGCTTGGGAACGTGCTGTTCTATGTCTCCCTTTGCTCCGGGGCTCCCGTCCTGGTGAACTTTCTTTCCTGTCCCGGCTGCGGTGAGGACTTCTTCCAGATTCTCCCCTTCTGTGAGGAGCTCGAATAATCTTCAGGTTGCTGGTGTAGATAATAATCTTTCCAAAATCTAGTACTGGTGCCTATATAAATAAACACAGAATCACTAAGAAAAAGATTCAAACCATAGTTCATGCAGACTCATATGGTTCATAGATTCACATAGTGTTTGCTACTATGTAATTACATAGTAAATAATGTATAATACTAATGCACTTACTATTTTTTTATTATTTTGTGTATCTGCTTTTAAAGGGGTCATATGATGTGATTTCAAGCTTTCCTTTCTCTTTGGAGTGTTGCAAGCTGTTCGTGAATAGATAAGATCCCTAAAGTTGCAAAGACTAAAGTCTCAAACCCAAAGAGATATTCTTTATAAAAGTTAAGACTGGTCCACGCCCTCCTAAAACGTTTCGTTTAAATACACCCCCACATGTCTACGTCACTGTGTGGGAAGATTTGCATAATGCCGCCCAAATGTATATGCAAAGAAAGAAGGCGTAAATGTATTGTTGCTGCCACCACCATGTCGTGAAGACGCTGTTTCGTTGCTAAAGCGAAAATATTTTGTTTGGCTTTCCAAAAGAGGACACGACTAGAAATCAGTGGTTAAGTTGTATTTACAACACTGTTCCAGAACACTTCAACCCAAATATTCAGATGTGTGCAGCGCATTTTATGGAGGACTGTTTCCTGATCCTGGTAGAGTAGACTACAATGCCGGCTGTTCCGACTCACCGCCTGTAAGTACGTTTTCATATTTAAAGAATTTGCCACTTACGATTCAAACGTGAGTTTTGAGCAGTGTAGAGTAGCGCTTGTTTGTCGTTTCTCCGATCACAAATGCAGACATGGTTTTATGTTTACGTGGCGCGATGCAACGAAACACGTAAAAAGGGGGGAAGTCGTGGCCTAATAGTTGGAGAGTCGGACTCGTAACCCAAAGGTTGCGGGTTCGAGTCTCGAACCGGCAGGGATTGTAGGTGGGGGGAGTGAATGTAAAAGTATATTCCACCTTCAATACCACGACTTGGTTCCCTTGAGCAAGGCACCTAACCCCCAACTGCTCCCCGGGCGCCGCAGCATAAACTGTAATTTAGGGATGTTGCGATATACTGGTATTAACAATAATTGGGATATAAAAAATGTAATATTGTTATCGTGTTAATTAGGGGTGTTGTGGTATACCAGTATTGGTGATAACAATGACATGACATGTACAGAGTGCTAAACTCTTACATGTAATTTATGTTTCATTCATACTCTATGCCGGAGGGCGCCCTTGCACTGAAAGTTCACAAGCGAGACTCATAGGAGTAATAAAACAATGACTTTCCAGGAAATCCCTTAAATGGACAAAAAAATCTATCTATCACTGTATCTGAATAAAATGCTGAAAGAAGTGTTTGACTGATGAAATGCAACAGTATATGTTTTATCTGTTCTTCAAGCCATCTTGGGTATTTTCATAAGGATGATGTATATTTATAATGGAATGCTAATCGACATACAATAAAATAATGATTTATTAATCATTTCTGACTTTCTATGATAAGAAGACACATCAGTTCATAGAAATAAGTAATTTCAAACAATCAACTGACACTATAGTAAAATATGTTGTTATTCTCATAAATTGTTAGTTTTTCCTTCTGGAGCATCAGTGAGCGTTTGAACTTTTTGTGATAGTTGTCCCTCAGTCCCTCAGTTGTCCTTAGTGTGAAAAGATGGATGTCAAAATAATACAGTCACTGTTGGAAGGGGTTCAAATATGCAAAAGATGCTGGAAAACCAAAGAATTTGTGGGACTTGAAAGATTTTTCTGAAGAACAACGAGCAATTTAACTGTTCAGGATCAACAAGGGACTCATGAATAACTATCACAAATAAAAAACAACAACAAAAAACAGCTGTAGATCATCCAGGTAACAACACAGTATTAAGAATCAAGGATATGTAAACTTTTGAATGGGGTCATTTTTTTATAAATTCAGCTATTATTGTCTCTTGTGGACTATATGTAAACATCTTTTATGTCAAATATCTTATTCAGGTCAGTACTAAATCAAAGATAACACACATTTTGTATGATCACTCTTATTTTGGTAAAACAATTGGTAAAACAATTTGCAGATACTGGAAAGCGTATGTAAAATTTTGACCACAACTCTCTCTCTCTCTCTCTCTCTATATATATATATACTACATACAGTGGGTTTAGAAAAGAATCACCCCCCTTTAAAATAATCACATTGTGTTGCTTTGCCACAAATTAAGACAGACACAGTTTTTGTTTTAGTCAGCTGTATTTACTCAGTGCAACTTATAACATCCAAGTGTAGTACCAATGTCAAAAAAAAACTTTTGTTTTAATTGCAGCCTACACTTTACAATATTTGCCCACTCTTCTTTGCAGAACTGCTCAAGTTCATTTAAATTTAATGGTGAGCGTTTGTCATTCCACAGATATTCAGTGGGGTTTAAGTCTGGGCTCTGACTAGGCCATGCAAGGACATTCATCTTTTTCTCCTTCAACCACTGTGTGCTCAGTTTTGCTGTGTGCTTTGTGTCATTGTTATGTTTGCAAGGTAAACTTTTTTCCATTGACAACTTTCTGGCAGAGGGCAGCAGATTTTCCTCAAGAATTTGACGGTATTTTACTCCAGCGAAGCTCAGTCGTGATTGGATGTGGCCTTTCTTGAGGAGTGGCTTTTTTCTTGCAACCACACATGTCACATGCACACAATGACCACTCTTTGTCATAAATTCCTGCAGCTGCTACAGAGTTGCTCTTGGTCGCCTCTCTGACCAGTTTCCTCCGGCTCTTTCATCCAGTTTGGAGCGATGTCCTGATCCAGGGAGGGTCTGTGTTGTACCAAATACCTTCCACTTCTTAATAATAGACTTCACTGTGCTTCTAGGCATTGATAAAGCCTTTGAAAAAAAAATTGTATCCATCTCCTGACTTGTGCCTGTCCACAACATTATCCTGGAGATCGTTTGACAGTGCCTTGCCACCCGTAGTTGATTGTTTGCTTCAGTTCCACTATCAAAGACTGAAATGCTCCAGGAAAGCTATTTTCATGCTGAGCTGATCCCAGTTGAAAGTCAAATGGATTTGTGTGCCATTGAGAAGATCATTAGCTACACCTGATTGAGTTTACAAGTCATTTTTAGGAAGGGGGTGACTCTTTTTCCAACTCAGGGATTATATTTATTTAATTATTTATTTATTTTTCTGTTATGTTGGTGTAATATATTTTACTTGGATGTTGTAAGTCCAAGTCAGTAAGTACTGAGTAAATACAGCTGGATAAAACAAAAACTGTGTCCGTCTTCATTTCAGGCTGCAAAGCAACAAAATGTGATTATTTTAAAGGTGGGTGATTATTTTCTGTGTAAATTCTAAAATGTAAATTAAATAACATTGTAAAATCTTGTAAAATGCATGGATAAAACAATATAAAATGCTTATCTTATTTACTCCGGATCTGTTTGATTTTATTGGACTTTTTTGTGTCTTTTAAGGACAGGACAAGTCAGGAGAAAAAGGATACCACTGAGGTGAGAGTTGGGAAATAGGATTAGGACATGACGCAGGCCAAACTGAAACCTACATCCCCTTGAGCCAAATCAAACAAGTTGGATCCTTAAAGGGTTAGTTCACCCAAACATGAAAATTAAGCTGCGTTTTACTCACCCCCGAGGCATCCTAGGTGTATATGACTTTCTTCTTTCAGACGAATCCAGTCGGAGTTATAATAAAAATTGTCTTTGATCTTTCAAGCTTGTTAATGCCACTCAGCGGGTGTTGCATTGCTTCTGTCCAAAAGAAGTTAAATAAAAATCACCCCTCCATTAATGCAACACCCGCTGAGTGGCATTAAACAGCTTGAAAGATCAAAGACCATTTTTAATATAACTCCGACTGGATTCGTCTGAAAGAAGAAAGTCATATACACCTAGGATGCTTCGGGGGTGAGTAAAACGCAGCCTAATTTTCATGTTTGGATGAACTAACCCTTTAAGGATCCAACTTGTTTGATGTTTTTTCAGTCTATGTATTTGAATGATGTTCTTTTCTCTCTTTTTTCCAGATTTGAGGCAGAGAAACACAACATAGTTCACACTGGAAAGGAAAGCTGAGAATATCCATGTGGATGAGATGTAATTACATGCCTATGTTTAGAAGCTGTGTTGGAGTGTGGGTCTATTATTAGACCTGGGAACTATGAATTAGTAACAGTGTGGCATAAAACTGAGAATTCAAAAATAGCACTGTGACTGTGGACTAAGACAAAACAAGAGAAAATCTGGCAAGGAACGTTTTACATACCAAACAAAACATATTAAGGAGGACAATAAGGAATCCTTACAAAACACACATTGTGTTTCGCCTACAACAAATGACCATTTTCTAAACTTCGCCCACCTTAGTTAGTGTTGCAAGATTTACAAAATGTCCCATAAGAATAAAATGATGATTACTGTGAGGAACGGCAATTTACATTCCAGTGTGCTCATAACATCGGGAAAAAAAATAATAGGTATTATTCTTATGAGAGCTGGAATGAAGTTTGGCTCTGCAAAGCATTATCAAATTTGATGAAACATGTATGCAGTACCATAATAAAAGCAGCAGACACCGCAAATCAGAATCAAGGCAAACACTTGAAAAACAGAAGCGTCTTTTGAAAGCGATGATAACATAGTGAAGAGAACATCGGTAATAACTGATAGGACAGTGACATTTTTAAGATTTCCGATTGGTTTATAAGGCAAAAGTCCCTTTAAGGCAAGTCATTTCACCTGGCAGCCATCTTTGAAACGCCTCTCAGGCAGCTATTTCAGAAATGCAAGTACAGTTCTTATCTTTTTGAGTGGGGAAACATCAATTTCTCCAAAGCTGTGGCCAGGCTTACGCCAATAAAATCTGATAACAACTGCCTCATAAATGTTGTTTGCCATGCTCAAACAGCATTTAAACAAGCTAAAGCCAATGTACATGTGCAGAAGGTGTGCATCTCAGAACACTGACTGTTTCCATAGCAACCGGAGCTTCCAATGGCAGCTGCAGTTCCGCGATGACTTTACCAATTAGCGATTGGCTCTTTTACTGAGAAGGTGGGACTATTCCACCATATTGCACGTTGCACTTTCTCCCATTTATAAGTAATAGGAGTGCACCGTCTTGGTATATCTAAGGTCTTTGATAGGGCTTTAAGATGGTGTAGATGGTTGCTAGCGTGTTCTTGGTGGTTGCTACATGATTGCTGACTCGCTCAAGTCAAAAGAGCCCCAAACCCTATGATATTCATATCTCTAGATATGGCTCACATCCCACCTTCAGTGTAAGTTTATGGAATTATTATCTTATATGTCTCCCAGGCGAGAATCAGAGAAGTAGCAGTTGCAGCTTTCCTCAATAAGAGTGATTTGAGGTTTTGTTTATAACCAAAGTGGGAACAGAGGTGAGCTACACAAATATTACAATAATCCTAATTATGAACAATAGTGAAAGGATCAAAGATTGTTAATGATAAAGAAAAAGACGAATCTCTTAAAAGCCAAGTCCTTAGAAATCTACTCTTTAAATTTGAATTCACTGAATTAAAAATATATGTCACAGAGGAGGTTTACTTTAGTCAAGTACTGTATGAATGTATGTACTGTATTAATCTTTTTAATGTATCTTTAAAAAAAATAATAAGTATCAATGTTCAGTCCAAAGAGAGCAATCTACTTTTCAGTGCAGTGCATTCTTACTTCATTATCCCCTTCTGGAAGATCTCCACACGCCAAGGAACTGCATCCTGTCACTCCTCGATAGACGTTTATTCTCTGGGCAATCAGGCCTGTCGGAGGGTACAAACTCTGGTCCGGCATGTCTTCTAAGCCACACAGATGTCCCATCTCCATCTTGGTGTGCATGAAGCTGTGAGGGTACTGCTCCTCTGGACTATCCAGTTCCTGTCCATCTTCATACACGTGCTTCAGCACCCGGCCGCTGTACGACGAGGCCAGCTTGAACCTCACCTTCCTGGGCTTGCCCTCGATCAGTGCTTGCCTCTGAAGCTCCTCCATGATCACTTACAGCTGAAATCCCCTATGGTCTTGAACAGGAGGAAGAACAAGAACAGGAGGAAGAACTGTGGTAGATAAGTATTGAGGAGAGACTCGGGCAGTCCAGCTGCGTTCCATAGCCCTGATGAATTATTGAGCAGGGGATCTTGTGCACAACAGGAGAGTTGGAAACTGAGACCTCACCGTTTCATCAAATAATGATGGTTGAAGGTGTCTATATCGCTTATGCATCACCTGTAATGAATGTCAATTGCTTACTTTTACAATTATGTTGAGTGTAATATCATTGTGGGTGCACTCAGTACATTTTTTCCCCCTCATATAAAGACTGAAATTAAAGGCACTAAAAAAAGTGTACACACTTATATGAAATGAAGTCAATATCAATAAAAGCTGTTTTGTTTTAAATGTCAGTTGTTGGGTAATGGAGACAGACATGTGGAGATCACAGATGAATGTTACTCATGCTACGTCATGTTTTGAAAGTCTTATTCATTCTAGTGTATTGGTTCATCACTCCCATACTGTATAGCTGCGTCCCAACCGACACACTATACACTATGCACTTACACTTATGCACTACTTAATCTATTTTAACCATGTAGTGTATGAATTATATAAGGTTACTCCGTCATTCATAATCGGAGCCCCTCCCCTCCACTAATTAAAGCTGCGACTGTCAAGTGCATGAAGTATCCAACATTTCACACTTTTTTTTTTTTGTTATTTAAGTGTATTTCATGTGCACTTTCGTGGAATTTTCAGTGTGAACACAGTAATTTGCACTATTTATACTACAAAAAGGCATAGAATAGTGCTTAAGTAAGCAAATTGGGACGTACCTTATGTGAGTCTGATACATTCTAGAGAACCGGTTCGTTCAGAAATCACAAAAATGATTAAATTATTCGATTTCCTGTAGTAAGTATTAGATTTTTTACTTTTTTAGATTTTTAACGTTTTTTAAAAAAAAAAAACAGTAGCTTAACTGTATTTTACTTTCTACAATGGCACTGAAAACTGAAAACAACTGGTAACAGATTTTTTTTGTTTGGTTTTGTTTTGTTTTGCATGATACTGCATCCACAAATCCAAGATGACTGCCAGTAAAAAATTACTGAGTGCATACATGAAATATTATATGATGGAAATCATCTGTAATTTAGGCCTGAATGATGACTTAAATTGTTAAATAAAAAAAATTAGGTTAAAAAGGTAGCTAAAATATTGGCGAAATTGGCAATTATATAAAATTAATTATTTTATTATATTTTGAATATATTATAATATTTATTTATGTATTATTATTTTTATTATTTTTTTTATTTTGTTTTGGTACATAAATCTCTTAACATTTAATATGATTAGTAGTAGAATAAAGGAGCAGTACACACTAAAATCACAAACAAATCAACAAAATTATGATTATACAACGTTGACTATCTTGGAATTTAAATTAGTTTACAACATCTCAACAGATTAGTCACATTCCTACACAGATTTAGATGGTATTGTTTTAATAGTTAAATGCTATTAGCATCTTTTCTGTTTCTTTCTAGGCAGCTTGCAGTGTGTAAAACAGCAGAAATCCCTGAGATCAGCCAGTAGGGAGCCATTTTACTGAGACAGTATCTAACAAATGGCTGACATTAACCCTTGTGCATTCTAACATCAATCTTTCAATTATCCCCCTAGTTGGCTGTTATTGCATTCTAACCAACTGCTAAGATTTTGTTTGCCTCTTTTTCCTCCCTATATTCATATCTGCTATTTCTATGAAATCATTCATGCGAGAAATTGTTTTGTGTGCCTCTCAGTAAAAGACTCATTGAAGGTGTCAAGTCTCCAACTAGGCTGTACTAAATGATTATTAATCTGCATGCATGCTTATTTTCAGCTGTCACTAGAGACTGTATTTTTCTGCGGGGTACCTCCATTGGGATATAATTTTTCTGAGTGCTTTAGATGTTGTCTTAATGATGCCTCTGATGATATGTCATCAGTTCCTTATTTTCCAGATGGTCATAAAAGCGCACGCCGCAGGGCAAAAATATGTGATGGCATAACCTTTCATCTCAGGAAAAGAGTTAATTATTTTCTATGCAAGCTAGAGTATCTGGTATTGATGGAGTGTCATGCAGTGTTTGTTTATAATGGACTCTATGAATTTAAAGTGTGCGTGAGCTCTAAACAATCTATTTATCTGGAATTGGTTAATGAAAAATACAGTGGCCCCAATTATTTGAACATTTAAATCTGAATGCCTGAATGTTATTACACTTAGATACACAGTAGCAAGTAACATCTGCAAACAAATGCTTCTAGAGCTTTTCTCGGAACTAATGACTTTTCTGAACCATTTTGCAATGACCTTTAAGCAACTGGTATGAGTAGTAACTAGTGAGAGTAACCACAGACGTAGTTCATCACATTCATTATAAACATGGGCCACTACTGTTTGCCAAACTACATATTTTGACTTCATTGTGAGCATTACATCTATTGATTTATCATCTATGGCTTAATCTTATTTTGTAAAATGTTTTGTATGGAAAGTATGTGCTTGTGCTGATACACAACACTTCAGATTATCACTATTAACTAGTTGCTTATTAGCATGCATATTACAAGCATATTGGCTGTTTTTAGTACTTACGTATACAGTAAATCACATATTAATGCCTTATTCTGCATATTCTAGATCTCTTACTTAACTTTACCTAAGCATAACTACTACAACAACTACCTTCAATAAGCAGTAACTAGGTTGCTACCTGGTCTCGTGGCATAAATGTACCTGGGGGCACTTTTTCGCGAGACGCGAAATGCATACCAATAAGTACATATCACTGCAGTTTCCAAAATAAATGTACACTAGAGCCAGTAAAACTCTGAAACCTTTTATTCCTTTTCACACAAATTTACAGAGTTTCAATTAATAAAGCGTAATTTTCGCACAATTACTTGAAGAATATTTTGTTATAACTTCAAAACAATTTTAATATGCTGGGAGATTTGAAAACTTATGCTTTTGAATGTTTGCATCGCACATATCCAGCTTCATATCTATGGGTTTTCATAGACGGTAGGTTTGTTCGGCAGCTCACAGAGTACGGAGACGTACTTGAGAGGTGAGGAGCTCTGTTCTCCATTGGGTTTGGTGTAGGGCATATTTCCAACATGATAGAGCATTCAAATTTTAGTGACAGCCCTCGGATATTTGAATTCTGAACCACCGCAATACATACCTGAAGCAACGTAATAAAAACACAACAATACGTACCTATATCAATGTAATAAAAACATTTTTTGCGCCACTCAGTGGACATTTCTCTTTGAAACTGAAAACACAACAATACGTACCTATATCAATGTAATAAAAACATTTTTTTGCGCCACTCAGTGGACATTTCTCTTTGAAACTGTGGCGAAACGTGCAGTGAGGTACGTAAAAATGGTGTTGCAGAAAAGTACCCAGAGGTACGTATTTTTATGAGACCAGCAGTGCCGATCTTAGACTTCTGGGGGCCCTATGCAAAATTGTGTCAGCGAGGGGGGGTGGAGTGGGGTATGAGTGGTTATGAACGAATGAATGAAATGCGTTTGTTCGTGTTTCACTCCGTCTCGAATCGCGGAAAGCGCTTGAGAAACAGTGTCTCTTCACGGTACGCTTTCAACTCGTTGCTTTAGTCTCGAGCAAGACTGTACGACATTCACATAACATGATTTGACAAATTTTTACGTAGAAAGGGCGACAACGCAACACATTAAAAGAAATGATCATTCGTGTTTTCATAACCGCTGGCCAAATTAAAAAACAAAACTAAAATTAAATCATCTTTGAGAGCAAGGGGGCCCCCTAGTGTTCTGGGGGCCCTACGCAGCTTGCGTATTTTGCGTATAGGGAGGATTGGCTCTGGAGACCTGGGCCTGTATGTATAAAACTTCTCAGAATTGCTCTTAAGGATAGTCTTAAGCTTTGACTTAAGTTTCAAAAAATGCTTAGTAAAAAGTAGGACTTTTCTAAGAGTAGGAGACTTTTATAAAGAAGCTAAAAGCAGCTTTCAGTAAAGTCTAAGACTGATTCTTAAGTGTTGACTGAGGTGACACTTAAGTGTTGTGAACTAAGGACTACAATGATCTCAACAAAAAATGGCTGACCTCAACTTCTGAATCAGCCAATAGTGAGCCTGCTCATGTAAAGTCACAGCAGCACAACACCAATCATTTAATGTAACTACAATAAAATCATTTAATTAAAATGTTTTTTTTTTTAAATGCTTTGCATTGTGCAAAATTATCACAGATTATTACTGATGCTTCGTTTTCTATTGGTATGTCTCCTCGTTTACAGTTGGAGCAATGATGTGAACATGAGTTCAATCAGTGGCTCCACAACTCCATGAAAGCCCACAATCCTCATAAAAGTGACTTGTTTTTGCAATATGGTTTGGCGGTCAGTTGGAAAGTTAATTAATTGCCATATAGTAGTGGCCAAAAGTGAGGTCCGGCCTAGGAAATTTCACCCTTAATTAAAAAAAATAAATAAATGAATGTTCAAGATTTTGCAAGCATATTGCATAGTTGCTTAGAGTCAGTTGTTTTATTTGTGATAATAATGCAATGAAACATGCCAAATCGTGCGGTCATAATTTTTGGCATGCTGTCATACAAAGAAATTATGAACAGATGCTAAAACAAGAGGACCAATTCAATATTAATAACTTATTTTGTAGTCAGTGTGCCAGTGTTGCCAATTTAGTGATTTTTGTCACTACACTTCCTCATCCCTTTAGAGACTTTTTTCAAAAGCCTAGCAACAAGATCAGTTTCATGGACAAACCTTATGTACATTCCGAGACTCTCCCTTGACGTCATAAAGGTGAGTTCACTGATCTATATAAATATAGATCAGTGAACTCACCTTTATGAGGTCATCTAGCAACATGAAGTGAACAGTTTTAGCTACATTCGATTGAAAGCAGTTGGCAACACTGGTCAGTGTTTTTTCCCCCTTTGTATGTTAGTGGTTTAAGTGAAATGTGGGGTCATTAAAAAAAAAATCCACACATTACTTTTGGCCACTGTTGTGTTTGGTGGGGTTAGTGCCACAATATGTAAAACCCTGCTTACTGTGTCATCACCGGTGCATTGCTGCATTTTTCCAGTTTTACAGCCAATAAATTGTATTACTACATTTCTGCAGTTAGAGCATTGACTTGTTGAGTGGAAGAGGTTATTAAATGTCTTACTATGTTAGTTACAAAAAAAAAAAAGGCTTTTTGATTTTGGCAATCAAATTTGTATCGTTTTATCAACTCCATATCATCATATAACTCCAATATGTCATATCTTCGCTGGAAAGTGTTTGTTTCCTCCTCTGTGCTGCCATCTTGTTACACCTCTTCAGCTCTCTTAAATAATTTAGGAGCTGGGACCTAGTCTTAACACTTAGGAACCTTTATGAATCACTTTTATTCTTAAGTCTAGGAATAAGAGTAAAATTACGTCATTCTTATTTTAACTTTTTTTTTATATATATAAGGAGATACCAACCTCCAGTGGAGAAAGCGTAATGGTCAAGTTGGAACACGTAGAAGCTAAATC
Organism: Sinocyclocheilus grahami; assembly: GCF_001515645.1. Taxonomy (NCBI): domain Eukaryota; kingdom Metazoa; phylum Chordata; class Actinopteri; order Cypriniformes; family Cyprinidae; genus Sinocyclocheilus; species Sinocyclocheilus grahami. Next base: position 3,361,457 of record NW_015505270.1, on the reverse strand, counting down.
TGTAACAAATTAACAAATCTGTAAATCTGCAATGTTGTTTGTTAATGACCTATTAATAAAAGTTATGGAGGTATATTATTATTATTATTATTATTATTATTGCTATTGCATACTGTCTGATCTGATTTTTAAAAATTCACAAGGTTAAATATTTTAGCAATTAATTACAAATTTTAGATATATTTTGATAAATCATTCAAATTAAACATTTCTGAATGAGTAAACTGTTAAGCATTCTATAATGTTATTTAGTTTGCTAATGATGTATTATTGACACTTATGGAAGTTATTTATAATAATAATAATAATAATATGCATTATTATTGTTGTTGTTTTTCAAGCACTACCAGATTCTGTTCTGATATTTAAAAAATGGCAAGATTAAATATTTCAGCAATTAAAAAGAAAGTAGACTTATGGAGTTGCATAACAGAAAAAAAAGAAACCTTTAAAGTAATTGCAGTTCTCAGAACTTGATGAAAAACATATATTTGTGAATGCAGGCCATGTCAAATTATGTATATTTTATTAGGATATGAATTTGCCATCCAGCTAATCTTTTCCTCCAAAGCAACTCACAATTCATTAACTCGGGGGAAAGTCTTCCTGGAGAACAGGGATTGTGTTAGCCGAGCAGTCCACTAGCTAAAAAAAACAAAACTTGAGTTTACACGATGGTCTTCAACGTCTGAACTGTCTTCCTTTGCTCTATTTTTTTCTGTAACGTTCACAACACCTTAATGTAAACACCTTATAGCATCACTGCACCTGCAGGGAGCTGGCTGTGACATAATGGATAATGGTAGGTCAGCTGCCAAAATTAGATTCGTCAGAATGAATCCTGGTCTGCCACAAGTTTGTGACTCGGTGAGATCACAGTGCTTGGCTGCTCGTAGGCAACCAAGCATTGATACATAGCAGTTTGGTTACTTCCCTCAATACCTTGCTTGTCCATTATGGGAATGTGGCCCATCAGCCCTTCCGTTTGGCTGGCCGTCAGGCCATTCTTCCCCTAAACAAGCAGATTTACTTCTGTAGCGTCTGCGTAGGATCATGCTGGAGTGTTGGACTGTTTATGGCTTAAAAGACCCTTTTAGCCTTTTGACATTTGCATATAAATTACAGTTCTGGTCAGAGATGTTACTTGTATAGGGGTTGTAAATTGCCAAATGGTTCTTCGCCGTCAAAGAAGATTAGAACCAGCCCCCACGAGAATCCTGGAATCTGAGTTCAAAAACATTCCACAAAGAGCTGTGAATGGCCAAACGAACACGCACACACCCAAACTAACACACACACACACATAAAGACATTTCTTTATTTTAGACTATAATTAATCAGTTATAATTGTATCTGGTATATGCATGTGGTGTGCCTGCCTCAAGTGTTTCGTGAGATAAGAATAAAGACACTGGGAATCTGCTTAATGACATTCAGATTAGTACAGTGTGCCAGGTTAGGCAATTACAACTGATGCAAACGGCCGTTGCTGGAGCTCTCAGCTAATAGTGTAAGAGAGAGTGGTGCCGTTTTTTTATAAGGCAGCCTCAAGGTGAAAGGAGAGACAACATGACTTGAATAGAATAGAATAGAATAGAATAGAATAGAATAGAATAGACAGTAACAAATGGCTCAAAACTCAGAAAATACCTGTCAATTTTTACTTATAGCTGTCAGTTTGAGACGCCATTGCCATTGCATTGCTATAGATTGTGTGCATCTTAAATAAGCTCAAATTTAATTGGACAATGTGAAATAGAGCGGTATCTTTCCGGTCCTATTCATAAATCGTTTGCAAATTACGTCGTCACTGTCTGTTTTCAGTTTATTGTTTTTTTTACAAACCTGAAACTGCTCAAGTAGAAGTTACATTAATTGTAAGTAGTGTTTAATTTACTCCTATTTATGTACTGGATATTGATATACCATTTACCGTTAGGTGAAACTATCGTGAAGCCCAAGTGCCACCAACAGGCCTATTATGTGAAGTGTAAGCAGTTCAAGTTCAAAGTTCAAGAACAGGTGAACTACTTTAATTTCTACAATTATGCATATATACTTTTAATATAGTAATTGTTCAATTGGAATTACTTCGTATATAAATGCCCCTTTTTACATATGATCCCCTGCCCCCAAGGCACCAGTAAAAAAATGAAGATGAGCCTATGAAACGTTAAAAGTGGACCCCCTCCTAGTACTCACATCTTGACCATTTCAGTACACATGAAGTACGCAAGACTGTCCCAGGATTGAAAAATGCTCAATTTCAGTGCCCGATTCATCTGATGAAATCTCACAAATATTGATATTCAGAGTGTAGCCATTCATAGTACAAACTATAAAAAAATCTAAATGTGTAAATAACACTCTGTAAAAAAATAAATAAAAATGTACTTGCATTTTTATAACACTATAAGTGTGTCCCATCGGGTAATCAAACGTTGTACACACACCCACTTGAACTCTTGGGCCAAATACCTCATGACAAGTCGAAAAATGCAAAGACCTCAAGTGTTTTGGGACAGGCCCAGAAACTGAGTTTTGCTCCGTCATGGCCTTTCTCTCAGCCCCCTACATGTTCTTTCTACGTTACTCATTGATTGTGGCAGCACCTAAAAGATTTAACACAGAAATGAACATGCTCTGGGAGTTACTCATTAATATTATCTGACCAATAGTCAGAAAGAATATTTGCTTTGTAGTAGGGCTTTGTAGAAAACCTTGCTCTGCAGTAGGGCATCGCTAGCCAATAAGATCACATCTCAAGTCTTTCTGTTTGTGAGACTATCTGCTTATGGTATTGCATTTATGCCAAAAAAGGTCTATCCTTGGACTGTAATTTTAACATCTTTTACACCTTATGCACTTGCTATAGCCAACGTCTCTGGTGATTGGTTCAGACGGCTATGCTTATTAAAAGCACAGGTGACGCCTACACACTGCAAGCTCATTGCTTGCTATGCGTGTTGTAGAGACGTCTTGCAGTGCAGGGCCTGGAAAGGCTAAAGATGTAGACTGTGATGGGAAGAAAAGCACATTTACACACTGGCAAGGACTCGTGCATCACGCTGAATTATTCACAAGCGGCTGGCTAACACAGATGGAGAGGGGTTTATAGAAAAGTGCTCTGGATGACACAACTGAAAGTGACTGGCAGAGATGGTGAATGTTAGAGTTAAGCGCTTATGTGGGAGCACTGTAGTTTCATGCTGGAATATGTTTGAGGTAAAGATGAAGATAGCAGAAAGTGGTCCAAAAAAGCCTATTATTTTGGAATATGCAGCATTTATTTGTGCAAGTGTGTGTAGGTCATGAATCCGGTCCATGAACTTCCGTCTGCTTGCCATCAGAGGTCACCCTTTCCATTACATTGACTCTCGCACTACACAAAGTGTTGCATAGCATCCCGGACTACATATCTCATCATCCATTGTACTGATTGCACACAGCACTGATTGCACACAGCTGTATCCAATCACACATTCACTATATATCACTCAATCTGACTCCTATCAAACGGCCAAGTATTGTTTAGCACATATCACTCTTCTAGCGATAGCTGCATTACGGAGCCCTTCCTAGTTCCCATTTCTAGTATTAGTCTAGCCACTTCGTGTTGCCTTGTTGTCTGTTTCCTGACCTTCTGCCTGTGTTTATTTGATTACCCCTCTTGTCAAGCCCTCTGGATTCTGTTCGCCGATCGAAGACCCACGCTAGCCCTAGGAATACTCTTGTGTCTTGCCCTCTACATATCTGTTTGCTGGTGTTCAACCCTGCCTGTTTCTGACCATGTCTTTGAATAAAGTCTTGCATATGGATCCACACGTCTCACGTCTTGTCAGCCCCGTAACAGTGTACCTGGTATTCCCTACATTATAGGGACATTTTTGGTCCCCATGAGGAAAACAGCTTGCAGACTGCATGGCTAGGTGCTTGATTTTATACACCTGCTACAGTAGGTGCTTCATTTTGTATACATTATGTAGTGTGTATACCGGTCAAAAATTCAGAATGTTCTTTAAAAATAATCAAACTCAAACCAACATGCCAAAAACAACAGAACCATCTTACCACCCACCCACACACATGTTGGTGTTGGTGGTTTATGGGGACTCTCCATAGGCGTAATGGTTTTTATACTGTACAAACTGTATTTTCTATCGCCCTACACCTAAACCTACCCCTCACAGGAAACTTTGTGCATTTTTAGATTTTCAAAAAAGACAATTCCGTATGTTTTTTAAGCCTTCTGAATTACAGGGACACAGGAAATGTGCTCATAAACCACCTTCATATTGTAATACCTGTGTCATACCCATGTCATTATACAAATTTGTGTCATCATGAACCACCCAAACCAGTGCACACAAAATAGCAATCCCTATAATTGTTAAATACAAATAAAAGCTTGAATCCCCATTCTGTACCATAAAGCTGAGTGGCACATTAGCAGATATTAAAGTTTTTCTGAAGTAAACTTTGTCAACTTAGTATTGGCATATTACTTCAATAGCCCACTGTAAGAATGCTTTGGTTACTAAGCATCAATCTAAAAAAATAAATAAATCAATAAATCAATACTTGGCACAGAAATTTTCCACCTCATTGGTGTCCGTACAGCTAACAAGAATTTCAGTCATAAATCATTACGCAAAAAAACTGTCTGCAAGTGACCATGTTGTGTGGTTGTGTAACTGCAGCACTGAAGCTAATTTCATGCGAGCGAGTAGTTGGCTGTTCACGCCTCTCACAAGCTGCTTCAATTACAAATGGCTGTCAACCCGATTTCTATGTGCTCTTGAAGCCTGGATCCAACTCTCTTAGAAAGGCCTGACCTGCTCAACGGCCAGCTACAAATATAAGAAATTTATTTATTTTGGCTGTTTTTGGAGAGTGTCTTTCTTTTGAACTAATATTGTCATGATAGTGCTTGGGGATTGTTACAATAATTATATGTGAGTGAGGAATTATCCTAGAGTTTAGAAACAGTGTAACATCCATCCTGCTGTAATTGCTGCAATTAACCTATTTTTGTCAATAAATTGCCTTTTTGTTTGAAAGGAAACAAGCAGAGTGGCAAAATATAAATGCACTGTTATTTGGTGGTGCGTTTTATACAGCAAGACTAAAAGGTCCCCAAAAAGAAGTAATTACTGAACTTTATTTGTAGAATGCTTTAGATACACTAAAAATTATGGTTTCATGAGATTTGTTTTACAACTGCATGACAAGTTATTTGCATTTTCGAACAGCAGCCATTCATTTTAATCCTATTCTTCAAATGACTTTGAGAAGTTTTCTGACAATACACTGTAAAAAATATTCCATAAAATTTACGGTAAAAAAACGGCAGCTGTGGTTACCGGAATTTTACCGTAAACAATACGGTAGCAACGTTTTACGGTTTTAACTTAAATTTACAGTTAAATACCGTAATTTAATTAACTGATATAATGTTAGTATACCAACCTATTGAAGTACTGAAATCTGTTTTGCACCTTTGTAATACACTGATAACCACCAAATGCAGGAGGTGATGAGAAAGTCACATGATGAACCAAAGTCCATCACAAGCAGCTTTTAAATAATAACATATATAGAAGGTGCACAGTGTCATTCACACAAACACTAAACACCATCATGGTAACACACATGAAACTGAAATAATGCAATAAACATTCATTTAACAACATTAGGTGTAACACACAACCCTAATATACAAAACTGATAAGAAAAAACTAAGAAACAGTTATTTCAACAAAAAAACCATCAAATTTGAAATTTAACGCAAGGAATTCTGGGAATGTCAATTTATGCTTATTCACTGTAAATTATACGGTATTTTTTACTTCCAAAAACAGTATACTACCGTAAAATTAATGTCCAATACATGTAATGTCCAATACAGTTTTTCACCGTATATAGTAGGGGAATTTACCGTTAACCATTTAACAGGTTTTTACTTTAGCATTTTTACAGTCTGTTACCGTTAAATTCACGGTCATTTTTTACAGTGTAGTATTTACACTGCATCCTAATGCTGTACAAGTGCTGATTTATGTCTAAGAATTTAAAACAAACCAGAAAGTGTAGAAGAGAGCAGGTACTTCTGTTTGGCCTAAACTTTGAATATTTACTTCAAGGAAAAATACTTGTAGGTTGTTACAGGTTCAGGGCAGGTGTGTCTTGACTTTGGTCAGCAGTTATACAGTTTGGTCACGACAATCACAGCCTAATAAGGACCTGGCAGGAGTCTATAGGGCTTTAAATTTACCAGACTAAATGGCTAAATGAGACTAACAAGAAGCACCTGGAAACGATTAACAAAACAATAACAGGCAATGAAAAGAAAACTACAAAAGGAAAGGTATTATGAAACAAGAGGCACATGACCAAATCGCACCAAACCCACTGCAGTAATTACAGTATGAGACCAGTAACTGAAAAAGCTACATACATCCTGCAACACTTAACACATATTCCTACATAACTGTTTACATTTTTGAGGCAGGAGACAACCCTGAGATGCTGCGTTCAAGTCCTCCTGGGACGTTCGTACTTACGAGTTGACAAATCATAATTACGACGTCAGGTGCGTTCAAGTCAGTTTAGTCGGCTCAAATAACTGCTCAAAATGATATATGATTAGATGTATTTCATTGAACACTACAATTATCCCTGCTTTCAGCTATTTAATCTGGAAAAGACAATTCCAGATTAAATAAAAGTGTATTTCTCATGTGTTTTTTTTCCTTTTCTGGCCATTGATGGTTGAGCAGCTCTGTAATGCATTATATTGCATGTGAGTGGGTGAGATGTTGCAGAACTCTACATTCAACCTGACAAAATACTGTACACAGTGCTTAAATAGACTATTTTACCTCTACAGCAACTACAGTGGTCTACCGGTACAAAATGCACATTTTTATAGTCCATACACTATCATGGATTCACTCTCGCTCTGAAGTGTGGACTACAAAGGGCTGAGGGTGCCATTTAGGACAAGCCCCATGTGTGTGCCTGGGTAGGCTGTTACATAAGTGTACACAAGTCACATGAGAATTTCTTTCTTTAAAGAGCAAATAGTGTCTGATATATTGCAGTGAGTGATATAATTAACTCCCTCATGCATTTATCTTCTGTAGTATGGCTATATTTAATAGTGTTGGCTAAAACAAGCATTGTTGTTATTATTGCTTATGCTTAAAGTTAGCGATTCAAAGTATAATCCATTTGACAGCGTGCGCAGACACAGGCATTCATCACATGCGCACTATAGAGATTTGCTGCTAATATGCTAATGTCTTTGATACAAAGTAGCCAAAAAGATACTTAAGAACAGTAGCTAAATACATGTGCTCAAAGACATGTATAGGGTTATATAATGCATTGCAACATGTAAAGAGCATAAATCAATAATATCAAAAAAGATAAAGGTCCTGCCTGTTGTTCATTAATACTAGCGGTGATGTTCTGTAACATTGTATGTTGTATGCTGTATGTACTCATGTCGCTGAAAATTGATTATTCACTGTCCCAATGTGTAGTGAGCCTGAGTCCTTACCAGGGGCAGATTTAGTGATTTGGGGGCCCCAGGCAAAATATAGGAATCGGGCCCTATATATTTGCACACATTTACTTAGATCAGCCTTGAGGTTCCTCTTTTGTTGTGATGCTTGCTGCTGCACTATGGTGCCCCACAGTCGTGTCCAATGTTTCTACATTTTTCATGTACGTGTTATAATGGCTTTCTTTCATGCTGTAGACCACGGAGTAGCAATTGATTTACAGTTTTCACAAAAACAAAATAAATTATAAAATGATAAACCTCACAATTTTTAAAAATGTAAACCCTTTTTTTAAGCAAAGAGATAAGCTGGAAGTATAAATTATGATATTAATTTAAAACAGGGTTATGTGGGTGGATTTTCGCATTGGTCTGAACAAAAACTGCAGACGGGATTATTGAAAATGCATATTCATTCTCTGCCAGCAGGAAGCGCTTTTGGAACATCAGAAATACAGCAGTTTCCCCGGTAAAGGCTGTAAACAAAGCAGCGCTGCTCATAAACGCTACTTTATCAGATAAAATGAAAATGTCACCGAAACTTTTCTGAAGACAGTCGGTACCCTTCAGAGATTCATTCATATAAAAACTTGAATTAGTGAGAATGAGAAAAATATAGCCTATATTGAGGATGAAAGTCCAGTGATGAGTTACCAGCGTAAGCCTGTGTGCCCAAGGCTGTCTAATTCTAAACTTTAAAATACACTTATTTTAGTTATTTTAACTACACATTGAAATTACCTTCTGGCAGTTTTAACTTCAAGTAACTTTGTCAATTCGCTGTGGACTCTCCATTCTTTAGAGGAACCCGATGAAAGCCTCCAGCTCACTCCTAACGGACTCATCAAGAACCTTTGTGTAATATATTCACAAGCGATTCCTTATATTCACAAGCGATTGTCTGTGTGTGTTGCTCACAATTCAGAGTCCCTGAAGGTTGATCTTACTACATGCTAAGTTACTGCTAGTACTGTATTAAGTAGGAAAGCTGTTCTTTCTTGGCCATGAAGATAATCTTTCCTAGAACTGATAAAGGATTATACTGTCTCGGTGAATGAACAGTTTAAATTTTAAATAATATTGATTCTGCAAAAGTTAATTCTGAGATCTAATCTAAATATTTATAATTAATTATAACTAGTTATAATTAATCATAAATATTACCCCTTTGAGCTAATTCACTACATTGGGCAAGCACTCTTTTGCTTACTCATTTTTGCTCTAAACCTCACTCTTCCCCTATATAGAGGTTCTTATACAGACCATGTTTCTCCATTTCTTGCTGACTGTTATTTTTCTTTTTTCACTTTATTATACCAACCGCACTCCTTTTCATTCACTTCACTGTCAGTTTTCACCGCATTCTCTCTCACTGTCTGTCTTCTCTGCTAACCCATTTTTGTTTTCACGTCAGTGCTGGAGAGCTGACTGATGGCCACTCGCTCATGTCTCAGGACCTTCTATTGTACCCTGACTCTCTCATGTCATCTGTAATATATTTTCATTTCTCTCGTATGCACCCCTAAAGCATCGCCCAAGTTTTAGACCAGTGCGCTTTCAGGTTTATGCCTTGTAACTTTTTTGACATGCACTTTTTTTTTTACGAGGCTCAGGCAAGTGTTCAGTGCATTTCAGAGAACTACTTCCAGGAAAGAATTAATAATGTCACACTGCGTTTCATTACTGTCTCTCTTTTTAATGAGTATAATCCATTTGACAGCGTGCGCAGACACAGGCATTCATCACATGCGCACTATAGAGATTTGCTGCTAATATGCTAATGTCTTTGATACAAAGTAGCCAAAAAGATACTTAAGAACAGTAGCTAAATACATGTGCTCAAAGACATGTATAGGGTTATATAATGCATTGCAACATGTAAAGAGCATAAATCAATAATATCAAAAAAGATAAAGGTCCTGCCTGTTGTTCATTAATACTAGCGGTGATGTTCTGTAACATTGTATGTTGTATGCTGTATGTACTCATGTCGCTGAAAATTGATTATTCACTGTCCCAATGTGTAGTGAGCCTGAGTCCTTACCAGGGGCAGATTTAGTGATTTGGGGGCCCCAGGCAAAATATAGGAATCGGGCCCTATATATTTGCACACATTTACTTAGATCAGCCTTGAGGTTCCTCTTTTGTTGTGATGCTTGCTGCTGCACAATGGTGCCCCACAGCTTTGTCCAATGTTTCTACATTTTTCATGTACACATTATAATGGCTTTCGTTCATGCCATGCTGTAGACCACGGAGTAGCAATTGATTTACAGTTTTCACAAAAACAAAATAAATTATAAAATGATAAACCTCACAATTTTTAAAAATGTAAACCCTTTTTTTAAGCAAAGAGATAAGCTGGAAGTATAAATTATGATATTAATTTAAAACAGGGTTATGTGGGTGGATTTTCGCATTGGTCTGAACAAAAACTGCAGACGGGATTATTGAAAATGCATATTCATTCTCTGCCAGCAGGAAGCGCTTTTGGAACATCAGAAATACAGCTAGGAATCGGGCCCTATATATTTGCACACATTTACTTAGATCAGCCTTGAGGTTCCTCTTTTGTTGTGATGCTTGCTGCTGCACTATGGTGCCCCACAGTCGTGTCCAATGTTTCTACATTTTTCATGTACGTGTTATAATGGCTTTCTTTCATGCTGTAGACCACGGAGTAGCAATTGATTTACAGTTTTCACAAAAACAAAATAAATTATAAAATGATAAACCTCACAATTTTTAAAAATGTAAACCCTTTTTTTAAGCAAAGAGATAAGCTGGAAGTATAAATTATGATATTAATTTAAAACAGGGTTATGTGGGTGGATTTTCGCATTGGTCTGAACAAAAACTGCAGACGGGATTATTGAAAATGCATATTCATTCTCTGCCAGCAGGAAGCGCTTTTGGAACATCAGAAATACAGCAGTTTCCCCGGTAAAGGCTGTAAACAAAGCAGCGCTGCTCATAAACGCTACTTTATCAGATAAAATGAAAATGTCACCGAAACTTTTCTGAAGACAGTCGGTACCCTTCAGAGATTCATTCATATAAAAACTTGAATTAGTGAGAATGAGAAAAATATAGCCTATATTGAGGATGAAAGTCCAGTGATGAGTTACCAGCGTAAGCCTGTGTGCCCAAGGCTGTCTAATTCTAAACTTTAAAATACACTTATTTTAGTTATTTTAACTACACATTGAAATTACCTTCTGGCAGTTTTAACTTCAAGTAACTTTGTCAATTCGCTGTGGACTCTCCATTCTTTAGAGGAACCCGATGAAAGCCTCCAGCTCACTCCTAACGGACTCATCAAGAACCTTTGTGTAATATATTCACAAGCGATTCCTTATATTCACAAGCGATTGTCTGTGTGTGTTGCTCACAATTCAGAGTCCCTGAAGGTTGATCTTACTACATGCTAAGTTACTGCTAGTACTGTATTAAGTAGGAAAGCTGTTCTTTCTTGGCCATGAAGATAATCTTTCCTAGAACTGATAAAGGATTATGAAATTACCTTCTGGCAGTTTTAACTTCAAGTAACTTTGTCAATTCGCTGTGGACTCTCCATTCTTCAGAGGAACCCGATGAAAGCCTCCAGCTCACTCCTAACGGACTCATCAAGAACCTTTGTGTAATATATTCACAAGCGATTCCTTATATTCACAAGCGATTGTCTGTGTGTGTTGCTCACAATTCAGAGTCCCTGAAGGTTGATCTTACTACATGCTAAGTTACTGCTAGTACTGTATTAAGTAGGAAAGCTGTTCTTTCTTGGCCATGAAGATAATCTTTCCTAGAACTGATAAAGGATTATACTGTCTCGGTGAATGAACAGTTTAAATTTTAAATAATATTGATTCTGCAAAAGTTAATTCTGAGATCTAATCTAAATATTTATAATTAATTATAACTAGTTATAATTAATCATAAATATTACCCCTTTGAGCTAATTCACTACATTGGGCAAGCACTCTTTTGCTTACTCATTTTTGCTCTAAACCTCACTCTTCCCCTATATAGAGGTTCTTATACAGACCATGTTTCTCCATTTCTTGCTGACTGTTATTTTTCTTTTTTCACTTTATTATACCAACCGCACTCCTTTTCATTCACTTCACTGTCAGTTTTCACCGCATTCTCTCTCACTGTCTGTCTTCTCTGCTAACCCATTTTTGTTTTCACGTCAGTGCTGGAGAGCTGACTGATGGCCACTCGTTCATGTCTCAGGACTTTCTTTTGTACCCTGACTCGCTTGTCATCTATAAAATATTTTTATTTCCCTCGTATGCACCCCTAAAGCATCTCCCTATTTTTAGACCAATGCTCTTTCAGGTTTATGCCTTGCAACTTTTTTTGACGTGAGGCTCAGGCAAGTGTTGCCTGTGTGCATTTCAGACGACCACTTCCAGGAAAGAATTAATAATCTCACACGGCGTTTCATTACTGTCTCTCTTTTTAATGCGTATTATGTGCTGTGGCCATGGGATTTAATAGGCTGTGCTTATCTTAGCATATTTAAAAGTAATTTTCACGGAAAGTAACTCAAGCCTTGAAAACCTACCAGGGTGATATTAATGAATGTTCCTTGACCTTTAGAGTTAACTTCAACCTCTTTCCATAAGGACTTGAAAATTTCCCTTCAAAGGGATGTTCCACCTTGATGTTTGGATCATATCGTGAAGAGAAGCAACTGATATCAGCTGAAATATTCACTGGATCACCCACAGCGCGTGGATTGAGATACTAGGTTGATGTCAAGTTGAGGAAACTTCAAAGCTAGACTTGCTTTCACAGGAGAGGAGAGCTTCAAAAGGACCACTGACCTGTACCGAGATTCCTCTAGTCAGCCAGTCCTAAGGTGGATGATATGATAAGCTCACATCTTCAATACTGTGTGAACCCTTAAATAACATTGACATGTACTGTATTTTAAAGGGCTCATACATTTGTTCACCAAGGTTTTTCATGACTATTTTCATGACTATATATTTATTTATTTTGCAGCTGTGCCTTTAAATCTGTGCCTTTAGATTTGATCCTCCACTAAGTGTCTCTTTTCAAAGTCTGAATCACTTTGTGATGAAGTCACAAATCACACTACATGTTAAAATGTGCCACATAAACTTTTAAGATCTTTTCTTACATTTTGCTCTTAGTTTGTCTGGTGTTTAGGAAAACTAGCATCTAACATGAATTAATGAACTCAAAGAATATTCTATCATCAGAGACAGCAGTTGACATCTAAATGTGTTCAAACCACATCAAAACAAAACTAGTTAGCAGTGCTGAGTTAGTCCCTGCTGGAGGATGTCGTAACTGCAAAAGACACAAAAGTCATTTTACTCCATTGGCAGAGTAAATATACGTTTTTGCAAGCAACATAACAATTGCAAGTATTTCATCATATTACAGTAGATAGTTTGGGATATTTTTCCTCTCTCTTTCACATCACAGCTCAGAATAGAATCTGTGCACATTCCGGTAGTTCTGTCAATTTCGTCATGTTGTTGTTTTCCTGCTGCTCCAGAATTAGTCACACAACATGTAGGTGTATATATATATATATATTAGGGCTGTCAAAAATAACGTGTTAACTGTGATGATGATGATGATCATTATTTTATTGTTATTTATTTATTTATTTCAGTTTAACACGTTAAAAACATTTAATACAGTTAACACATCATCAATTTTCCCCTGGAATCCTTTGGCAAGCATGACAGTAGATTCATATTGAATGGCTATAATTAATGGCTAAAATTGAGGGGGAAATATACTTAATAGAGACATCAGTAGCAGTATTGGTATCAAAGATATGGGCCTTCATTATTAATAGGCTACTTAGTAAAAAGATGACTAAACACATACTTAAAATATACCATCTTTATACGTTAATTTGGATATTCAATGTGAAATTATGACAATATAAATATATTAATATGCGATTAACCACAATTAATTACAGAAAAATGTGTGAATAATTAGTTATTAGTTGTGTGTGTGTGTGTACACACAATATATATATATATATATATATATATATATATATATATTATGAAAAACAGACTGTAGATGTTGTACAAAGCCACATAAACAAGTCACAAAATATTTATATTATTTGCACTGTGAATTATGTAAAGTATTCTATTGAGCACATTATGCTGCTGAACCCAGATTTCTTTGTGTTAAAGGTGTCATATGATGTGATTTCAATTGTTCCTTTCTCTTTGGAGTGTTACAAGCTTTTGGTGCATAAAGAAGATCTGTAAAGTTGCAAAGACTAAAGTCTCAAATCCAAAGAGATATTCTTTATAAAAGTTAAGAGTCAGCCACACCCCCTTAAAACGGCTCGTTCTAACACGCCCCCACATGTCTACATCACGATGTGGGAAGATTTGCATAACACCGCCCAAATGTTCACGCAAAGAAAGAAGGCGTACCTTTTATTCTCGCTGCAGTATTGTTGTTGCCTTGTTGTGAAGACGCTGTGTTTCATTGTTAAAGTGAAACTACTTTGTTTGACCTTCCAAAAGAGGACAATATTCGCTTCTTCATGCCTGGAGCTGATCCGTGCTGGTCGCTGAGGAAATACATCAACTTTGGAAAATAATGTGTTTTTTTACCTTAAATCGCATAAACACATTTCATTACACCAAATACACAAAATAATGTTATTTTAGCAACATCATATGACCCCTTTAAGTGGCTGAAAAATAGTTGCTGTCTTCTGTTTCCCCATTTGTGTGCGTGCGTGTGTGTGTGTGTGTGTGTGTGTGTGTGTGTTTTCTCATGATCTATTATATGCTATCATTGTTTGTCTTGTTCCATCACTAACCACTGGGGGTTTCTTTCAGTGCTCTATTTTCAGTGAGCTTGATGCATAGCGTCCAAAGGAAGGTCACTAGGGCACTATGATGCAGCGGTATAATAATTCACCTCACAAGCACATCAGCTGCATTTGGAATCATTTTTTCTAGAATACTGGAGCTGATCTAGTTAAGAAAATTATCATATACAAAAATAAAAACATCAACAGTTAATATCGTACAGTGTTTAAGATATGAGAATCTTTCAAAGCAGCTTCGCTAGGTTTTATCGGAAATCATTCTTATCAAGATGAGCAGTGAAGAGACATGGAACAGCACTGAGGGACAGCTCACAGAGACAACACCCTCATCACTGATGACCTTGACTGAATACAAGTACCTAACTGGTTTGTTTTAGTGTCCTAAACAAATGATCTTAATTCTTTGATCATAATATAAAGGCAAAAAATATATATTTTATTTTATTCTGTGGAAGATTTTATAAGTCCATACAATGGAAGTCAACAGGGTCCAAAGTTATTTTGGAACTTGATTTTGATAATGACTTGATTTTCGGTATTTTACATGAGTTGGACAAACAACTAGTTCCACTACAAACTCACTTCAGTGATATTACGTCACATTTTCAAAGCGAAATGTCCAGTGAGTAGCATTAAAAGCATGTTCATTTTTCAGATGAACATGAGTTTTATTATGTTGTTTGTTGTCTGTGAAATGTCCAATGAGTTGTGCTATGGTTAATGCTCTACCTCATACCATCTACACTAAACCTAACCCATAGTGTTAACAAAACCAAACATGAGATAATAAACATATTTGCTAAAGCAGCCACACCATTTTAGCATGCTTCTACAAGTCTTTACTTTATCACAGCTTGTGATTTACGGGACTTGTACCTGAGTGCTCTGTATCTCAGTAACAATGCTGTACCAGGTGCGCTACTGAGCAAGTTTACTGTCAGAAAAGTATTAGTCATAAAATGTATTAGTTTACAGTAACACTTTATTTTAAGGACCAGTTCTCATTATTAACTAGCATGTATATTAGTACTGATAAAGCACATATTATTACCTTATTCTGCATGACCACATTTTAGATCCCTTAATCCAACCCCATACCTAAACTTAACAACTAACTTACTTACTATTAATAAGCAGCAAATTAGGAGTTTACTGAGGCAAAAGTCTTTAATAGTGAGAACTGAACCTTAAAATAAAGTGTGACCTAGTTTCCAAATCGTGCACTATGGTAAAAGTGTCTTGAGGTCATAACATACAGTACGGTGTAAGTCTTTATTAATCAATTATATAAAAGTTGTTGTTTTATCAGTGTTCATTTCAGCTGGAAACTGCAGTGAATTGTATAGGTACATTTTTGGAGTTTTGCCAAAATGTAGGTCAATGCATGTTTTTCTATGTTTAACAGGCTATTCGATCTCTGCGTGGACAACACAAACTTGTCAAACTCTACAAATGGCTGTCCAAACCTTAGAGTGACAAACCATTAATGAATACGGAGTAGGCTGATATAGTAGGCTTCAAAACTAAGGCATTATGAGGAGATACCATTTTCCATGTGACCTGAATGTCACCACACTCCACTCAGATGAGAGCTCACACCCAAACACATCACTCAAAGATCAAAAACATGACCCCGGAGGAGCAAGAGATAAAGCCCACAATATGCCACCATGCAGAACATAGTTCTGGTCCAAAGCCCATTTTAAAGGAGCGGTTGACTGATCCGTCAACACCTCATTCTGCAATGAGACTTCACATCTATGCTGAACAAGATAAAAAATGTTGTTGTTGTTTTTTTGCTGAAAAGATCCAAGCTTCAGGCACTCAAACATCTAGCTGGCCGTCCACCAGCAGCATGCTGGACTGGATGGGATGGTTTCTGCCCCAGGTGCCTGAGCTGTTGCTGTCGACTGGGCTGTCACCACAGGGACATGTGGCTGCTAAGGAGATACACACACACAAACATTGAGAGACGTCACAGCAAGACAACATCTCTCTAGGGTGCATATGCTCCAAAAAAGTGCCATGGATGCTCTTAGATCCTCCCGAGCAGTTGCGAGCTGGGAACTCATTATTTGTGTTAAAGTGATTCTAGTCAGAATAAAACGGCCATGTTTGCCACTTTTATATTTCAAAGGAGGATTTTAACTGCTAGTACAATAAAATGAAGAGCACATTAGTTGTGTAATTAATGCATTACTCATAATTTGTTATTTGACATATGAGTGTCTACAGTAAAGAAAAAAAAATCTGCCTAAGAAAAAAAGTTCTTAGTAATGTGATCTCTGTGTTCATGTTGACTTCATATGGCTTTTATACTCAAGAACAGTTTAAATTTAATGACCCATCTGAGTGCATTTTTTATTATTAAAAAAATGGTATAAGTACATTGCATTTTTATGTATTTTCTAAAAAAAAATGAATAGATTTATTTAACCCAATTTTCACTTATTAACATAAAAACATTCATCATGATCATTCTGACTTATCAAGGCAGCATCTCTTTGATTCAAGACACATTTTAGATTTGATGATCGGCTGTGATACACACCATTTAAGAGAAGTAAAACATGACTAAACCTCATAATCCAAAGAAAAAAAAGAAAACAGCTTATTGGATCTCAATGATTTTTGAGAAATATTTCATGCTCCTTCCTCACAGTCACTCCTGTCCTCATTTTTCACTTCTCTGGTTTTGTATCTGCAGTGCTTAAGGCTCCAGCGGCCTCATGTCCCCCAGATGCCTCACAGAAAACCCTTGTCGCAACCATACACCTGTCGTCTTACACACACACACACACACACACACACACACACACACACAGTCTCTTTACTTCACCAGATGACAGAATGTGTGTGTGACAACAGTGCCCTCTACAGAAATGCACACACACACACTTTTTGCACCAGGAGAACAGTGAGAATCCAGGGCTTTTAGATGCCATACAATCCTTGAAAACCATGATGGATGATTTAAATTATTTATAGGGAGATTGCTAGACTTTTTTAACTGCAGTGAATATTTCTCAAAGTAGACACATACCTTAAAGTCTTAGTTGGGAGGGAGGGATGGAAAAAAGTTAGTTAGCTGTTAGTTAGTTAGTGAAATATAGCCCATGTGACAAATAGCCCCAATCTGCCCTACATAAAAAAAGAAGAATTTTAGAAAACAATGAATTGCTTTTTACATGTTTCAAATGTTATAATAATAATAATTATTATTAGTAGTAGTAGTAGTAGTAGTAGTAGTAGTTAGCTGTTAGTTAGTTAGTGAAATATAGCCCATGTGACAAATAGCCCCAATCTGCCCTACGTAAAAAAAGAAGAATTTTAGAAAACAATGAATTGCTTTTTACATGTTTCAAATGTTATAATAATAATAATTATTATTATTAGTAGTAGTAGTAGTAGTAGTAGTAGTAGTAGTAGTAGTAGTATTTCTCTTATTATTATTATTTGTACTTTGTTATATTGGGCTATTATATATTCCTAATAATTAATATTTATAATGTTCTAAAATTATATTATGCATATATAATATTATGTAATGTAATATAATTTAAAAAAAAATAAAAATCCCAATCTTTAATATACTTTTTTTTAAAATGTCAGATTTAATGGCAACATGCATCATTCATTCATCTATTTATTTATTGTTTGTTTGCTTGTTTATCCATCCCAGGTTTATCATATTTCATCCGTAAATAAATGTTAAAGTATGTAAATGTAAATATACATTTAAATATTAATATTAATTCATTACAAATAATGTAAAATTCTATATAAAATTAAGGAAATCTTACAACATTTGACTGATTTTCATAACACATTTTATTTTAGATCAAATGAGAGATGAGATGTCATATCAGTTTTGACTCTGACTTTGAAATACAATTTAAAAAGTGACACAATCCAGACTGAATCCATGTAGCGAAGCCTACATATGTATATGTACCGTGAGAGAGCAATAAGAAATCAAAGCATACACAGTCCCAGAAGCCATCAGAAACCCTTTTCTCCACTCATCTGTCACCCCAACTCTCCGTCAGTTTGAAATGTCAGCGGCATCAATCTTCAAGCAGAGAGTACTGATATGTCTAACCCTGCATGAAGTTCAGGACCCCAGGTAATAAACATCCTGACAGCTGAGATGGCCCTTCAGACTTTTAGCATCGCCAAAAACACAGATGAGAAGAAAATCTGAGCCGTGCACACACACACACACACACACACACACACACAGTGTCTCAGGAGCTCTCCAGCGTGGTAGAAACGGTGTAGATCTGTGTCTTCAGCCTCTTCTTCATCTCTCTGATCATTTGACAGAGGGCCAGAGGGTAGCAGCAGTATACCGTAGTCCAGTCCTCACACACACTGCCCTAGAGACACACACAAGACACTCTAATGCATTCTTCATCTAATATAGCTAGACAAATCAGGGTTTGTAGATTTCTAAGTAAGGATATGTTTCCCTGATATTGATTTAACACCCCCACCCAAGTCAAGGAATCTACTTATGGAATTTCATTTAAGGAATCTTCATTCACTGTCAAATACTGGATATGTTTTACTTCATAGCACAAGAAGATTATGACAAGATAAATCAAAGACAAATCTCTACACCTAGTCTACACCTAGAGGAAATATTGTAAAAATGCAATGTTCAGCGGAAACTCCAGTCCACAGTAATATCCGAGTTGAGTTGTTGGTTTACACATTAGGGTGAATTTTCTGGCATGCACATCCATCTTAGACTGAACGTAGCTGGCACATTCCCAGGAAACATTACCATTTATGCTAATGCTATTCTCATTTGTTTTTTTTTTTGTTTTTTTATCAATCAATTTCAAAGGGTTACCAATAGCACTACATTATTTCAATTTCACAGTAAGTTTGGAATACATTAACTGAATGAGTTACTGAGCATAAAAACTGAAAGGATAAGTAATTTTTGTTGGTATCATTTAGTAAAAATAAAAGTTTGCAAAACTTGGTATGGGGTTAAAGGTCACTGCAAAAATGCTGAATAATTGTCTTAAAGGGATAGTTCACCCAAAAATTAACATTTGATGTTTATCTGCTTACCCCCGGGGCATCCAAGATTTAGGGGACTTTGTTTCTTCAGTAGAACACAAACAAAGATTTTTAACTCAAACCGTTGCAGTCTGTCAGTCTTATAATGCAAGTGGATGGGAATCACGGCTTTGAGAGTCAAAAAAACATACACAAAAAAACCAAATTAAACCCTGTGGCTCGTGACGATACACTGATGTGTAAAGACACGAAACGATCGGTCTGTGCAAGAAACTGAACAGTATTTATATCGTTTTTTACCTCTAATTTTCACCGCAATGTCCGAACTGTTCTGAGCGCGTCCTGTGCGCGTTCTCAACAGCCGGCGCCTGACGCATCTTCTTCTTGCTTTACGGCGGATCGCAGACTTATAAGTGCATTACCACCACCTATCTCTCAAATGGACCATTGACACTCTATCTACAATCTCAATTATGAGTATGAGTGTAGCGGTAATGCACTTATAAGTCTGCGATCCGCC